>NW_017728992.1:112411865-112413212 GCF_001723915.1 Gavialis gangeticus
ACAAAAAAATCACAGAAAAACCCAGCTGCTTCTCATCCTTGTCAGGCTCTGGCAATGTCCCTTTTTCTCATGATCAAACCTCCCAATCACCATAATCCAGACAAAGTAATTCCTTAGTCCATTCTTTGCTGTGTGCTAGCCTGCCCTGCACCCCTGTGAACATTCACAGTCTCTTTGGGTTTCCCACCTGTGTAGGAAGGCTCTACTTGTGGCTGTAGATTTTTCCTTCAGGCCGTCCTCCGGATCCTCTGTTGGAAAACCACTCCGGAGATTCTCGCAGGCCTAGTGGACTCCCTGGCTCCGGATCCCCAGCTGTAGCTCCACTCCGGAGATTACCACTAGCTGTGTGTTTGCAGGCCTCCGCCTGCCTCAGGGTCACTTCCCCAGCATCCCTCAGGCACCTTCCACAGTTTCTGGTTGCCCAGACAATCAGCCTCTCCTCTCTCCCTGTGACCTGTAGGGAACTGCCCCCACTCTGCCCCTCTCCAGGGCTGGAAATACCTTTGAGCAGCCTCCCTCTGCCAATCCTGAGTGAGATGCTGCTTCAGAAATTGGGTGGGTATTTTCCTCCTTTCCAGCCTGTGGCTGCAGCCCTGCCGGCCCTCCATGTTGTAACTTCTGTCTCACTCCTTCACACTCAGCCTTGGTGAGGCAGAAGCTGGAGTATCCAGTTCTGGGCTCCACATGTTAGAAAGGATGTAGAGAAGCTTGAGAGAGTCTAGAGGAGAATCACGTGCATGATTAGAGGTCAGGAGAGCAGGCCTTATGAGGAGAGGTTGAGAGGCATGGGACTCTTTGGCCTGGACAAGTGAAGGCTCAGGGGGGAATTGGTGGCAGCCTATAAGTTTATAAGGGGTGTACATCAGGAACTGGGAGAACATCTCTTCCACCAGGGCACCCCAAGGGAAGACAAGGTCTAACAATCACAAACTGCTGGAAGACCGTTTTAGACTGGACATACGGAAAAATGTCTTTACTGTCTGAGTTTCCAGAGTCTGGAATAGACTCCCTCCAGAAGTGGTGCAAGCGCCTACTCTGCATACGCTAAAAAAAATGCCTGGATGCTTACCTTGCTGGGGTCAACTGACCCCAGCTGACTTCCTGCCCTTTGGGCAGGGGGCCGGACCTGATGATCTTGCAAAGTCCCTTCCAGCCCTAACACCTATGAAATCAGTGCCCACTGCAGTGCAGCCAGTGGGGGGAACTGCACTTCCTTGCTTCATTCCAAAATTTGCTGCTACTGTGCACCTATCACATTCCATTTGCGGAGTGCCATTTATTTTACTTGCATAGCTGGCATCCAGGAGAAGCGGCGGAAGCCCCCCAGGTTCAGCTGGGGAACAGGTT
>NW_017728992.1:112413223-112416934 GCF_001723915.1 Gavialis gangeticus
TACTAGGTCCCTTCCAACCCTTAATCTATGAATCTATGATTTATGGGCTTCTAATCTGATTTGGAGTGCCATGTAGCTAACAGAGTAGCTCCTATGAGCTGTGATAGTATCAGCTCCCCTAGCACTACAGTGGCAAAAATTCTGCCTGGTCCTTACATACGCTATACATGGTGGTAGGAAACAAAACATGTAGGATGGAAAGAATTACAGCCTCTGTATCCTACCAGGTCCCCATAAGATGATAATGGAAATTCAATGTATGAACAAAAATTCTAGTCTGATGTGCAATAGAGTTTGCAAATCAGATAATGCTCTGATTTGTCAGACACAAAGCAGTGTAACTCTGTCCCTTTTTCTATATTTTTGGTAAGTAAAATCTGAGATCTCACCTTCCTGTTGTGCTACAAAGTACGCTGCTGAGTTCTACAGAAAACAAAAAGTGGTTTTCATTTCGAAGTAAGTAAGAGCAATCTACAACCAAGTGTTCAGACTATGGGTCATGCCTATATCTAAAAAACTATTTTTAGTCTTGCAGGTTTAAAAAGAACATCCTGATCACCCATATGGTTTTTAAAGGAGAACAGTACAAGTGGCTTACACTTAAGGGGTATTTACTCATTTACATTTCATAACAGAAACTATACAAACATAATACGTGTATGGCAGAAATAACAGACTTTGCAGTGATAGTATTTTATTTAGAGTGGCATCAATTAATTTGTGAGAGCCTTGGAAATATTTTAATGAAATTTTTTAATCTATTGGGATAGTCACATTTATAAGATAGCTACTGCATACCCAGCAAATCTAATTGTCATTGGTTTTCATGAATTGTTCTGCTGTGTAAACAGCAGATTCTATTAAGAATGTGTTAAAAGCATTAGACACGTTAAGTAAACTAAATCGCTAAATACTTGACTGACAAATCAATATACTATTTGAAAATGCTTGATAGTCTGGGAACACCATAATAATCTGACACCTATAATAAATGGTAGTGTGAGTTATAAAATTATATACTAAAATAAAATATAGTTGCACTTTTAATAGCTCTATGGCAACAGCAGAAATTACTGAATAGAAATGTTGTTCACTGTAGGTGCACCAAGCAAAAGGCAAGTAGCAGAGCTCCACTGTAAAACCCTTTTCTTCACTTGCTTTCTTCCTGTATTAATGGTGTAATTTACCCTTGCACAGATGCTGTGCACAAGGTTCCTTCTGCACAAAATAGGTTTTTAATATCTCTGCATCAGAGTGAATGTTCCTTTCTGAAAAAATATTAGGAAATATATAAGAATTGGTTTTAGGGCTGGGCAACCAGGACAGTTATAAAATTACTCTATTAAGCCTGTTGATGCAAGTCAACCAATATGCAACTGGAAGGAGAAAGAGGCTAATGTCTTAGCCTGTGCCTAGGTCCGAAATGCGTGTTACCCCTACCTCTGGGAATAAAAAAAAAACATTGTGAAAAAATGTGTCATGGACAAGCAAATTATACTGAGCTAAGAGAGGGGTGGAGGCATGTGGGGAGGAAAGTCCTTCTATTTGGGATGTTTTTGCCCAAAGACCAAAGCACTCAAAACAACCATCCTTGACCTTCCATACATTGATGACTTTTTGCTATCCTTGCACACACTGAGGAAAACCTCCAGACCGTGCTGGATCTTTTGAGAGAAGCCTACTGAAATTTGGGCCTCTCTCTCAACATTGAGAAGTCTAGTGCTCTATCAATCTGCCCTATGCCATGAATATGATCCCTTTGTCCCAAACCTCCATCAAGGGAAAGACTCTGCATGTAGTTGAGCACTTCCCCTACCTTGGTAGCCACCTCTAGCTCTGTAGTGGCGCTAGCTGCGTAGTAGCCTAATACTACTGTTTGTTAGTGTATTAACACTGTTTTTGCCCACTGTGCACACTACTGCACAGTAGAATTAGGCTACTGCACAGTTAGCATCTCATGTAGACGCATCCCCAGTTATACAGTTCTGGACGTCATACCTTTATCTGCCATCCTTCATTTAAGAAAATTGTAAGACAGTTAAGAACATGGTTTCACCCTTAATGACACATGCAAGGCTCCTTAAGAAATCTGATTTCTCTGGGTGAAGGGGATTTGACTAGGTATGGTTTGAGAGGGAATTTGTGTGTGGTGGTGAAGACTTTTTAGGCAGATGAATGAGATGACGAACAGAAACAGACGAAGAAGGAAGTTTCAACATAGCCTGAAGAGCACTAGTGTGTGACTTTGGGAGAAGACTAGAGAGTGGGCTTTTGTGTTGTGATGATGGCTGAAAGAGTCTTAAGGCTCTGAGCAAGGAGACTCCCACTCCTTATTTCATCCCTTTTCCATTCAAGAAATCAGGACTTTGAAACGTCTTGTAAATACAAAGAATTGCATTAAAGACCCCCATTACAAATTTCTCCAAACTGGAGTAACCTACACAGTAGGTTGCCAGTAAATCAAAAGGCATAACTTATTGATGTTACAAGGGGTTCTTAACCAGTTGCCTTCACGTTGTGGCTACAGCATACTGTACACAAAGAAATCTATGCTTTTATAGGTGTGTACAACGTGCTGAATTTATTTCTTTGTTTAGAAGCTACTACTAATGTGCAATGCAATGTACAGTGAAAATAATAGAAAGATTCTCATTGACTTAAATGACTACTGGAACAGCCTCAAGATCTAAGTACTCTTAATGACAATTGAGGTCAAAGACTAAGCCCACCTTAGCTTTTTAAAGACAACTAAGTTCCCTTAGAAACCACATTGAATAAAAAAAATCATATCTAAGTGAGGCTGATGATTACTGAATAGAAGATAATAGAATAGAAATATAGAATACCATGGAAAATACATTTCTTATAAACTTTTTAGAATTTTAAAAGTAATTTGCACTGACTGAAATGCTCATCTTTTGGCCATGTCCAGACAAAAGTGGCCGTGTGGTATGTGATGCCACAGACATGTCTGCAGTGCCACATACTAGACATTCAGTTGTTCTTCACACTGCAAAAGAGCAGTGCAGGGTGGGGGAGGGGGCAGCGTGGGGATATCCAGGGGTCAACCCCCCCCCACATACAAAAAAGCAGAGTGGCACACATAGGGGCAGCATGCGCTGATCAAAACCAGAGCCTGGTTGGCTGGAGCTACACTCCTGATGTCAGCCAGGCTCCAAGCAGCAAGATCACTGCTGCTGTAGCCCCAGGAGGACCCAAGGACCCAAGGTAAGGATGCTGAGGCCAGTCCAGTGCTTGTACCGCCTCTCCTACCCTATCAGGGTAATCTGTTGCATGCCAGAGGTCATGTAGCAAAAGCATTCCCCAGGGACAAGTAGTGACAGCACAAGGTATACCACTGCTAGTTGTCCCCAGGAAACCAAATGCCCACACTCATGTGGACATGGCCCTTATGTCCAAATGTGGAGGGCATTCGCGTGAATGAGTTAATTTGCCCACCAAAACAGAATGCTACATTTAGCAATAATTGCATAGTTTCAGTTTCATAGTTAGTAGGATCGGAAGGGTCCTAAGTAGATCATCAAGTCTGAACCCCTGCCATGGGCAGGAAAAAATGCTGGGGTCAAACAACCCCGGCTAGGTGATTATCCAGGTGATTATGCATCTGTGGATGCATGACAAGGTACGGTTGGCCTTTCTGACCGCATCCCCACATTGGCAGCTCATGTTCATTTTGGAATCAATAATGAC
>NW_017728992.1:112421934-112424616 GCF_001723915.1 Gavialis gangeticus
TGACCCATCTGACTGTGCAGGCATCGACGCCACAGTTGCCTAATTTCTTAATGAGAATGGGGTGAGAGACAGTGTCGAAGGCCTTCTTAAAGTCCAGAAAGACTACGTCTACCGCGACACCTGCATCCAAAGATTTTGTGACCTGGTCGTAGAAGGCCACCAGATTGATCTGACAGGACCTGCCTCAAATGAACCTATGTTGGTTGCTCCTAAGCATGATCTCCCCTGCTGGTCCTTTGCAGATGTGCTCCTGGATAATTTTCTCAAAGAGCTTCCCTAGGACCAAGGTAGGACTTATGGGCCTGTAGTTTCCTGGGTCCTCCTTCCTCCTTTTTTTGAAAATGGGGACCACATTGGCTCTTTTCCAATCTTTCAGCACCTCGCCAGAGCATGAGTGCTCGTAAAGCTGTGCCAGGGGTCCCACAATGACCTCTGCTAATTCCCTCAGCACTCTGGGGTGGACATCATCAGGACCTGCTGATTTTAACATGTCAAGTCCCACCAGAAGTTCCCTGACTAGGTCCTAACTGACCCTGGACCTGGCAGCGCCTCCCCTAGGTCTGTCTGGGATCCCGGTGGGGGGGAATGCCCCGGTCCTTGCTCAAAATTGGAGGCAAAGAAATTGTTAAGGAGGTTAAATTGCAAGAGAATATTAAGTAAAAATCAATTTTAAATGTGTAACCATCAATATTTACACTGTAAACTTGATGGCACTCTTTATGTCTGTGGTATAGAAGCATATCAATTGCTGTAAGATATGGATCTATTCATAAGTAACTAACACAAATTCTGAATATTGAATATGGCTGGTGGGCAACCTATAGAGCAAAAAGTATTCTGAAGTTAGTTGGGGATTAATTCAGAATCACAAATATATTAGATGGAAAAATGGCTTATGATCAATTCCTAAACAGACAGAGCCACATGAATTGAATTCAAATACTTCTATTAATTATTCTTCTATCATTAATTGTAGGTCTGATTAACCTAATTGCAAGTTGTTACTGAATTATGTGGGACAGCAGCCTTTATCGGTCACAATTATCAGTGCAATTTAGATCAAGGTCACAGAGGCAACTACTATAGCACTAAAGTTGGTTGGGTTCCCAACAACCCTCAAACACTTCTGTTGAATAAAATGTATTTTTAGCGGGGCTGGCAGAAAAGAAAGTATGCAAATAATGTTGGAACAAGTGACATCAAATTCCCAGTCCACTTCATTAATTTATGTAACACAGACTCAAAATCCCAGCCTGCATATCATCACCTTTCCCATCTTTTTTTTTTTTTTAATAGAAGGCAGTGGATTCTAAACTTCTGAGAAACTAAGATGTAGAGAGGCTAAATATTCTAAGTGAAGATAATATGTGATAGATTTATGGCTGGGGCCATGAAAAATGAGGAGGCTGATAGTTCAAGCTGTGTATAGCTTATAGTCCTCGGCTGGAGCCTGAATATCTGATTCAAAGTAAGTGACTCTGCTGCAGCATCCATGAAAACAAATATACCCAAATTATTCTACTGCATAGATAGTATAGAACAGGACCATGGGAGATCAAAAATTCTCATAGGCAAAGTAATATCTAACCTTCTTTTCCTGTGCTGCCTGCCACGGAGAAAACGTACTGCTGCAGAGTGAGAAAGAAAGAGCAGGAAAGAGATAAGTAGTGTGTCTGAGTTAGAAATCTGAAGAGCAGTAGGAATTTATGCTATGGATTCTTCAACAAGTCCATGATCACACAGGCACCGTTTTGTAGGTGAGGAAATTGAAGGAGACAAGATATTATGACTGAGAGCTATTTCTGGACCCTGAAAAGCAAAAGCCAAAACATCTTTTTTCTATACCAGATACTGCTAGGATGGAGTGGTTATTCTGAAACACACTCTTCACCTTTCTACACAAATATGGAAAAATAGCATATGGGTATGATGATGCGCCAAAGAGGGAGACTACCTGGATTCTTAGACTCCTTGCTACTGAGTCAGTTTTTAACAAGGTTTTCAGTTTTTAACAAGGTTTCTGTTTATTTATTGAGATTTACTTCAATGACACAGCCATAAGTATTTTTCCATGCATTTATACATTCTAATAGGGCAGTAGTGTTGCTATAGTTAGGATGAATAAGTTGTTTAAAGGTGGACATTTGAAAATAAAATCATAAGGCTGGCCTTCAGATGTACTGTTCCTCATATGTGTCCAGGGTAGGTCCAGTGACCCTAAATTTGAAGTCAGTTGAGCAATGGGTATGTTGAGATACAACATTTCTTAAGGTTGACCCATGCTATCAACCTTTTTGTACTGCCCTGGGGATCAAACTATAGTCCTGATTATTCCCCAGAGTTCTCATTGGTCAGAGTGAGTAATCACCACTGACAATATTATAGGGGGAAGGAAGGAACAGGACACTGCAAGGCACCACCTGGCAACAAAGAATTGTCTTACATATCGACATTCAACTTCTGGAAGCAAGGTGGATGGTAGAGGCAAATGAGGTGAAACTTCCCATGTTTTAGTTCAGGGCTGTTTAACTTCTAAGTGGCTGAAGGCCACACACTGAGTGGGCACCCCCTACTGCTTCTGTGTGCTCACATGGGTGTCCCACTGTTGCATCATGCACATGCACATGTGCAGTCTCTTCCTTAGTAGGCTGTACTGTGCTGCACTGTTTCACCTCCAGGGGC
>NW_017728992.1:112424877-112432412 GCF_001723915.1 Gavialis gangeticus
GTCTTAACAAGATGGGGCAGGGAATGTAAGCCAGAGTATGGAGGTGGAGTTGAAGCAATCTGGGGGGGGAGAAGGGGATCTGGGCAGAAGCCTAGGGGCTGCAATTTAACCCCGTGCTTGAACGATGTGTGCCACCAGTGGCTGGGGGGGCATATTGGTGGCAGGAGTGTGGCAGTGGGAGCACAGCAGCGATAAGCAGGAGCTCCTGCAGACACTGCTGGTGCTGTCAGCAGCAGGGCCAGGGGGTG
The DNA here is from genome assembly GCF_001723915.1 of Gavialis gangeticus. Taxonomy (NCBI): domain Eukaryota; kingdom Metazoa; phylum Chordata; order Crocodylia; family Gavialidae; genus Gavialis; species Gavialis gangeticus. The sequence continues at coordinate 112,425,126 of NW_017728992.1, forward strand.
GCAGGTGCCAACCAGGGGTCAGTTACCACCTACAGACACTGCTGGCAGTGGTGGCAATGGCCAGTGGTGATCACGGACCGCCCAGAGATGCCGCCGGCGATGGTGGTGGTGGGGTGGAGATCAGCAATCACCTGCAGGTTTCACCAACAGTGTCGGCAGTGCCTTTTTGTAGGGGGTGCACCGTCAAAGTCATGGGGTGCACATGCACCCACGTGCACCCTCTACATGTCGCCCCTGACCCCTTGCATGCTACATGCAGCCCACAGGCCACCAGTTGGATAGTACTGTTTTAGCTCAACAACTTAGTAGTTAAGACATTGCCCAGGAAGTGGAAGACCCAGGTTTTAGGACCCCCCTTATGTAAATGGAGTTGTAAAGCTGCATCTCCTGATTCATAGCATGGTGCTCTAATCATCAGGCATGTCAGGCATTATCCAGTTCCCTTTTTTTGTTGCTTGATCTGTTTTGCAGTTGTCCTTCACTACGCCCACATCATCTTGCCCTCTATACATCATTACATTCATGGTATTCTTGCTTTTATCCCAGTTGGCAGTGTTATGGCTTTCTATTCATGTTCCAGCCACACTAACATTTAGAGTCAACTGCAGCTGGCAGACACACATGGAAACATCAGTGTTAAGTGAGCTGTTCTACCTTTCACCTTTACTGTATTGACAGATTTCAGCAGGGCCTTGACACTGGTCTATGGCAAGGCTTTGAACTACTGATTAATAGGAAAGCGACTGGTGCCTCTGTGTTCTGGTGCAGCGGAGTTATAGCTGGCATATGCTGAGAAAAAAGTGTTTCTGAGAAACATGCATTAGACTGCTATTCCACTCAATGAAGCAGAATAGACTTGTAGAATAAGATAAACAGTAAGGGCTCGGGGCTGTGCCAAGTTTATTTAAACCTACTTTTTCATCTAAGAAAATTTAGTAATTAAATAGTGTACCTCTCTAGCTAACAAAAAGTCATTGCCAGAGATTAAAGAAATAAGACACTCGCCAAAAAAATAAAGTAGGATCTGCAGAAATTGCCTTATATTTAAGGAATATATTCTGATCTAAATTCTTGTTACAGCTGTAGAAGAGTACATCTTGATTACCATGACCAGTCAGTGGAGCTACTCAGGGTTTACACATGGGTAAGGGCTTGATTACATGGGAAAGTCCAGTTTTGTATAAACAAGTACTACACATACTAAATGACTGCGCAGTAATGACTACACAGTCAGTGTCTTGTGTAAATGTGGCCATTATATAGCAGCTTCTCCCATTCAGACAAGTCGTAAGAGTGCCTTTGCATGAGGTAGCTTAATCCACTTTGAAAATGAATTAAACTGATTTTTATTAATGTGCAGTGGGAATACCCAGTTTGAGAGTAGATATCCATTAGCTAGCAAGTTGTAAATTCATACCCTAGCTTAGGGTTCAGTACTTTCCCTTGGTAGACAAGTCCTTTTAAGCAAATGTAGAAATTAATTCAATGTATTTTTAACTAGGTTTTTCCCCATTCCCTATTTTCAGTTATTTCTCATTTTAAATAGGACTTTTCTTTCTACACTCACTGGTTTTCTCAAAGCAGGAGATGAATCTAGTAACTTTGACACGTTACTTGAACTTTCAAACCCACTATGGATACACTATAGGTTAGGAAATGCCCCAAATAATTTCACCCTGCCCTAATATTGAGGGTAAAGTACAAGCTTACAAAAGCACAGATAGCTAGGTTTGAGACCTGTTTTATCCTTAATTCCTAGCATATGTACATATCGTATCACATATTGTGCATAAAATTATGAGCTGATTTAAAACCCTTTAATAACAAGAAACACTGGAATGTGTTGCATCAGTTTTAGCCTTACCAGTGAATGTTCTGGGGTTTTCTTCTATTTATATGAGTAGTATAACTAGGGCAGGGTGACCAGTACCCCAGGCATCCGGTTGAGGGAAGGCAAAAAACTATCAGCTGCTGCTGCAGCCACGTAGAGAAATTCCTCTGGCTCTGGTGGAATTCTGGCTGCAGCTAGAAGTCATCACTACCCCCAGACATCCTGCTGCTCCAGACAGCCAACTGCTTTGTTACACCTCTAATTTTGTATTCACTCAAACCAGTCTAAACAGATAATGACACTCCCTCCCCATAACAAACTGAATGAAAGTTACTTAACGAATTGGATTGTTGTAAAAGGACTGTTGGAGTATAGATACAACTTCAGCCAGAAGACTTTCCAGTATTTCTGTTAATTTTATTGCTAATATTAGTATTATGAACATATCACATGAAAATGAAAATAGGACTAGTGGGTTCCACTAATATTCCAAGGCTATATCATGTAATAAGAAAAAATGATCTTTTTTACTGATATACAGTTTACATGCAATGGACTAATTTTTTGTACTTGTATACAGTACCTCCAAATTTTAAACGTAGACTTTAAGTAATTATCTAGGGCCAGAGTCTTTTTCCTAGAAGATATATATATTATACTAACAGATTATTGGAATATAATTTCCTAGGAAAGCATTATCTAATGAAATTTTGCTTGAAAACCATCATTTTTTTCCAATGTCATCTGGGCTTAAGGCTGGAGAAGAGGATTTTATTTACATGATATATTTTGCTTTTTTGTGACACCTTGGAGAGTACTTTTTTAACATGTGTATTTGAAAATGTTCAATGTTATGTGACAGTGTCTTAAAGCTGCTTTCAATGACTTTTCATAATTTATTTTTGGAGTGGAATGTATATATGTACACACACACACTCACACAGAGAGAGAACATTCATTAACCAGTGTCATAGGTTTTCGAGACCTGTACCTGCACACAGACATAATGGTAAATGATGCACTTTTTAATGCATTAGAAAATGTAGTAATGGCTTCTTTTAGAGCTTCTGTTAACATAGCAGGGTTCTTTTTCACATTAACATCCAATAGTGTTAGAATTAGTTAAGCCATTAAATCCTCAGGGGTCTGATTTTATTTTATAACTAGAATCCTCATGATTTACGCATTTTAAAATCAGCACTGGTTTTCACAGCATTTTCCATCTTCTTCCTCCATGGCAACACAGGGCTAAATTGTAGCCATGCCAAGGAGCGTTTCAAACATGCGTCCCTCCTCTGAGAATTTCAAAGACAGGACTTTTTAGTGCAACTGGGCACGATCCTTGCTAGGGCAGGGAGAATGGTACACGATTCTATTCCCTGTTATGGCACAGCCTGTGACCCATGATGTAATGATCCCACTTGGTCTCAGGTCCTTTGTGTACCAGGTTTGAAGAAAGAAACAATCTTTGAAGTACCCCAGAGGCCAAAGCTAGGAACTTGACATTATGAAATGGTCCTGTTCATCTATATCAGAGGAAATGCTCTTCGGACTCATGTCCTTCTTTATTCCAGTACCCTGCATAAGAATCTGTTTCAGTTTGGTTCTTTATCTTTGTAAAGCAGATTGAAATCCTTGGATGGAAAGTGCTGTATATTGCAAAATGTTATTCTTATAGGACAAAGGCCTCAGGTCCTTAGTCTTTATTTTTTGTCAAAAGGATATCAATATTTAGCCTATTATTAATAATACCTTTTTATTATAACATCTATGCTGGCATGCTTTATTTATTTTCAAAAGGCCAGGTACAGACATCACACTTTTACCAGTACAAGTGAACAGAAACGGGTCTATACCCTAACAGAACCGAAGTTTGGCACACCTATAGACTGATTTAAAAATGGCAGAACCCAGTCGAAGATTTTCTCCCCTGCCCACACCAAAGGGCAAATGTATGTTCTGTTTTGCTACTGATATAAATTATGCCCTTTGAAGAAAATCACATGACTTAGATCAATTCCTCCTTGGGCTTTTTGGATGTCTTGAACCTAGCCAAAAAGATTTAAAGTGGTCTTGGCTGATGTAAACAAGGCATACCTGTGCATGTTCTGGCAACCTGAGCCTAGACAAATCAAATGAATTTTTAGGCAAATCCACATTTAGCCATGTTGATTCATTAAGTTGGACAGTGGAGAATATCTAGGATGCCAAGGAAAAAAACACCGTAGACTTGACAGAAAATATTGTTTTCATGATTCATGCACACAAAAGTATTGTGCTTGGAAAACTGAACCTCAGCTTAGCTAAATGTCAGGGTAATACTGTTTATAAGTAGGTTTCAATTTTCAACTTTTTCTTTAGGCTGTTTTTCACTTGAGCTGACAGGTTACCTTTGCTCTACAAAAAAGCTATTGGTTACTAATGCTGTCGTATATGTGAACAACAAATTAAAAGCAGAGAAATACGTCTGCAGCACAACAGACTATTTTTAGTATCACTCAAAACTAGGATAAAGGTCACAGCTGGTTACCAAATTTCTTGGTAGTGCACACAGAAAATGTTGAGCTCTGCATTATCAAAAGCTTTTCAAAATATATAAATTTTTAAACACCATAAAATGCTTTAGCAATAAATGTAAAGGCATGAAGCAGCATTCATAGCATGATTAAGAAGTTTTAAAACAAGATGCTGCTGACAGTGGATTTTTAAGACAACTGCAACATTGCATTTCATTGAAAGGAATGTACTTTTTAGTTATATGTATTAGTATAAATGAACAGCTCAGCTAGGAATATAAGCCAGCATGAACCAGTTTATTCATTGTTGGACTATACATAATCATTACAGGATTGTTTTCAGCCAACGGGAGGTTTGGGTTGCCTTCACTGCAACTGGTAGATTGAATTAGTATGCTGAAAGAACACCAGTTGAATCAACCCAGCTCAAGTCAGTACAGAGTACAGTGGCAATGATAACATTGTAAAACAGCTCTAGAGTATACATGGTGAATGAATTAGCAGCTGAGCTGTTGTAATTCAAGCTGTGGCACTCCTGTTATGCTGTTAGCTTCAGCATTATCAGCTCTTGAGCTTCAGTCCATGCTCCTTGCACCCTTGACAGCAGAACTAGGTGAAGTTTAGTAAAGATTTTGTGTATGGATGGGGGTTGCGCTTCAACCAAGACTCCAGTAAATACAAGATTAGTCATGAGTGTCTTACTGGGTTGGCAGGGGCAAAGGGGTTCTTATGCCATGTGTAGCTCATTCTGTAGGCAGGGCTGATCTTAAGAAGCTAAGACCATTGGGATGGGGAGATATCATCCAAAGAAAGCAGTAATGCAATATTTTATACTTATTAACGGAAGGCATATTCTTGTCTACAGTTTGGCCATAGGTTAGTTGGTCTTAAAGACTGGATGGACTTGTTGCAGAAGCGTGTGTAGGTTACCAATCTCTGTAAACCTCCTAGCAGTAGAGATTATCAGTGTAAATTAATGTTGTTTCCACATTTCTCAGAATGTCAAAGGACTTTTGCTTGAGCTTTGTGTAATTTGGCTTCTAGTGTTGTCAAGTGACTGTCTATTTACACAAATTTCTACCACAGCCTTCTGCATTTGCCTCTCTCTGTGTATTAGGTGGGTGTAAAGTACATGGTGTTGTTTAGACAAAATATTTTTGGAAGATAGAATCATGTTTTTGAACTTTCTTAAAAGTCCAAACTCTATTTGACTGAAGTAATTCTAGCTACTGAAGATGGCACAGTTTTCTAAGCAGTGGTGCAGTGTATTAGGCCTATGCCTCAGAGAAAGGGTAAGTATTGTCCAGGTTAGTTCCTTTTTATTTCTGAGCAGTTTAAAATTTATGACTGTGCCTGTCATCCATAGGTTGGCTTCATGAAACCGTGTCTTGGCAAGTTACTAAAGAGAACAGACAATTTCTGCTTTTAAATGATATAGACTGAACAGTCTGTAATCATATGTAATATTACAGTTCATCAGGCAGCTTTAATATTGCACTGTGAAGCATACTTTCAAGCATGAAATGGTTCCTCACATATTTTTTTGAAAAGTATTTACCTAGAAGGGCTCAACACAGATACAGCATCTATTTTAGTATCATCTTGTTGCCTCCCTGTTTTCTAGTTTCCCTAGCTAATAAGGAAAGATGGTGGAAGTGAATTCTCTGATATAACTTTGTATGCATCTCAGATGACATCACAGTAGAAAATGCTCCATCTTTAAAGCCTCTGCTTGTGGCCATGCAGCTTCCTTTGTATATTGTTTTAAGCACTTTTAGTTTTCTAAAAGATGATGGCTTGAAAACCTTGGAAAATAAAGTTATTTTCCCCCAAAGCAGGTGTTACATAAACAAAAAGGCATACTTACTCACAGTGATATGTACTGGAAATAGTTTGCTATAACACACTGTAACAGGGGGCTTTCTCGGGGCTGATTTACCTTTGGCCCACCCACCTGTTCTGGACCAACCACCCACCTTCTTTCCTGCCATGTCTTGATGTTAATTAATTAATTAATGATCTTAATAAATGGGAGGCTGCCCATTTCTTGCTCCGATGCCAGGGGACGCTATCTGCAGCCCCGTACCTCCCCTACACTGCAGCCCATGCCTTGCAGATGGCATCCTCTGTTGTCAACATCACCAGCCCCACTCTGCCCCCAGAATCCTACTGTTTGACCCCACCTGGATCCCTCCATTCAGGTGACCTATTCCACCTTCATTCCAGGCTGCATAGCTCCCTGAGCTGCTTCCCCCTTATGGGTGTGGTCCTCCTGGGACCTTTGGCTACACTGGCCCTGGCCCCACCTCCAGGTCAGTCGGAACCCCAGGCCCTCAGGTCTGGGCATCCCTCGCAGTGGGCCTCTGGCCCCAGCATTGACCAGTTGGGGTATGTCAAGACAGGTTTCTGAGTCTATGGCCCCACTCTCTTGCTGGGGTCCACCTTCCAGACCCTACAAGGGGGTAACAAACCGGGTTGTGGGAGCTGGGGTTAAGGCACCCCAACCTACCTTTCACTAGGGTGGTAAGTGGCCTGGCATTTCCTGGGGGCTCCCATGCCACTGAGAGCCCCACCAGGCCACCCACTCTCAGCAGGGTGCAGTTTTAGGTCATGCCCAGGACCAGGAGCCTCCTGACCATCCCCTGCAGCTCCTTCCTTACCTCCAAAGTGTTCCATGAAGCTTCACAGCCAGGTGATGTTGCTACACCTCCAGCCAGCAGCAAAATGCCCTGCTTATATGGACGGCCAGAGTTCTAAAATGGCTGCCGCAATTAAGGACCTACTGGCTGCTTGGTCCCAGGTCTTAAAGTGGCAGGCACAAACAGTGCCCTGCCACACGCACATAAAATGACCTCTAAGTTCATAACATAACTAAATATGGTAGTAAACAAGTGGGTAAACATTTTAACTTCCTGTAGGTATTGGTAAGGTGTGAATTAT
>NW_017728992.1:112437412-112442382 GCF_001723915.1 Gavialis gangeticus
ACGCACATAAAATGACCTCTAAGTTCATAACATAACTAAATATGGTAGTAAACAAGTGGGTAAACATTTTAACTTCCTGTAGGTATTGGTAAGGTGTGAATTATATTTTTTCTTCTAATTTTAGATGACAACAAGTTTTTGCCATTCAAAGCACAAAGACATAAAATGTAATATGGTAAAGCTTTTTAAGAAAGTTCAATTTTAGGACAAAATTTGATCAGAATTGTGCAATTGCATGTAGATAATAGTGAGGGAGCTAGAGCTGCAAACTGGAGGGAACACTACACACAGGCATTGAGTCAGCTATTACGCTCCCTTGTCATAAAGGGTCCTTTGTTCCTCCATCTCTGCTGATTGAAGAGCAGCAAATGAAGGTATGACCTCATTTCCTTATGGGTGTTGTGTTTCCTTTTTGAGTAGGACAGTAGAATCATAGGAAAGTACAGCTGGAAACCCTTGCTCAAGGCAGCATCACCTGATTAAACCGTCCCACTGAATACAGAGCCTGCAGTGCTGTCTGGCCCTTATAAAGGCTGAAAAACTGAAAGACGAACACATCTGGTATCATTTCACCCTGAAAAGAACCAGGCCAAGTTTGGCCCTTTGACAGTTCCCATTTAACAGCACACCCCACCATACCATGCAACATTAGGGACCAAGCCTACAAACCTGCACTCCTCCAATTCCCATTGAAATATAATACTAGGCACATCTACACATAAAATTAGTGTGATACAACAAACTCCAGTGCAGTTTAGGTCAGAGTTTACTGCTCCCAGGTGCAACATTTACACATGTGCCCAGGATTGCAGCACATTGAGCTGGGGTGGCACAGCCATGGCTGCAAGGGGGCCTGGAGGATCAGTCTGCCAGCCTGGAGCTGCTCTGCCCCAGCACTGCACATCTAGATAGTAACACTTTATGGTGGAGCTAATTAGTCAGCTCTGCAGTAAAGTGTCTAAATGCAGTGAAAATGCTAACATGGGAGAAGGGTTCAGGATCATGTCCTATTTTGTATAACACATTTCCAAAATTCTTTGCAAATCAAAATAATAATTAACTGAAGATGAAGGTAGAAAGCCAGAAATGAGAAAACCTATTTTTGCCTGAGAGGTAAAACAAGACAAAGAGCTAAAAATGCACAGAGATAGAATTTGACTTTTCCAGAAGGCAAAAAGGATGCAGTTTGTAACTCTTGATGGTAATTTAATCATCAGAAAAAAATTCCAAGGGAAGGTGTGGATTCTTCATTTCTGATGTCTTCAAATGAAGACAAGGGGAAAGGGTAGGGGAGAGCAAAATCCTTATGCTGCACCCAGGTTATGCTTTGGCATGCTTATAAGTTTGATACCTTTCCCCAGATGGGTGTCTCTGGATGGGGGTAGGAGACTAGGCTCCATATATAATCAATGGAAAAAACAATTCAGAAGGTACTGATGCCCAGAGCTAGCTAATGGAAGAACTAACCACAGGGGTATACTTAAACTTCTGTCCCTCCCAGGAGCTGAGGTTCCTGAGTCAGGACTGTACACTAGGTACCTCTATCCACTCAGATCTCTCCAGATGTCAGAATTACCTACTCTCAGAAGAGGAATAACTGACATGGTGCTGGTGCTGTACCACCAACCAATCCTTTATATAATTATCTTAGAGGATAGAGCATGTAGGACTCTGGGGAGTCACCAGTGTTGCCAGGACAGACTCCATCAGTGTTGTTATCTGACACCTTTAGTGCTGCTAGGGTGTTAAAGCAGTGATGCCCTCAGTTTGGATGGTCTGTGCATGAGCTGTCAGGATACCATCCGTAGTGCTGTAGACATAAACTTGTTTTGATTGGTGTATAAAAAGGGGACTGGGAGCCCTTAATATGTTACATTGGAGGCAGCCCCTAAACCCAATATAAAGTATTAAGGGCTCCCAGCCCCCTTTTTATATACCAATCAAAACAAGTTTATATTTACAGCATACACTTCCTAGATCTTACCAATTACTAAAACATCTTTAGGTGACATCATCCACATCCTAACTGTCACTGATTAATGAAACCTTCCAACCAGTAGGGATGTGCAAAGTGGGCCCTATTCAATTTGGATTTGGCCTAAATCAGGGACAGTGATTCAATTAGTTGATTCGGATCACTGTCCTGGATTCAATTCAGCTGAACCCGAATCTGAAGATTCAATGTTGATTCAGAGAATCAGTGATTTGGCCGTAGACACAGCTTTAAATGTTTTTTCTACATACCTCGAGGTACCAGGTCTGGGTCACGAATGCTGCGATGGTGGGGCAGATGGAGTGTCCCACAGAAGCACAGAACGACCCTCCACATGCTCGGTGATGAACCCAGAAATGGACTGGAAGTGCTTCTGGTCCACTTCCAGGGCTGCTGCCAAGCACACTGGGAGCCCCCCGCACTCCTGTGGGATGCTCCATGTGCCCCAGCATTGCAGCATTCATGAACCATGCCTGGTACCTAGAGGTATGTAGGAAAAACATTTAAAGCTGTGTCCATGTCCAAATCTCCAAATCTTTCTGAATCAATTTGGAGGTTTCTGATTCAGTTTGGAGAGATTGAAAGGTCTCCTGATTCAATTCAGATTCAGAGGTTGGGCCACCGAATCGGACCAAATCTCCGCCAAATTGAATCAGGAACTGGAGCTTCACACAGCCCTATCAACCAGATAGAGAAACCCATTTGCCAGATCACTCTGCTCTTTGTTGTGGTGTCCTGTACCAGTCTTATCAATTCACTTTATATCTGCTGGCCTTGTTATGAACCTAATGAGTTACTTTCCCAGCACTTCCATGCAAGTCAAATCTGGTATGCCTGTTTTGTCCATTGAGGCCTACTTTGGTTCATGCTGTTAACTGGGCTGCTGTGAGATTTGTATAAGCACTAATCAAAGGTTGCATTAATCCATGCTCCATAGAGGCCTACAGAGAACATTTACATAATGGAAGTCCTTAGCTCTCTTCAGCCTGAGGGGATTCAAACCCATATCTCCTACCTCTTTGGTGTGTTCCTTAACTACCAACTGGGCTTTCCAGCTCTATTGTGGAAGGTGGGCATTGTGCAGCCAAGAGCATAAGGGGCAGAGAGCCAAAAGAAGAAAAGCAAGAGAGAAGAGGAAGCCTATGCCTACTGGTTAGGGCACTAAACTGGGAGTGGGGGACCTGGTTGCAGGTTTCTGTTTTCAGGACTATTTCTATTTTTATCAAATGATTGTCTAATGTATGATTCTTTAACTTCTAAGTAGTGGAGGATATGGGGAGGCATTGTAGGGAGCAGTGACCAGGTGGAAGCCACACTAACCTCTTATGGACTGCATACAACTTGTGAGCCTCCAGTTAGACAGCCCTACTCTAAAATGCATAACTAAACTAGGGACCAGAACCAGGGCTCCTCTTGCCCCCAACCACTGTACTATAGAGTTAGACTCACTCTTGCTTACTTTCTTTCTCATGTCCTATATCTTGCATTCTTTGTTCTCATTGTCAGTTGATTAAGACACTCTCTTCAGGGATGTGGAAGATATGGGTTTTGTAAGGATACTGTCCCTTTCAGAGGCTTTTGCTAATGTAGTCATGGTGACTGTATAGGCCTGGTTGTATGGGTTAGGAATGAGGGCTCCAAGCAGTTTTATGATGGAGTTGTTCCACTTATATCCCTCTCCTTTATTTGATTGTATCACTAAAATCGAACCTATTTCTATTTCATAGGCTACAGTCTATGAAAGCTCATGCCTCTCTCAATGAGTTAGTTTATAAGGTGCCACCTGTCACCCTGCCTGGCCCTTGGCTTGACTTCAGATAACATGGCTAACTATCTCCCTTTATTCCACATTGACTATGGCTTCTCTGTTGAACCCATAAATAACATTAGTTCAAATACCCTTAGTCCAAGGAGTACCTAAATCTCAGTTTCCCCGCTTCCTAGGTCAGTGCTCTAACCACTAAGATATTATGCAGAAGGTGGAGAGCACTCATATTGCTATTGCTTTTGAATGAAAGTAACCATGGGGCACCTATACACGTGCCAGACATCTGCTCCAATGCATGCTAATTAGCATGCATCAGACCAGACTTGATTAATTGAGTCTGCTGGAGAATGCTGATTAGCATGTTCCAGCAGTCTCTGTGTCACATGTATTCAGTGTCCCCATGCTTCAGAATGGCAGTGGAGGTGTTTTAACTAAAGCTTGTCAAATGAACTTTAGTTAAAGTGTCCCTGCCAGCATTTTAAAGGATGGGGTGCTGAATACACATGATGCTCCAGGTGCTTTAATTAGCCACTCTAATTAAAGTGACCCCCTCTCCACACCAGAGCACATGTAAATATGCTGCATGACTGCAGCAATCTGTTCTCAAATCACTGGTAAGCATAACTACCAGATCAGGCCCTTTGAGGGACTTAGGTTAAAGCTAGGCACCTACCTGCTTAGATTGAAGTTCTGCTGTATAGCTTAATTATGGATGCCTAGGACCTTTGCAGGCCATTATACTGCAGCCACCAGATGACTTCAGGTGTGCACAGGGTTTTGTGGTTGCTTTTTGTGACTTAGGCACCTGAATTCTGCCTAAATTCTGGTCATCTAGTTTGCCAATCTGGATGTTGCAATGGATACTTTTCATAAATGTATGCTTTAATCAAACCTAGATTATTGGATAATAGATAACTGCAAACCTAGATTATTGGATAATAGATTACTGTGTGAAATTCTATGACAGGAGATCAAACTAGATAATCTAATGCAGGGCTTGGCAATAGTTTGCAGTGCGGGGCTGCTTTAATAGATCTTAGCTTTGAGTGTTGGCTGCTTCCAGGCTGGCCTACACCACCATCACTGCAACTGGAGCCAAAGCAGCATCAACAGTCACCGATTCCCACTGGCAGTACAGAGGCCACCACTTTTTCCCATTGCCACTTCTTCCCATTGTAGCGAAAATAGATACTTTTCTCTATGTTTCTT
>NW_017728992.1:112442393-112444878 GCF_001723915.1 Gavialis gangeticus
ACTAGCCTCCACGGGATAAAATCAGCAATTTATGCAACACCATTACCCAGGTGAAGCCCTACATCAGCAAACATTACAAAAGCCTTCTAGCTCTGCAGGTCTCTGGGCCATAGGTTGCCAACCCCCGATTAATGGACCCCTCTGTCTTAAGCTCTAACAGTCTGTGAAAAACAGAAGGCTTCTGCATGGTCCAGAAAATGGTGTGAGATGTTAGAATGGTGTGAAATGTTAGAAGGAAGGTCAGTGCAAGATGGGTGACAGAACTAGGAAGAGGGCAGAGAGAATACTTATACTGTTGTTTATCAGGAGTAATTCCAGAGATATTATTAAAGACCTCAATGTAACAGGAGAATTAGACTCAGCATGTATGTGGGTTGACAAGGGTTTCAAGGGAAAAAAATCCATGAAGGGGCTTTTCAGAAAAGGAACCTGGCAATTTGCATTCAGAACACTTACTTTTTAAACTTTTAATAGGTGTAAAGTTACTTCTTAACATATTAAGTGAACTATTAAGGGGATACAGTATTTCACTGGATGAACTTCTACTTTTTTCCCAGTATTAAATGACCTGCGGGTAAACATAACAACTTTTTTTCCATTTAACATTCTTAAAAATGTAAAAATACTGTTGATAATATTTGTGAACAGAGGAATAAATGCAAGGTAAAAAAACCAAACCTTGCACTGTATATTGCAGAGAACCAATAAATAGTTTGAATGCATGCAGAGATGTGAAAGTATTGCTTACTCTTCATCTATGCTGTAGGAAAAACATGAGTTTCAGATATGATCAGTTCAGTCAAATTAAAGTGTGATGACTGCCTCAAGATGTCTATTCATCATCAAAAAATAAATCAAACTGAGGGAATAGTCTACAATACATAACTGTATTCAAAAGCAACAACATTAGCAACATTAGCCTGGATAAAATTTCCAGCAGAAGGCAGATAACAGAAGCAGGAAATAAGAGTACTACAATAGATCACATTGGGACAGGATATTATGGGACTTCAAACTTTTTCATAAATATAAAATAATGAACTACAGTTTTCATAGCCTTACTTATTAAAAAGTGTGAAATATGCTACCCTTTCTTTAACAGTTAATGATATGGTCAAGGAATTAAATGGTGTGTGCTACCAAAGATTCACTTTTTCTGCATAATTAACAACTAAAAAAGGAACACAGTATATAATACTGATCTATTGCTTGTGAGCTCCATCTTGACTGTTATCAATGTCATCAGATCCGAATCTTGCAAAAACTTCTTTTTTAAAGTTGAAGGCTTCATTTGCAGTCATGGAGACTTGCCCAGAACTGGGGGTTATAATGGGCCAGCTTGAAAATTCAGGTGGGCAAGCTACTCTGGTTTGTTTTGGCTGTAGTAATGGATAAAATGTCCAAGCAGTAACAGATGATTCAACTAGTGACAACTGCTTCTGTGTTTTCCCACTGAACAAAACAGCAGAACTGTTGGAAAATAAAATAATACATATTAAAAAGAAAATACGATGCAACTATGTGGCCTAAAAGGACAGATGGGATGCTGGACACATGCATTAGAAGAAGGAGAAAGGGAATCATTCCCTGTGGACCAGAGAGTGGCTAAGGAACTACTCCATACAGGCTGTTCTCATCCAATCAATTGCCCCCAGAATACACAGATGGAGCATCCATGCAGCAAGGACTGCTTCAGCCCTACCTCTCTATCAGACTTCCCATGCCCCCTTCCTTATGTAGCAGTGTAACAAGAGACCCCTGAGAGCCGTATTTCATAAGATGCAGGAGGTGGGTATGGCCTATGCAGACACTTAGGGAAGAATCGTATTTCACTTTATGTGCCTCTGTGTCAGTTACCAAGCCATTTAAGTACCATTTTTGGCACTTACACAAATTACACACATAGCAAAATAGAATCACCCTGCATAGGAGCACCACCCTTCTATGTCTGAACTTAATACCCCCATGGCATTCACCCAGAAAGTAAAAACCTCAGGTTCTAGGCTGCCCTATCCCAGAGTGTGTTTGAGCCTGTATCTTCTAGCTTCCTACCACAGTGTGTTAACCATTAGACCATTGGCTAGACGTAGTGCGCTGTAGTGGAGTTTTTGTTATATTGGCTATTTTTATTTTTTTTAAAAAGGGAAGATGTAGTGATAAGAATTAGACTTTGGAGACAGTCCCTCACAAGGGAATTTCTTATCATGTGATGAATTTGAACATGATCCCTGAAAAGTAAGGTGAAATCAAGATGGAGGCGGTCACATGGTCTGTGTTAGAGGAACCCCACCCTGCTGTATCATGAAAGGTCTCTTCTCTTCCTCATTCATAGTTGTCATTATTCACCGGGGGACTTAAATCATCACATGGTGTCAGGAATGGTGAATGGGGAAGACTGAAAGGATCTGCAGCGTTATCCCTAGCAGAAAGCTGGTAATTCAGGGCCTGGAAGCTACACTTAGCAAGGAATAAAGGCCTCTGCTAG
>NW_017728992.1:112449878-112455038 GCF_001723915.1 Gavialis gangeticus
AAGACTGAAAGGATCTGCAGCGTTATCCCTAGCAGAAAGCTGGTAATTCAGGGCCTGGAAGCTACACTTAGCAAGGAATAAAGGCCTCTGCTAGTACAGTACCCTCTCTGCAAGGCAGAAGTGTAACCAGCTCAGAGACACAGTTAAACATGAATGCATTACAAGCCCCTTCTTGCCTTTCGTTGTCAGGCAATATAGCTGAGAATTGGAGAACATTTAGACAAAGGTTTGAGTTGTATTTAGCTGCTATAGAAGCAGAAGAGAAAACTGATAAAGTTAAATCATCCATTTTTCTACATGTGGTAGCAGAAGAAGTGCTTGAGGTGCACAGTAACTTTACATTTGCTCCAGGCCAAAACATGAAGTTAAATGAGATGTTGAATAAATGTGAAGAATATTGTGTGCCAAAATGCAGTGAGACTTTTGAAAGACATAATTTTTTTATGTGCATGCAAAAACCAGACGAAAGCATAGAGCACTACATCACAGAGTTAAAAAGGCTCAGCAAGACTTGTGTTTTTGGGGATGTAACAGATTCTATGATCAGGGACAGAATCATTTGTGGCATTACAGACAATGGATGAAGAGAGAAGCTGCTATGGGAAGGAGACCTATCCCTAGAAAAAACAATACAGATTTGTAGAGCAGCTGAAACTGAAGGCTCAGGCCTAAGAGCTGAATGCAGCTGAGGGCATTGTCTATACACTATGTATTAAAGACAGACAGAAAAGACCACTTCAAATGGAAGTTGCCCCAGCTACCATAACTACTACTAAGGGGCAGATGGATTACAAGCAAGCATGCAGCCAGTGTGGAATGCAACATGGCTCCAAATGATGTGCTGTGTTAGGAAAGCCCTGTTTTAACTGTGGTAAGAATAATCATTTTGCCAAATGTTGCAAAGTGCATGTCCATAAAGTCCAGGTGCATACGACTGAAGATACTCCAGAGGGAGAGTATTATATAGATACAGTAGAATCAAGCAGAGCTACTGAGAAGGACTAGATCCTGCCTCTGGAAGTGCATGGGATCATGATTCCATTCAAACTAGATACAGGGTCTCAGGTGAACATTTTACTGGAGCAAGATTATAAAAGGCTGAAAAGTTAACCAAAACTGAGGCCTACAAAAGTAACTGTAACTGGCTATTCAGGACTGAAGATACTGGTCAAGACAAAGTGCCTTGCCTGCATCAAACATAAACATGTAGTGTACAATCTTGCATTCATTGTAGTACCTAAGGAGGTGACACCTATTTTGGGCCTTGCAGCGTGTGAAAAGCTCAATTTGGTTAAATGGGTGATTGCATTAGAATACTCTGGCTCAGGTTATGAGGACCTTATCTTGGCATATTAAGATTTCTTTCAAGGCCTTGGCTGCTTACCAGGGGAACATACAATTCAGATAAATAAACAGGTCCTCCCCAGTTATACACCCATGCAGGAAGGTGCCTTTTGCCCTCTGTGATAAACTAAAGGCAGAGCTTAGAAGGATGGAGGAAGTCCAGGTAATTCAGAAAATCGAGGAGCCAACAGAGTAGGTAAGACTAGTTATTATGGAGAAGAATAATGGACAGCTGCAGATATGCTTGGATCCAAGGGATATCATTAAGGCCATAAAGAGAACATTTTAAGTTGCCCATCAGAGAAGAGATTATGGTTTGTGAATGCGCACTTCTTAAGTAAACTGGATGCTTCTTTGGGATTCTGGCAGCTGAAGTTAACAGAGGAAAGTTCTAAATTATGCACATTCAATACTCCATTTGGAAGGTATTGATTTCTGCATTTACCTTTCAGTTTAGCTTCAGCTCCAGAAGTGTATCACAAAACTATATATATGATTTATGAGCATATTCCAGGTGTAGACACCTCTATGGATGATATGACCATCTGGGGCTCCACCAAAGAAGACCATGATCATAGGCTCCAAGCAGTGTTGGAGGCAACTAGGGCTGCCAGTTTGAAACTCAATAGACAGAAATGTGTTTTTGGAGCTACAGAATTGGCATTTGTGGGAGACATTATTTGTTGAGAAGGGGTGAAACTGGACAAGAAAAAAAACAATTCAGGCTATTGAAATGATGCCACTCCCTCAGTCATAAAAAGACTCGCAACACATTTTGGGAATGGTAAATTATCTTGGAAGACCTGTCTACAACAGCAGCACCTCTCAGGATGCTTCTTGAGAGTAAAAATGAATGGTGCTGGAATCCAGAACAGGAGGAAGCATGGAAGGCATCGAAGCAACAATTAATACAAGAACCTGTATTAAAATTCGATACGCATGGGAAACCAATACAGATATCAACAGATGTTTCTGTTGTGATAAGAGTTAGACTTAGTAGTCTAACGTCCCCATCTTAGTAGTCTAAGTAGACATCCCCTAACTTAGTAGTCTTCCTCCCCATCTTCTGAGCAGACCCTGGCTGGGGGACTGGGGCTGGAGTGACAAGCTGGGGTGGAGGTTTGTCTGCTGGACTTGTGGGGGTTCATTTAGTGGCAGCTGCAATGTGTCAGGAGAGGATCTGGTACAGAAGCTGGATAGCCCAGTTTAACCTAAATCAGTTAACTCTGATGCTACATCCATCCAGTCTATCTGAAACCAGTTTTGGCCATTTTAAAACCAGTCTGTGTGCACTGAACTTCTGTTGCAGACTTAAACTGGTATCTGATGACTTATACAGGTTTATATGTAATGTTAGCCCCCAGCCTTAGTCTTTGTCTGTTTCCTTTCACCATAATAAATTATGTCCTGACAAGAGGTTTCAAGCTTTCTTTGGTGTGGCACAAGTTTACATGCTCCACTGGTAACCCAGAAAATGTTGTTAGTGAGTAGTAAGCAAAAATGTAATAGCCCATTACAGCAGAGTGGTAGGAAGCAACACTTCTCTGACACTTACCTGAGGGCTGATATGCGCACAAGGATTTGTGTGAACCTCTCCACTGAAGTCAGTGATATTTCAGCTCTTATCAAGGATGACTTCAGCCCATCCAGTTTTAAAAAAGCACAGGCATAGTTTCAGAATAATGAATGCAGTAGAAACATGTAGAAAGTTTTGTTTTAGTTATTTATAAAGAGAAATTTCAAAATAGGTTCAGAGCAAGAAATTTGTATTTCATTCTCTAGCTTGTGCCTAACGACATTATTCAACAAGAAACAAAAAGGTTGCTTTTAAAAGGTTAATATACAAACAGCAATTTTATAGTGTGCAAAGATTAGGGGCAATAAAATTTGTATCTTCTGGGATTCAGATGAGGCTAATATGTTACAGGCATATAAGGAGAGATAAATGATTGTGAAGGAACTAAGAAGATAAGGAAGATGATAAAATTAATAGACATTCCAGTGATTACTCATAGGAAATGAAATGAAGGATAGATGATTAGACTATTTAATTTTAAACCTTAAAATTACTGAGAGAATGGATAAGTACTGATGGACAAGAAATGTTTACAAGTAAATTCTCTATCTTACGTTTTGGCTCAGATTATTCTTTATGGTACTCTGAAAATAATCCTGCATTTTTATCATTTGGAAGAATCTACCATAAAATGTAACTTTCACAGAACTCAGAGTTTTTCCCTTGAATTTTATGGTGAATAGGATAATGAATAATGTTCAATCTTATGCATTTAATAATGTATAATATTTATTTGAGTGTAAATGACAGGGCTGTGCGAGGCTTTGGACAGAGCTTTGGATTCGGAGAAGCTTTGGACGCTTTGGGGTCCAAAGCAGTATGTCTGGGTCAAAGCACTGGTCTTGTTAGGCTTCCCAAAGTGGTTCATAGCTTCTGAAGTGCTTCGGAGCGGCCTCGAAGCTGGCTCAGAGATCCGGCCCATCCGTATAATGGGGAAACAATAAAATATCTATAACTTTGTTGTTTTTTGTCTGATTTGGATGAAATTTTCAGAAATGGTAGACTCTGCAGAGAGCATGAAGCCTGCCATGTTTCAAGAAGATTGGTGCAGGAGTTTGGGGGGAACTGAACCAAGCTGTGGACAAGCAAAACTCGTGACATGGGTAACACTGTATGTGTTAAGGTGCAGCGGGGTGACACCTGCAGGGATGGTGGCCCCTGCTGTGGCCACGATGCCTTCCAGCTGTCGAGGAGATCAGTGCAGGGGGGTTCTGGGGCCCTGCACTCCTAGCTGCTGACAGAAAAAACTTGTGCCATGGGTGCTTGTGGGACTGACTGTCTCTGTCTTCGGGCTGGGAGACACTACTGCAGGCCTGGCTGCTAAGCTACTGTATTACTAGTTACCAATCAATCATGATTCACTCAGGGACCAGCTCAATACATAGGACTTAGCTAATGTAGCCAGTTAATTGCCATCAATTGGCACCTACAAAACCAGGCTTAGGAGAGCAAAGACTTGATACAGACAATCAACTGCTCCAAGACAGACACAGTCAGTCCCACAAGCACCCATGGCATGAGTTTTGCCTGTCAGCAGCTGAGGTACAGTTCCCCCCAAATCCCTTCACAAATCTTCTTGAAACTTGGCAGGCTTTGTGGCCTCAGTAAGAGCTACCATCCCTGCAGTTTTGACTCCCCTGTGTTGTAACACGTAGACGTGACAGGAGTTTTGCTTTCAAGAATTGGGGGTACAGATCCCCCAAAACCCCTGTACCAATCTTCTTGAAACTTGGCAGGTTTCATGCTCTCTGCAGGGGCTACCATCCTGCAAGTTTCATCCAAATCAGACAAAAAACAACAAAGTTATAGATATTTCATTAATTCCCCCATTATACCCTATGGCTGGATCTCAGAGGTGGCTCCAAAGCTTCAGATCAGGGTGGAAACCCAGTCTGGAGCTCCGGATTGCATCACTGCCATCCGAACCAGCCAGATCCAAAGCCGGATTGGATCACTGCCAACTTGCACGGACCTAGTAAATGAATGAAATATTTATATAACATTATTAGTATGCATATAGAATTATAATAGAAGAGCATCCTAGTTAACCTATATTTCTGTTGTCCTTTTATATGTATATACTAGCCAAATGTCCATCAAGAATGATGGTGCGGGGGGGAGGGGGCTGGGATGGATTGCCTCCACCTAATGTCCCATGCTGCCACTGTTTTGCCTCTTGCATAGAGCGGGGTGGGGGAGCTGAGGCCAGCATGCCCCCACCCCCTGTCTGGACACCCCCA
>NW_017728992.1:112455256-112458420 GCF_001723915.1 Gavialis gangeticus
CCATGCTTGGAGCACTCTGATTTGCTGTTTCTGTCAGCCAATCAGAGTGTGAATAAAGCATTACGAACAGACAGATGGATGGACAGACGGACAGACTTAGGCTTTTATAATATTAGAATAATCCAGCAAACACATAGAGTTTTGTCTTTCCAGAAAAGTATTATAGAGTCAAATACTGGCCTATGGAAAACCCTATGTGTAGATATTAAGAACAGCTTGGAATCTCTAACCAAGGTAACAAATAATTATTTAGTAGGTTAAACATTTATATTTTATGCAAACAAAAATATTGTAAACTCTACTTAAAATACTCTTATAAAACTTATCAAGTACTATACTACTTCTGCCTCTATAGATTTTCACATTACCTTTCTGTTGCTCATCATTTCTATATTTGTATATTATGTATATTTATATAGATAATAACAGTTTGGTTTGTAATACCTATGCTACAAGGTAAGATTTGTAGCTAAGCTTCACTTTTGTATTGTAACAGAGCTGAGTATAAACATGATCTTTTCACTTTTGCCTTTTGCCTAAGGTCAGTTTTTCAGTCTATAGCATGCCCTAAATTTAGCATGTTTCTTCTGCTTTCTTCAGAGCTTAAAAAGCACTACACTATCTCCGTCCAAAATGAAAGTGATTCTGTCTTGTTAACAAACAAGCCTGGCTCCCCCTAGTATTTAACCTTTAGTCCCAAACACCAGGAATAAAATAAACAACAGGAAAATGGGTTAACTAGGGTGCAATTTTATTAACATGCCTAGGAAACCATTCAACAATGCTCATCCATGCAGATCAACCTACTAATAATCTTTACCAGCTGCTGCCTTAAATTTAGACATCCAGTTAGGGAGTTTCCCTTTTGGTGTCAATCCTTCCCCCTAAACTCCTGTTACAACAGTCCCTGATGGTGTAATTCTTAAAAGGGCTCCAGGATTTTCTGAAGCAGTAGGGACACAGGACAAACACATTGTTAGTAAGGACCCTGCCTTTTTGGCTGGTGTAATTAGGTAGATATTCTTATTAGTAGCAAAAGTGTTTTAGGTTTGAAACAATCCAACAAAAGCACTTCTTCTGACCTTATTTCAAGTCCACCTGAGCATTCACCAACACTTACATTTTTAACTTGCCCTGCCCACGATTAAATCAGGCATTGTAAAATATGCGAACTGCTGATCATGTTGATGGCTTTCTTCAAAAAACCCAGAAATTAGAACATATCCAACCATTACCAAACCTTTCTTTTAGATGCTTTGGGTCTCTTCCTGCAAAGTACCCATACTCTACTTTCTAAAATCGAGTCCAGCCGCCTGCTCCAGGGGCAGGAAGTCAGCTGGGGAAGTCACCTGGGGATCCCAGCAAGATAAACATCCAAATGTCTCTTAAAGGAGTCTGGAGTAGGTGCTTGCACCACCTCTGGTGGCAGTCTGTTCCAGGCCTTGGGGGTTTGGACAGTAAAGACGTTCCAGCCTGAAATGGTCTTGGAGGAGTTTGTGACTGTTTGACCTTGTCATCCCTTGGGGTGCTCTGGTGAACAGGTGTTCCCCCAGATCCTGATGTACACCCCTTATATACTTGTAGGCAGCCACCAGGTCCTCCATGAGCCTACACTTTTCCAGGCTGAAGAGTCCCATGGCTCTTAGCCTGTCATCATAAGGCCTGTTCTCCTGACTTCTGATCATATCATTTTACAATTTACAGTTAGCTATATTTTAGATAGTTTAGGGAATGTCAAATTTAGAAAAGATAAAAATAGATTACTGAGTTTTGGTTTGCTTCAAGTTTTCAGTTCAGTCTTAGCCAGAATTCCAATTTTATAGGTACAGTTTATCTCAAGACTGTATATTACTGGTGGGTCAATATAATGACACTTCAGAGTACCTGAAGGGTATTCAGAGGCAAGTGTAGGCAGCAAAACATAAATGAGTATTTGATATTTTGGTTTTATGAGTACATTTTCTATTCTCCTGAAAACTGTCAGATCAATCCTGTATTTCAATTTAGAACAGGGAGAATATGCACAAGAATTTCAGACAGTTTCTGGGATTAGACAGTATAAAATGTGGATTTTGTGATGTGAATTGAACATCTGTTAAATAAAGAAAGAACTAATGCTACCAACTCCTTTCATATAGGTCAACAAGCAGTCATTAGCCATGACAATGACAATGACAATGATGGCAGAAGGCAACTTTTAGCATCTTTTGGCCTGGAACAAATCCACTGACTTGTACCTGAGACTGGTGATCTAGAGATAAAAGTTTCCATCACAACTATTTTATGCTATTAAATGCCACCCCCAAATAGAGGGCTCTGCATGTGCAAAAACACAGAGTTAAGGTTCAACTCTATCCATATTCCTTTTGGAGGGTATACCTATCAACTAAGGACCTCCTACACATAATGAGTTCAAGCTAGAGTTTCTCTTCACTTCATGCATTCCATCAAATTTTAGGAAAATGGGTGTGAAAGGAGTACCTTATTTAGCAATAATACAGATTTTATAAAATTTAAGAAATTATATTTCAAAAATGTATTATTTCTCATGATAGGCTTTAAAATAACATTCCCCTAGCAAGATGAAAATTTCAGAAAATAAGCTGTTTGATTTACAGCCCAGTTCCAAAATAGAAAGATTATTATAAACATCTTGTTTCTGAGAAGAAACCAGAGTTGATGAAACTGATCATAAGTCTGAACTTATTTTGAATTTTGCAGATGGATGAATGTTGAGTGATTAGTTATTGTTAGACTTCCTTTCAATCAGCTATTTTTACAAGATTTTTATATTGAATTGTCAGCATACTCATGACACAATGTCGTCATAAAACCTTTCATGCAAACAATGTCGTTCCAGTTTCTCCAAAAATGGTCTTGTATATCTTTATATTTTGGTGTGGACTAAAGAAGCCAGTTTGTTTTTTGTAAAGGAGCCACTCCGTTCATTGACAAAAAACTGTACTCAAATGTCAGTAGGCAACTTGCTCCTTCATTTTAAACATATCACAGGCAGAGTAAGGGAAAAGCTCTTACTCAATAAATAGGAGGTACAGAACAATAGAGCCATGCTCCATCCTATAATACTCTAAATACCCTAGTCAGTCCCATGATAACGACACTATTAAATCCCTTCCTTATTCATTTACAGTATGATGGTTATA
>NW_017728992.1:112463420-112470479 GCF_001723915.1 Gavialis gangeticus
CCTGCAACAAACCCATGCTGGCTATCCCTTAGGATGTTGGCGTCGGCCAGTCCATTAAGGATGGCCTCTTTAATAAACTTTTCTAAGATTTTCCCCAGGCTGAAGTCAGGCTGATGGGCCTATAGTTTGCTAGATCCACTTTCCTCCCTTTCTTGAAGATAGGCAGCACATTGGCCTTCTTCCAGTCTTCAGGCAGTACACCAGAGCGCCAGGAGTTTTCAAAGATCCATGCCAGAGGCTGGGCTATGATGCTTACCAGCTCCTTGAGTACCCTGGGGTGTATATTGTCAGGGCCAGCTGACTTGAAGGTATCCAGCTTCTCAAGGTGTTCCTTCATGAGGGCAGCATTAATGGAGGGCAGGGGATCTCCCTCACCCAGACCGCCCTGTCCCGTGGCGGGCATGGGCGTCCCATGGGACTGATGAAAGACCGATGCAAAGTACCCATTTAATAGGTTGGCTTTTTCCTGCCATCAGGTGTCAGTTGCCCTATCTGGTTCAGCAGATATCACATATCCCTCCTGCTGCCTTTCCTCCGAGATGGAATACAATTAGCTTGAGCTTGTCAAAGTCGGCTTTCCTGAAGTCAAGAACTTCCGTGTTGCTGACTGACTTGCCAGCTTTATGGCGGATGGTGAAGGTGATTAGCTCGTGGTTGCTGTCAACCAGCTTTCCATCGATCACTAGGTCACTGATTAGGTCATCCCCAGTAGCCAGTACGAAGTCGAGCAGCGCTTTACCTCTCGTTGGCCCATAAACATCTTGAGTCAGGTTTTAAATAATTGGGCCCTCTTTTCCTTATGTGGTCCCTTTTATAGCAGTTGAGGCTGCCTCTAGGGCCAAAGATTCACTTCAAGAGTCTTCTGGACCATTAATGCTGTATTTACTTGCACCTTGGGTAACTCCCTGTAACCTGTGTCTTCACCTGGCCTCAGCTTTTTCAAGTGGTTATTGCACAAGAACACAGGGGCTTCGACTCTATGGCTAGGTACTGTTGTGTCCCTATGACGCTATAATGGGTCTTATCCCCAAGGTGGAGTCAATTTAAGTTATGCCATTTTTTGTAAGTGGTTTAGATTGGTAATGAATAGAACACACATACACCCTTTGGTGGTGGTGGTGGGAGTCTTAGACCAGGTTCCACCATTTTTAAACCAATTTATTTGTGCCAAACTTTTGTTCTGTTATGGTATAGACTGGTTTCTGATCACTTATGCAGGTAAAAGTGTAATGTCTATACCTGGCCTAGAAGTGGACATGATTTTGGTGTTCTTTTATGACTTGGGCATTATTAAATTGACTTTAACAGACATGGGACATATTACCAGGAATCCATGTAGTCTGGTAGATACTGAAACTTTAGATATATATTTTTAGTAGAGGTTGTTTCTGTCTTTTGGCATGATTATCATTTTGCCCTTCTTTAACATGTCCCCTCTGAACTGGAATGAATGAATTAATTATTTTGCTTCCTTTTCATTAAAACCTAGGCTATGCCCATTACAGTTGAGAAGCAGTTTTGTTTTTCTAATGAAAATGAGCCAGTTTTCTTTCTAAATTCCTATTAATTGTGGTTTTCAATTCCTTCTTTAAGGTTCGAAAAGCTAGAGAACTTCTAGGCTTTCAGAATATTTGAAGCTAGATTTTATTGCTTTAAAAAGTGTTTAAACTCCATGATTGTGAAATTTGGTCCATAGTCTGTGACAAGTACTACCAGTAATCTATAAACTGCAGAACCGTCTTTGAAATTTTCACAGATGGCAGTGGATGGCATTGAGGTGATCAGTGCATTTTTAAGCATTTCAAAAATTTATTCATCATTATTAAAACATTTTTCCCACATAAGAGGGGGTTGGGATATATATAACTTTTCCAGAATAGTCACTGAAGTTTTAATGGACAGAACAGCTACTTTTCTGCCGCACCTTATTGCTTGACTAGTGATAGTCTCTTTAGTTTCAGACCCAGGAAAAGTGTGATGTAGATGATGGCCAGTAGTGGACTAGAATACAAGAAGACCAGTTTCTTAAATGTATTCTGTGCTGCCTGTCAGTTTGGGAGAGGAAAGCAATTCCCTTCTCTTCATGATATGGTAGATCCTATTCCACTTATTTGACACCAATGTGTGATTCTATTCCAGCCTGCAGAAGACCCCGCGCTCCTGCCACCCTGCTTTGGGCCCTGCCGGCACTTGCCCTGGGGCACCGGTGCAGGCCTCATTCCTGTTGGCTTCCTACCCACTCATTCCCAGTGCCCCCTAGCCCCACAATACAGCCCTGCTGCAGGTGCTCGCAGCCCACGTGAGGCTGTCTGAAGCAGGCACAGGAAGCCCCATGCGGGCTGCAAGCAGCTACAGCATGGGGTGCTGGGCACAGCATGGGGTGAGCTAGGGGCCACTTTTCCCCATGCTCAACACCAGCTTGTAACCTGGTCCCACTGTCAGCCTGGGCTCTGTGCCGGCTCCAGGCTCGCCCATCTGCAGCACCCTGCTTGCTGTGCTGGGCAGAGTTGGCTGTTGCTGCCTGCCTGGAGCTTGAGTGCTGGGCAGCCGAAAGGCGACAGTGGCAAACTCTGCCCAGGACAGCAAGTGGGGGGGCTGCAGCTGCTGTCTCCACGTGCAACCCTGATGGGTGAACCCAGTGCCAGCACGGGGCCCAGGCTGGCAGTGGGACTGGGTCATAAGGTGGTGCTGAGTATGGGAGGGGAAAAGCGGCCCTTCGCTCGCCCTGTGCCTGGTGGGCCCTGCTGTTGTGGGAGCCCACCGGGTTTCCTCTAGGTCCTCCTGCCCTTGGTTCCTGTCATTTTTTACAGGAACCAAGGCAGATGAATATTAATTTTCTAAATTTTTAGGGGCCGCGCGGGCTGGATAGAATGGCCTTGCGGGCTGTATTTTGCCCACCTCTGGATTAGAACAATACCTACCTACCTGTTTAGTTGTATTTTTAGTTTTTGTAACCCATCTCTGTCTAATTTTTTCTTTGTCCCCAGATTATTATGTCTTGTAAATTTTTCTTTGATTTTAATTTTCACAGGGACAATCACAGAAACTATCTTGTGGATGCATTTGCCTGTGTAGGTATACAGGGTCACTAGTACATTCATCAGTAGGCTCATTCTAGATTTGCAGTGCTAATATATATTTTTCTTGATCACAGCTTAGGCACCTTTATTTATTTCCATTGGTACTGACTGGTAGCTGTGCTTTCTATTACATGTAAGATCCTACTTTTATCCAGCACGCACCATGAAACTATCCATCTGTCTTTTTTCTTCTTGGGAACAAAAATATTTTGCTCTTTTTACTTTCCTCTTAGACAAAATTTGATAGCCAGAAAATGCAAAGTTGATTAAGTATCTAGTATTGAGACATTTTTTACTCTGGGCTATTTGATGTAGAATTAAATCCTCCATAGCAGGAATATCCCTTAGATGTCTGAGACTCATCCAGCTGGTTTTGCATTTGGTTTGAGCCACTGCAATCCAAGTGCAGACCTTATAAGTGCTTTTCTGCTGCTTCCATTAGTGTTGCTTAGTCTACTGCCTTACATCAGGTTAAGTTCTTTTGTACCATTAATTATTGTTGAATTCTCCTATTATTAGTTACCATTTATTCTGCTCCACATGATATCCTGTAAGACACTTGTATTATTCAGGAAATCTCAGTTTCAATTGTTTCCTGATCCTACTATGAAACTCAAGGTGAGCTATATAATATTTGGCTTTGTCATATAGTATTCTATTAGAATTTTCACAAACCTTTATCAACTATTATCTTTTGGTTTCTGTAACAAAGCTGTTGAGCGGGAGTAGGTTTTACGTTTAAGAAATATTGAGAAAAATTGATTTCTATATGTCCAATAATTTAATTTGCAAAAACTGGTGGTCCAATCTTTCATTATATAGCTACTAATTCTCCTTTTCTAAATGAACTTCTTAATTTTCATGTAAGACAGAGATTTTGTAAAGGGTCTTAAACTATGCATAGAGCAAGGAACTTGTTGCTTTACTTTTACTGCACCACATACATTGTGGGAGAAAAGTGGGGGGAAAGACCATCACAATAAATAGGAAGTACAGGAAAGATCAAGCTAAGCTCACTTGATTTGTCCAAAAATCTTGAAGTGTTGCAAAGTTGAGTAAGCAGGTTTGTAAACTAAGAGTTAAGGGTAAAGCAAAGAAGACTTCATTTCAGGTCAAGAAGTTATTAGACTGACTTCTGCAACCAGTTACCTTAGAGACAGGAAGACATGAGATCAACCAACAGACAACAGCAGCCTTTGACAAGTCTTCCTGCACCAGATGAAAGTACATTAGCAAGGGGCACTGTACCTGCAGAAAAACAATCTAGCTCCTTTACTGCAATTCCAGCTCCATTTCCACAAGAGTCTTGAAGAATTTGCATCTTCTTATGATATTATCTTATTTTTCCTTTTTTATCTCTTTGTAGATGGAAGACGCCCATTTTTATGTACTTTAAACTTAGAATGTGAAATTGAAAGTGTCATGCCATGTACATTTATGTGAACACCTATAGTGTTCACTTGGGACAGATGCCAGAAAGAAAGATAACCAGATTTTAACAGCCAAATCTATTGTCTCATAAAATTACTCATCAAAGTATATTATTCTATGGTCCATATTTAAAAGTCCCATGAAATTTGAGATTGTCATCTCTAATTTCTAGTAAAAGGAGTCATCAAGGTTTACCTATCAAGACTGCTCTTCTAACATCCAGGTTGATAATGTTGGAGGGCATGGAGTGGAAGAGGAAAGGATTAGTCAACTACAGCAGAAAAGCTGTGTTTTAACAGCAAGACTCTAGAGTTGGCTCAGAGCTTGTGGTTCAGACATTGCATAATGATTTAGTTTTAATACTGAGATATTTCACCAGCTCCAAGTTTCTTGATTTTGGTAAAATGCTTTGATTGAGATTTTTAATCAAAGAGCTGAGCTGGCAACCTATGTTCTATGGTTAAACTAATTTAATGATTTAACTACAATCAAATGTTATTATTTGATCTTGATTTCATAATTGAATTAATAGTGTCATAATTTGATAAAGATTGCTCTATATCTAGTTTAGTTAAACTTTTATATTAATGTAGCTTTTATAATATGTTTTCTAAGTTTTATTTCTGTCTTAGAAATGAATTTTGTTTTGTAAATAAAGTTATAAAAAAATACTTTCCAACTATTTATGCAGCGCCACAAACTGAAAAGACATAGGTAGATATCAGGAATCAAAACTCATGGAAGAGGTGATATCTTTTATTAGACCAACTAGGATATATGCAAATAAATGATTGCATTTCTCTGCAAGCTTTCAGGCACACACACCCTTCATCAAGCATAGGAGAGGCAGAGATTGTAAAGTTCTCTTAGGTAGAAATGAAAATTCGTATTTCACAGGAGAGCTGAAGGTGTGGTAAAATTTCCTGTTTGGAATAGTTCATAGTGTTCGACGCAAGCACAGAGAAAAATTGAAATAGTATTTTTTACCTCAAAGTTGTCTGGTGGCAAGCTGGATGTTGAGGCATATTTCCTTCAGGTTATGATGTTACATATTTCACAGAAGAGTGGAAAGATGGAAAGCTCTTCTGGGCAGGAGTTTCTTTTGTGGTGAGGGATATCAGGCAGTTGACTTAAAAGCCTGACCAAGAACCTCTCATCAGTATTTGATCTTCAGATGTATGTGTTAAAGTGTCCTGTCACCATAATTAAAATGTTTTTCTGAGCATCGTTTTAGCCTGGGGTATTTGGTATGTACACTATTTTTCATGTGCATGCATATTTCAAAGCAAAAATAAGCAGAAACAAAGATAATCTTGGTTAATTAGTTTAGTTGTTTAATGTTACTGAGAACAATTAAGAAAAGTGAGATTATGTACTAAATAGTTTATTTGAAAACAATAGAAATGAGTATTAAAATACCCCTTCAGTATTTTGCATCTCTAAGCTGGACATGAATCTGAGTTAGCTAGCCATCATTCTTATCTTTGTGAACCAGTCTGTATCAGCTGACATATCCAACGGATATAAACATGCCTGTGATTAAATTTCGTTTTATGCAGTATATGTTGCACTTGGTAAGACTGTGATTTATTATTTCTAGTCCTTATTTGGACATCTTGTATATTGCTTGAGGCTTCCTGTTTGGAATACTTGGGAGATGAAGACTAGGGCTGTGCAAAACTTTGACTTAATATTCGATTCAACAAATATTTGACATATTCGACCTTGAAAAGTGAAAGTCGAGTCGAATAGCAGCTGGTCGAATAGCTGTCGAATCGAATACCGGAAGTCGAATATTAACAGCACGAGTCAAATATTAACAGCGCGGGTTGAATATTCGACAAGGGTCGAATATTCGACTTGCCTATACTGGATTCCCTGTGGGAGGGAAAAAAAAGGAAAGTAAGGGGATGGAGGGGGAGAGGGGGAGAGGGGGAAGGAGTAGTTTCATGACTGACGTGTGGCTGGCCAGTGAGCTGTCAGGATTCTCTGAGGTCCCTTCCAGTCCCAGTGCTCTGGGGGAGGGCCAGAGAAAATGCATAAAAGGCAGCAGTTTTTCAGCTCCCTGCTTTCTGCCTTGGGGTCAGTTTCTGAGCTGCTGGTGTTCTGCAGCACCTCTGTGTCAAACCACGACGGCTGGAAGCCCTGATCTTCAACAGATTCCCTGCTTGCAATGCTAGCAACAGGGATTTCTGAGAACTTGGTGCTTTTATTTTATAATTACTTTTCATATTAGTTTACGCTTATATTGGATAGGGTTAGTAGTAGCAGAGGATCTAGTCTATATGTAGGAATTTAGTTTATATATATATTTATACATCATTCATTCTTTCCACCACACCAACGCTTCTCAATATATTATCTACACACACAAACACATTTATACAACATCCAGAAATCTAATCTGCGGTGCACAGCACACTTAGAGGTCCAAGTT
Source organism: Gavialis gangeticus (assembly GCF_001723915.1). Taxonomy (NCBI): domain Eukaryota; kingdom Metazoa; phylum Chordata; order Crocodylia; family Gavialidae; genus Gavialis; species Gavialis gangeticus. The sequence continues at coordinate 112,470,369 of NW_017728992.1, forward strand.
TACATACGAAGGAACATGTTATGAAGTGGGGTGGAAAGCCAAGTGGCCGCACTGGCCAGTCTGCATGAAGGGGAGCAAGGGGGGTTGCAAGCGGGAGAGCTGCAGTTTCTC
>NW_017728992.1:112470807-112471548 GCF_001723915.1 Gavialis gangeticus
AGGGACCAGTTGCAAATGCGAGCAAGGTCACCCAGACCATTGGGGAGATGCTTGCTCTGGATGGCCAGCCCTTCACCTTTGTTGAGCGGCCAGGGTTCAGGTGACTCCTGGCACTGCTGGCTCCATCCTACCAGAAGCCTGCACGCACCACCTTCAGCATGATGGTGGTGCCCTCCCTATATGAAGCATGCAGGGAGCAGTTGAGGGAGGAGCTGCATAAGGCAGGTCCGCAGGTGACCGTACACTTCACCTCGGACATCTGGAGCAGCCGGGGTGGAGATCATGCGTACCTCTCCCTCACAGGGCACTGGTGTGGCCAGTCAAGCCATCAGTGGGCTGTCCTTCATGCCAAGGTGATGGATAAGTCCCACACAGCAGCAGAGATAAGGGGGGCCATGAACCGCATGGTGCAGGGGTGGCTGGGTGTTGGGCAGGCTGGATGAGAAAGCTCAGTACTGCTGCTAAGAGCTACATGCTGGCATGATGAGGCAGTCCCTGGCTGCCCAGCAGCAGTGAAGGCCACAGCTCCATACTGCTACCCCTGTTGCTGCTGGGTGGGCAGGGGGCACCTTGCCATGGTGGCACGGAGCTCTCAGTGGCAGCACTGACCTGCTCCACCCAGCTCTGCCGTACTGGTTCCCACCCATTCATAGATTCATAGATTAAGGGTCGGAAGGGACCTAGTAGATCTTCTAGCCCAACCCCCCGCCAGGGCGGGAGAACAACAAAAAACCCCAGAAA
>NW_017728992.1:112472250-112476335 GCF_001723915.1 Gavialis gangeticus
GATGATCTTCTCAAAGAGTTTCCCCAGGATTGAGGTAAGACTGACGGGCCTATAGTTACCCGGGTCCTCCCTCTTCCCCTTCTTGAAGATGGGGACCACATTTGCTACCTTCCAATCATCTGGCACCTGGCCCAAGCACCACGATCGCTCATAGAGCTGTGCCAGGGGCCCCGCAATAACCCCAGCTAGCTCCCTCAACACCCATTGGGTTTCAGAGGCCCCAGGAGGAGAGCTGCAGAGCATGGAGCCTGAGCCTACAGTGGGCAGCCTGCTCCCATCCCTGCCCCGCCCACAAATGTGGGGGGCACATGCCCCCCATGTCCCTCTGAGAGGGCGCACAGTGGCAAGGAGTCAGCTCTCCCTCCTCTGCCCCCGTGGATGAGCCCCTGTGGCTCCATCACACTCCCCATCGGGGCCCTGTGGCTGTACATTCTGGCCTTGGGCCCCAAGCACCACACACCACCCTGGCTGGGCAACAGCTCCAGCCCTGCCCAACTCCTTCCCTCCCTCCGTATGGGGGCCTCAATCCCCATCCCTCTTTCCTCCCACTGCCAGACTTACCTGCGGGAGCTGCTCTCCAGGCTGCCTGGCGGCCATATGTATGTGCACATGCACATGGTACCCCCTGCTGATTGCCCTTCTCCCACTCCCCCAGCCCTTGTTAGGCTGGCACTCTGCCAGCCTGCAAAGGGAAACTCATTGTTTCCCTGTTTTTCTCCTTTAAAGGAGAAAATCTCGGGTTTTCTTCTTAAAATGAGAAAATCCAGGTTTTATCATGTTTCTTCATGTCAAGTGGAAAACCTGGATCCCTGATCCAGTACAAGAGAGTTGCATGGGACGTATGCATGGAGAAAGCAACAAAGCTTTGAGCAATTAATCCTGACTCTTTGATGTATTTATTTGTCAATATTACTAGAATTGTGCAAACCATTTTAGTAATACAACATAATGTTGAAAAGCTGTGTTTTTCCTCATCTGTTGACATTAATATCCATGGCTCTGAGACATGCTTAGTGAGAATAAAGTTCAAAAGTTACTTTGTGCTTCTGGTGTCACCTGGTCTGAATCGCTTGCCAAGATGATTAGAAGTATTTGCTCTTGCAGGAGGAAAAAAAAATAACAACTATACTTAAAGTCAGAACAAGAGAAAAACTGCAAGGAACATTACAAAAGTCATCTCTTTTGATTTTTATTCTCCATCTAATACAACAGATAGTGCTCTCTGGGTCCCATTGTGGTGCTTGAGAAAAAGGGCCAAAAGCAGACAGAACTAACAGCTGTACTAAAGGCATGTCCCACCTGTACTGTGCTTTACTCAGCTGATGGCTCCCAGGGTGACGAAATCTTTCAAGGTGGCATAGCTTTGAATAGTCTTGCTCATTGTCAGTCCACGCATCCCCTCGAAGGTTCCCAAAGCCTATCATTTTACTGCAGTGTGCAATTCCATATTCTGGCCTGACTGAATTGTGAAGAATTTCTGAAGAGCATGGCTAGAGAGCTATTCTTTGCTTAGCTCAGAACCATTACCCTGAATAATGGAAATAAGTCTTAATGTATTTTACTGTTAAACTCTAAAAGTAGTTTGTGTGTAAGAAAGAATCTGAATGAGTATATAAAAATGCAACTTGTGTGTTTTCGGATTGTTTAGGTAGAGGAACCCCCAAAAAGTGAGGAAAAAGGATTGATTTAAAAATGGAGTAGATTAAAATATTTCTTCAGCAAAAATTATGGCAATTTTTTTTAGTAAAAAAATCATGATAAAAAAAAAAGAGAGAATGTTTGATTGACCTTCCTTTGACTTATATTAAAATAGGGCTGGAAAAATTGCAGGAGGTGATACAGTCTAGCCCTCTGCTCAATGTGGGAACATCTGTGTCTTAACCATCCCGGACAGCTATTTGGTCATCCTGCATTTTGAAAAATTCTAATGATGGAGATGCCACACTCTCACTAGGTAATGAGTACTTAACCAGTCTCATTTAAAAATATTCTAATATCCAAGCTAACTTTCTCTTGTTCCAATTTAAAACAATCCCTACTTGTCATATTCCCTTGTAGACATAGAGAATAGTTGATTGCTATCTTCTTTATAACAACCCATTCTGTATTTGATGATTGTTATCACATTTCCCCATGTCTTCTCTGCTCCAGACTAAATAATCCTGGTTCTTCTAACCATTTCTTCTTTGCCATGTTTTCCAGACCTCTGATTATTTTTGTCAATTTCTTCTGGTCTCTTTCCAATGCTTGCATATCTTTCTTAAAGAGCAGTGCCCAAAACTGAACTCCAGGTAAAGTTTCACCAGTACTGGCTTCCTGCATTCTGTACTCATTTCAATGTAATCCAGTATGCTATTGACTTTTTTGCAACAATAGCACACTGTTGACTCATATTCACTATAATCTTTAGATATTCTGCAATACTGCGGCCTAGTCAGTCATTTCCCAATTTGTACTTATTCATTTGATTATTCCATCCTAAATGCAGTACTTTGCACTTGTCTTTATTCAATTTCTTTCAATTTATTTCAGACTGTTTCTGCAATTTATCATGGGCATTTTGAAACCTAATCCAAAATCCTATCTTCCAGAGTATCTGAGGGTAGAAAGCAGGATAAACACTGCTCTGCCAAAGGCCTGAGACAATAGAATGCCATTTAGGCCATTATTTTGCTCATACTAAATGTTCAATTTGGAATACTTGCACCTCTATTCAAAAAGCATATTAACCATAAACAACTGTTCAGATAACAAATGTTAAATAATCAGATCAATCTTCACATTCCATAATAGGTAAAATAACAACAAACTCAAGAAGACCACAATGTGATCTGTTTTTCTGTTCATTCCAGGGACATTAAGAAGCAGTTAAGTTTTATTAGATAAACTATTTTGGCAAATAATTAACTTAGCTGTATTTCAAGGTGAAACTCTTAATGGATTTGTTGTTGTAAAGGTTTACTTGGTAAGTCTAAGGATGAGTCATAGCAAGCAGTATGGTAATCTGATTTCAGTTATAATTCTGTATTGAATAGGAGATACAGTTATTCATTTATTAAGTCATGGGTTTTCTTTTATTTATAGTTTTGATAGCTGCTCATGAAGCGCACACCAACTGCAGAGGCCTCCTCAGCCTGACAAAGGGTTTTGAAACCTGAAAGCTTGCTGAAAATTTTTTTCCCCCCAACTATTTAAGTTGGTCAAATAAAAGAGATCAGATTCACCCAAAGAACCTTGTCTGCCTATGTCCTTGGGTAACTGGTGCCTCCTGAGTCATGGGGGGGGCAGTTGCACCCTCAGTGGACAGTCAGCAACTTGGATGGGGGCGGCTTATCCCCCCCAACCCGTAAGCGGCAGCGGTCCACTGCTGGCACTTGTGGGTGAGCGCAATAGGCCGTGGGGGGGGGGGACTGCTTCTCCTGGTGCCAGCGCTCTCAAGGGGGCACCAGCACCCTCGCTTGCCCTGCCGTGCCCAGGAGCGGTGGCTGTCAGGGGTGCTGTCAGGGGTGCACCGGTGCTCTCAGGGGGTGCACGAGCCACTGCCTATGTCCTTAGAGCAACACGGCTACAACCAAACCCCGTTCGTATTGTTGTGAAACTTTTCTAGTAAGCTACTAGAGTCATTTCTCAACCTCTCCAGACAAAAGCGAGACAGAAGGGATCCGGGTACACTCAGTACGGAACAGCTTCTTCCAGCCAGTCCCGGTATTTGGACGTGCGCACCCACTCTGGGCAAAAGAGCTTGGGGAAACTCCCAGGGCTGGAGGGGAGGGCGGGAGCGGGGAGCCCTGCCAGCCCCTGACCCTGGAGGACAGCGTGTCCCGCCGCACTTCGGCGGGAAGCGGCGGCGGAGGCAATTCCCAGAGCCGAGCGCCCGTCAGGCAGCCGGGCGGCGCGTGCACACGCCTCAGCCCTTGTCGTCGGCGCCGGGGACCTGACCCGGAGCCGGGCTGGGCCGAGGGCTGGAGGCGGCAGGGGCTAGGGAGGAGCCCGCGGCTCAGGTGTCAGCCCCCGCCCCGGGGCTCGGCTATATCCCGCCGCCGCCGCGGGCTGCCCCGCACCTGCCGGTTCCGCTCGCTGCCCCG
>NW_017728992.1:112476452-112515955 GCF_001723915.1 Gavialis gangeticus
GGGGGCTCAGGGTGCATGGCCCAGCCCTCCCCGCCGCTTTGCCAGCTACAGATGATCCCTGAGAAAACGGCTGTGCTGTTTGCTGAAGTTGTGTGTGTGTGTGTGTTTTGGGGGCTGGGGAAGGGCGGAGAATCCTTTACCCATCTCTTACCAATTTCTTTCTCGTTGTTTCCTCCCTCCCGCAGCTGGTTCTCCTGGCAGCCTTGACTTGCAGCCGCGCCGCAGCCATGGCATCTGTGCCCTCGGCCGGCTGCCTCGCGGCCAAAAACCAGTACTACAGAAGTAAGCGCTGCCTTTTCCGCAGCTCCCAGGGTACCGGGTAGTTCATATTTGAGGGGGAGGTGGACTTAGCATCAGAGAAGCATCGAAAAGTGGGGCTGGGGGGGACCTCTGCTTTGAGACAGCTTTCCAGGGGTGAGCACTGGCAGTCACTCGGGACCAGGGAATGTCTTAAAATCAGCTTAGGAAGTGGTGACGCCTGTCCCCAGTTAGTTGGAGACATGGGGCCTTACGTTAAGTAAGATCCTCCTTAACCAGGTTTCTGCTTTATGACAATTCTCCACCTTTCTCGTGTGGGATTTCTTTTTTTTTTCCATTAAGGAGTTCAAGTGCCTCTGCTATTCATCCATTTCTTCTTCCTCCTGGAAGGATTTTTTCTTGTTATTAGAAGTGTATAATTTCTTTTTGTCCCTGATAAACTGTACAAAGTGTTTCTGGTACATAAAGGACTGGACTTAAAGGTCCAGTGATTTGTCTCTTGTGTGCCCCAGACTTATTATGTGGCTGGGGGCAGGTCATGCAACGACTCTGTGCCTGGTTTAGGATATCAGTTCATTATTTAAGATGTCAGGCCTCTGTTCTGATAGCCTTGCATGCTCTGATACATTTAGCACGCTGGACTTTCATTGGCTTCTGGGAAAGTTACCCAAGCAAATTACATAGCAATGTGTGGCTTCAAGGGAGGAATCAACTGTAGATTATCTCATGAAAGAGTTATCCTACTGTTACGCAAATATTACTAGTGATAAAGGGTGTAATAATAACGAAATGTGTCTATTTCAGCAAACTTTTATCTAGATGTTTTCTATGAGGTGTTAGTCAAAAAGGACTTCAATGGATATTTAGCATGGATTTTTTTAACACAGTTAAACATCAAAGTTTTGCTTTTGTACTTCATACACAGCTCGGCTGAATTCGGAATCCAGTGTTTCATCAAGCAGTTCTTCCTGTTGTTCTGACCCTGTGAACTTCTCAGACCAAGATAAAGTTCTTCATGGTATTACTTCATCCCCTAAAGCAAACTTTTATATATATATAGTTTTGACATTTCATTATTCAGTCATTCCCTGATGGTGCATCTCCTTTTGTAGGATTACCTGAATTATTTGATAAATGTTGGTGGATAAAAAACTTCTTCCACTGTGAGCCAACTCCTCCAGATGTGGGCAGAAAAACATTATCAGCCAGCAGGTGAGACTTGCTTCTTGCATGGTGGACATAAATTGTGGGTTTTGCTTTTCTGCTTTACTTCAATACTATCAAATACTAAATATTACCAAATACTAACAACACTTAAAACATTGTCAAGATGCAATATCTTGATTTAAGGAAAAATGTAATGAAAGCGCGTGGCTGAGGAATATATATTCCCAATGGTTTCTTCATATAGAAGTTTGCAGCAAGCCGTGAATAGTGGCCAGAATTTTTCTGAATGTTTTTACTGATAAGTCAATATTGTATTTAATGTTACGCTTGTAAGATAAATGCTAGTTGAGTTGACATAGGTAGATTTATTTTAAAAGTTTTTGTTTCTTCTTAATATAATCATCACTATGTTCATAATTATTTTTCACCATTTGTCTTTGTCTTTTTACAGTGCTAACAGTTGATTGTGACTGCAAGCTGACTTTACCTGCAGTGATATTGCATACACAGACTCATTTTTCTAAAGGCTCAGGGTCTTCCAGATGTCTGCATTCAGCTGTTCGAAGAAAATAAACTGCTTGAAACTACTTTTACAAGAGGAAAAGTACAATTACAGAAAGATTTTCCAGTAGCTTAAATGGTTTTGCTTACGGCAGGAGTTATTTGTATCTACCCTGTCTGCTACAGCATTGTTAGTGTTTGAGAAGCACCTTGTATGTTTTCAAACGGAAGATAACTGGATATGATTTCCTAATGATTTGCTCAGATTATTGGAAGAAGTGACAGAACAAGTAGGATGTTGTGACTAAAACCAGAAAAGTTTGTGTTGCAGATAACTATGCAGCCAGCTATCTTGTTCTGTAGGTTTAAAGTTTAATAGATCCATTGTGTGGACATCAAATCGATGCAAGCTAGGTTAAAAGGAATGGATTCCTTTTCCAAGTGCCAGATATAGCAGTTACATATAACATGGAGCAAAGCTTACAAAGCAGTTGTGTTAATAGCTTTACTTGTAAAAAGTCCCATTTAACAAAGTCACCTTATACAACAGTCACTAGAGCTATCCTTTTGTGCTGTTTGGTGGATTCTGAGCTCAGCTATGACGGTGCAGTTCTCATGCCACATCTATGCACTGTGGTTATGAAGGCCTGCCAAAATATGTAAACTTCATGGGCTGATATTTTATAAATATGAGGGCAGCCATGTTTCAGTTAATTTATACTCTTACCTACTCTGCTGTACATTAAAGAGACACTTGTTTGCTAATGACTAGTTTTTCCAGATTCATGGCTGCCTGCCAGCTGCACCGCATATTGAACGCCTTGCATAGCCACAATTCTGATATTAACCAATTTTTGTGCTCATACAATAATAATACCTTTACATTTATATTTCTCATTTAGTATTTTTCATTTATATTTTGTTTCTCTTAGAAGCTCCCAAATAGCTTAAAACTAGCATTAATAATAATTGTTTCACTTCCTGTGGTGTGCAGTCTAGCAGCAGTGCAGAGTATACAGCAGTACAACCCAGCATTGTAGTTTTTGGTAGATGTGACAGTTGAAAGCCCTTAGATGGAAAAGAAAGTTGCAAGTATTGGCTCGCTGCTTCATTTCATGGTTTAGGACTGTTTTATTGAACTTATGAGGTACCAAGTCTATTTGCTTACTCAATATATCTGACACATTTAATCCAGAAAGTAAGTACCAATAAATCCTTTTAATATAAAATATTTTAAAATTTTGTGTTCTATATTACAGTAACAGTGCCATACATATGCATAATGATTTAGATTTAAAAAAAAAAAGAGTTCCAGCCTCAGCAAGCTTATGATGTATGTCAAGATAAATGCAAGGAGGGTGAGAAGAATGCAAAGACAACTGTGAAAATACTATGTCAGAACTCTGTGACTGTCTTTGTATAGTTTATACCTCTTTTTTGTTTAAAATTAACGTAGTCTTGATCTTAGAATTGTCTTTATTTAAGTATATGGAATGAACTACTCTATTTTTATACTCAGGATGTTTTGTATTAATAAAAGTTTCATTATTCCATAGTTTTGAGACTATTTCTTTTTTTATGGTACTGTTCACAAGAACTTCTGGGGAAAATGAACAAACGTTGAGGCAATCACTTTTTCTGTTATGGCTGTTTAAACACTTGAAAAGGAAAGGAAAAATTTGAACTAAAAGGAAAAGCCAGGAAATATTTTCTTTAATGTGTCGATGAATGTATAGTAGTTAAAGAATACTTCAAGTTTCACAGGCCTCTCTTTCTTTACACAGATATGTAGAATAAATAGAAGGGGGGGGAAAAATGGCCTTTCACTCCTGTTCTGACAGTAAAAGTCCACAGCATAATTCAGGGACTGAAAGGAGCCATTAAACCATCTTTTCATTTACTCATCTGGCCCCAGTCAATTGTAATCAGATTAGAAGGGCTAATATAATGGCTGGAAATCATTATAAAAAAGATTTTTTTTGCATTTTAGCAATCTTTGGTTTGAGTATTATCTCCCTGGGGCAACTGAGAACCAATTCTGACATTGTATTTGTAACGGCTATTACCAATATGTCACTGGAAAATTCTCTTGTACTGGGACAGTTCTCTTTGGGCCTTCTCTGCTACTTAGAAGCCCACCTTACATTATTTTGCAGTTGAGTCCAGGTCCATACCAAACTGCCTACCTATAGCTAATTGGACATTTTCCACATAATTTCCCCAAGTTTTGACAGATTTACCGTAATCAAATATTATTGTCATCCATCTAAAACAATAAATAGAGAAATTCAATAGAAAATATAGCTTGGGTCACCATATTGTTACTAAGTTGGATCTTATTTTCACCTGCATGAAGCAGAAGAGAAAAAGGACTTGACTCTGGCCTAACATATCAAACAAATGATATATAATAATGGTGTTCCATTTGCCTCCCCAAAGAAAGAGATGAGGCTAGTCAACCCATTCATACTTAATGGAAAAAAATACAATGCCTTTTAAGGGCTTCAGCCATTTATTTCAATAAGAAGGATGAGGTTCAATTTGTATATTTCATCTGGTAGTTCTGAGAAGCAAAATCTGTAACCATACAATATTTTCTAGGATATATAACAACGATATGCCCGTTTTTGCATTCTTCATGTTACTATCCAGTTTCTGGATAGGTTCCTCAATGACATAAGGCTCATTACATGCCTTAGAGGGCTTCTTCTGCACTGAAATAGGAGGGAGATTCTGTGCTGTGCCTGTTGTACAGACATTAATAAATTACTTTTTTTCTGTGAAATATATTACTGTCTTAATTATAATGGTTGAGCCCTCAGTAACACTACATCATTCTTCCTGGATAACCAAAGATTTTTTTTTCAATACTCTTTTTATTTCAGAAGCTTGAAGTCCAGTACTACAAACTGTAAAAAACTATCAAATAATAGTGATAATCACTGGATGGCAGTATAACAGATTTTTGTTTAAATGCATGTATTAGAAACCAGAACTTGGAGGAAATGCTGTGCTACTACTGGTAATATTCAGTATTTTCCATGATCTAACCGTTTAACATTCAGTAAAACAGAATCTGTGAAAGTACATCAAACAACAATATCTGTAACAATGTGCAGCATGATATATTGTCTATAAGAAAATACATACTTGTGGGGACAGAAATCCTTTGAAAAAAACCAAGGGGCTGTTTTGGTTTGCAGCTTTGCATACCTTTCTGCAAAAGAGAGTGTTATGGCCTTGTTACATGTTGCACTTTGAGCTGCTCAAATGTTTATCAGTGTTACTGCTAGCTCAAGTTTAGAGCAGTTGCACCTTGTGGCTTTTCTGTCTCCCCACCTGCACAGCTGTGACTTGCTGCTAGAGGGCTGGTGAGCAGAAGCTTGACTAGGAGACACAGCTGTGAGTTGCCATTACAGGGCTGGTGAGCCAGGACAGGCTGCTGCTCTAGGTGAGGGTATAAGAGAGGGATTAGGGATGGGGGAGACATGAAACTTGGAGGCAGAAGCTTAAAGGGATGGGGGTGCATAATGAAATGGGAGGGGGCAGGAAATGGGGGTGAGGGAAGGTTCGTGAAATGAAGCAAGTCAGCCACTGAAGAATAAAATAAAAACACGGAAAAAAATTTAAAAATAAAGAGGAAGGAAATCAAAGAAGTGCTCATGTTTTAATAATTTTGTATTTGGGATTGGAGTGCGGGGGGTGCTGGTTGTGTTTCCTTGGGACCAGATCCAGTGCCCTATTGTGCTTCCCCCCAAGGATCTGCCTAAAATTAATGTGTAACAAAGACCTTAAATAAAGACCTTTTAATAACACTTACAGAAATGTACTTGCAAATGGCAAAGGAATGATGAAGGTATTTCAAATAAGTACAAAAGTGAAATTGTTACTATGATGGTCAAGGAGATATGCAAAGGCAAGAATTCTTATGCGTGAGACCCGTTTTTGGTATCCAAACCAACTACCTTAGTTGTTGCAAAGAGAGGTAAGCTTTCTGGTTTCACAGTGGCCTTCATCAGGCCTCTGAAAAAAAAGCAGACACAGCTGAGCAAAATAGCAGGTTGAATAAAAACTTAAGTAGGGCCATTATAACCTGTGAAGTGCAGAGGATAGTGAGAATTAGGAAGATCACAATGGACCACTGTCTATGTTATATGTCCAGTTAGGTGCTTAGTGTCCAATTAGGCTGATGCATTTCTGTTCCTACTCTTGTCCTGTAAAGGTATTGAGGACTTTTCTATGAGAGATCCCCTACAAGAATTCTTGCTTCTCTATAAGTAACTATGTGAGAGGCAAGGATTGTTTGGGGCTGACATCTTTTGTCTTGCATTCAAAAGCTTGTCTAACTTTATTCTAACCATGCAGTTTCTTCAAAAAAATATATTGCCCCCCAAAAATCCTTGCCTCTCCCATAATTCCTGGGCCATCATGGCTGCAGTATCACTATAACACTACTTTAAAGTAAATATATCACGTGCACATAAAGAATATCTCATAAATAACATTTTACTTCACAGCTTATATGTCATTCCCCAAAAGGACTGTGTAACCTACCTCTGGTTTAAAGTACAGGGCAGAAGTATTCTTCACTATGAATTCTGCATTGCCTAGTGAGTTACTATGCCAGTAAATGACTGAAAAAGCACAAAACCTAAAAGAGGAGAAACTGTAAAAAACTAGCTATTTATATGGCTGCTTGAACACTTAAACTAAGGAGAGTTTCAACCAAGCTGAAACCTCAAATAGATCAGATTTAGGCTGCTGTAACTTTTACAGTGGACACTTATGTGGCCTTCTACCTTAGCATTCACTAGCACTGGCAGTTTTATGTCAATAAAGTTTGTATAAGGATCAGCGGTTCTTAGATTATTATTGTATTAATATGGATAATTTCTGTGAAAGTTACATAAACATACTATTTTCTATGCACTGTCTCCTGTTCTTTGATGCAAGGTTTTCTCAAAACCTCCCTGAATTTGCATCACAAAAAATGTTAGAATAAATTAATATTTTCTACTGTATGTGGGAAAGAATTATTATAGCATTAATATTTCCTTAACTAGTCTTTTGAACCTTCTTCAAAACAGTACCACATAAAACTCCATTGGATTTGATTAGAATAGTTTGTTAGGTAGTAAAGGCTTTGTTTAGTTTGTTTGTGATGGCATGCTTCAATTCTGATATTACAAAACTGAAGAACTCTTACCTTAATGTATACCGTAACGGTACCCCGTGTTTCCCTGTGTGATCCTTACAGACGGGGGCAATGGAAATGTAGCTTACTGGGTGTCATCAGAGGCTGTGTCTATTACTCAGGCTTCTCAGCTCCTCTGCAAATGAAAACATGCCTGCTGAGCAGATTCAGTTATATGTACCAAGATTAAAATTGCTTGCAAAACATTTCTCAAATGATTATATCTGGAGCTGGTGACTTTGAAAATGTTGACCATGTTAATGTTCACTGCCTGAGCTGACTTCTTGGTATTAGAAGGGCTTTGTTAGAATTCCCATGCCATGCGCTTCATCATAAACCATTTTAGATTGTTTCAGCACAAGCAGATGTGAAACATACTAGACCATAATCATTGAAAGAAAGTTTGTTTAATAGCAGGAGCTGGTTTGTAACAGGGGAAAGAGTCAAGTCACTGTATAGGAAAGAATATGGCGGGGGAGGGGATTCTTTGTACTGCCTTTTCTTTTGTTGTCTGTCTCATAGATACTGGGGAGAATGAGCTATTCATATAATTTCTTCTGCTATGGAATCCCTACACCTATGTTAAAGACTGAAGTGGAGCCACGTGATCCAGCCAGGTAATAGCAGTGCACCACCTCCTGGCCTGCTCCACCATTTCCCACGGTCTCTTTGCGGAACCCCAGTGACCTAGTGTGGAATCTCAGGACTCCATGGAGCACAGTTTGAAAGTCACTGTGTTATAGGAATTGCACATTCCTGTTTAAATCCTTGTCCACTAGTCAAGGACAAATTCAAACCACAAATAAGATGTAGATTTTTTAACAGTGACAGCAACCATTGAAACAATTCATGAAGGATTGGGGTGGACCCTCCATCAGTGGCAATTTTAAAATTGAGATTAGATACTTTTTCTAAGAAATCCATTCATTCGAGGAAGTCCTTTTGCCTGTGTTATAAAGGAGGTCAAACTAAATCAATAATGACAAACTATATCTACATTGTACTGCTGAACAATCACATCAACTTTAACAGGCTGTTGATTTCAGTTTGTGCCAAGGACCAGCAAAAAGGGTTTTAGCAAACACTTTTTGAAAATAATTTCCAGCACCTATATATCTTACATGGCTCTTCTGACCTCCTCCTTTTCCAACACAGACTATATAAATCTTCAAGATGCCCTTGTAAAATCTACAGCTCCAGTAGCACACAGGCAAACATTTTCACCTTGCACCTGAAAGACAGCCCAAGTGAGATCCTGGTGTCAGCTATACAAGCGGAGCAATATAGTAATTATGCTGAAGCCAATGGGGTGACTCTAGCCTTGTGTTTGTGCATGCTAACTGGGGCCTGAATTTTGCCTAAAAGCTCAAAGTGGGAATAAGCTTACTTGTTTGCAGACCCAGAAGCTATCATTATGATGATAGTTGGAACAATAGCAGTATGGCTAAATGTCAAACATGTGAATGCCAGTGAGGACACTTAGTTTGGGCATAACTTGTTCATTCTTACAAACATTTCCACAGTGCATAGATGTGTTATGCAACACAGTGCTATAGATTCATTTTTTGCTCTTGTGCACTAAAACTAAGTTATAGATTTTCAGACTCTGGGATCTATTTTTAAATCTCCAATTTAGAGTACTTGGACATCTAATCTTAGATCTGAGACCCATTAGCTCTAAGCATAGACAAGAATAAACTAAGTTACAGGTTTCTAAGACAAACTGCTTTTGAGATTCCACTTTAGAAGCATTAGATTTTCCAAAAGAAAATTATACCTCATTTTTCAAAGTCCAAAACCTATGAAATATTATCTACCTAAGAAACAAATATCAGGTACTTATATAACCAGCTGCAGGCAAAAATAATTGAAGGTTGCAATATTGTAATCTAAAGGAACAAATAATACAGGACAGGCTCAAACATGGGTCCTGAAATTCTTGCCTGCTGCTTGTTTCAATTAAAGGCAGGAATTGAAAATAAAAATAATACTAAGGACATGTTTGAATTATGAACATGAGAAAGCTGCATTAAAGATTAATTTCAATAAATTAATTAAGTTTACACCCTTGACAATTCTCATCTCATTGGCCCTGCCAACGCCAAGGATTCTGCATGACTTCTCTGAGAACCTTTTGACGTTTTCTCCCATAAGATTGAGTCACTTCTTAACACAGCGTTCACTCTGCTGCAGAAATAAGCTCACTGATCCCACAGGTTTCTCAGCTAGGCTTCTGGGATAGCTCTCAGATATAATCTATCTAGTTTGACACTTTTAAATTACATTAATTGCAAGTGATTCAGTGTTTCATAAAAGCGGAAAAATGAAAGAATATTGTTAGTGGTAGGTTACCCATTGAAAGAAGATGTTCTAAAGAGATATTTTTCCATTATATTTTAACCAAGCTAATTTAATGCTATCTTGACTCTGCAGCACATTTAAGTTTAGGTGAAATCTAGAATTACTGTTTGAATGACTACCAACTGGACCTGTTTCTGGAGCTGTAATACCTCTTATGCAATCTTACCAATGTAGCAGTTCAGCTGAAGCACTGAACATACATGGCAAACTAAATATAAGTTTTACTTGGCAGCTCTCTTATATGCTGTCAAAATTAAGTGCTAGCCCCAAAATATAAAATCAATTCAACAAGAACAACTTTTTACATTATGTGGTTTTTCAGAAACATATTTTTCAGGTGAAGCTTCATTTGTTTCATATTTCATACTAATTTAACCAGAAAAGCATAACAAGCTGAAATGTGTTACATAAACAGATTGTTATTTTCTCTACTTATTTCCCCATTTGTCATAATTATTCTCCTACATTCCTTGGTTTTCATTGTTGGTTAATGCATTTGGTGGGGGAGTTATTTGTTTTCTATCTCTTTCTCTACAGTGAATGTGCCATCAGTGTTGTCTGAAAGAGACAGCTTTGTGGTCTCAACAGTGTATTTTAAATATCTTGAGGGCACATCTACATGAGATGTTAACTGCACAGTAGACTAATTAGCTGTGTAGTAAATGTCTTAGTGTCTACATGTGTGCCCCTATTAGGCTGGAATAAACTAATTTACTCCATAGCAGGATAGTACTTGTAAATACAGGTACTAACCTTCTGCAGAGTAAAGAACTTCACAGCAACACATGTGTAGGTGCTGCATCAGCTGGATTGGGTAAGAGGGTGCTTCAGTATGGGGGGCTTCCTGCTGTCTAGCCCTGTGCTGAACCATTCTTGTGTCTCAGCCAACCCCTCTGCAGCATGTTGAACCAGGGGGCACAGCCCTGGGCTGACAGGCTAGTTCCCGGTGCCCTCTGCTAGCTGGAGCTGCTCTGACTCAGCAAAATGTCCTACAGTCCCAGGGGCACATTCAAATCTGGTGCCTAGGAGCAATAAACACTAGCGTAATATGCACTGGAGTGTATTGCTGTGCATTAATAGAAAATGTAGACATGCCTTGAGTATCTTAAAATACAGCTTCTCAGGCCATGATACTTTTGGGGTAAGTCTATTTAGACTAACTAGTGCAAGGACTGACTTCTGGTCTGTATTCTTGTAGCACTTGCAGTGGAATATCTGTTTTGATTGAGGGCCATGAAAACATTAATATAATATCAATGATAATATTGCCAGGTGTTATACTGTTGTGTATACCTCCTTCTGATGAAAAATTTTAAAACATAAGCCTTTACCTTTCTGTGTGGGCATTAAAGAATTCACAATGATATTTTTTGTAGCAAAGAATGGTTCTTGTTGGCCAAAATTTCTCTGGCCTTGCACAAAATTATTATCCATGGAGAGCTGGCTTATTCCTATGCAGGTTTGTTACTTTTTATAACCTAATTGTACTTATCTTTTTCACTTAACAGTCTTTTCTTTAGTCACCAAATATTGAATGTCACTGAAGAAAAAATTGTAATTCTGAATTTTTTATGACGGTTTGGAATAAAAAATGAACCAGGGCTCACAAGATATTTTGTTGCCACCATTCTTTGCTGCATAAAGTCTTGAATCCATAAAAAGTATTTAGTGGCTTCTACAACACACATCACAGAAGCTGAGCAAACATCCGCCTCACATAGCTGGCCTATATATTTTTCACGGATCGTCTTTGCACCTTCAGAGAGAAATTCAGTAAGGAAGTAAAAATATTGTATAAACGATCTGTCTCTTCATAGCTGTTCACTGTACCATCTTTTTCTGTTGCCCTTGAAATATCAAACTGAGTCTAGCTGTGGTCTACTTTATCTTCCTATCTAGGTATTATTTATATTGAACCAGTTTCATGGATGGCCAATAGATTAAAAGAATCTATACTCTGTATGAAATTGTCTAGTAGAACTTCATGACAGTTTTTTTCCTTTTAGAAAATTTTAGTTTAGGTACTTTGTGCTCTTATATCAACTTTCCAAAAGATACAGTATTTGGAATGAAATTTTCAATGCCAAGAGTTATTTCAAAATGAAAATTTTGGGGGAAAATATTTGTCTAGATAACCCTAACTGCTTTTTCTAGTTCTTTGGCCCTTTTCTTTGGAACATGAATATTTTAAGGTAGTTTTTAAAATGCAACTTAATTTGAACTGATGCATGCTCATTAACTTTATTTGAGTTACTTTTGATTCATACCAGTTAACAGGCATTTGAAGTTTAGGGTAGAATATTTACAGTTTCCTTCAGCTTTTTTCATTCTTCAGTTACTCCATGTCACTTCCATTTGTTTCATTGTGGAAGAGTAGCCTATAAAGAATATCACTTACATTTCCCTGCTAAGATAGTGTATTACAATTTTTGGATGAGAAGTTAATCCTATGTAGATCCCTATTTCCAAGAAATGAAAGCGTAGTGTAATATTACATCAGCCACTCAGCATACAAGTACTGCATTTAAAATCTCTGCAATGTGACCTGCATAGCATTATCCTATAATTAGTTGACATACCAGGAAAACATTTATTTTGAGTATGTGGCAGAAGAGGAGATTCATAATTAGTAACAGGGATGTATGCCTTATCTGCACCTACTTGTTTAATGAATATTTTTAAAACATGCAAGTATCAATGAAAACATGCGTTTTCATAGATTATTTTACTTGCTAGTCAACATATTGCACAGATTAACATTTATTTAACCTGTTTTCTGGAAGAAATCGTCTCAAATTATCCCCAAGATTTGCATTTATAATACTGTATCATTGGCCAGGTACAGACATTAATTACACTTTTACTGGTATAAGTGATTGATCGGAAACCAGTCTATATACATACCAGAGCAAAAGTTTAGCACACAAAACCAGTCTATATGTAAAACAGAACAGAAGTTTGGTACACAAACTGGTTTTGAAATGGCAGAACCTGGTCTAAGACTTGGCTTCCTCACCAAAGGGTGAAGTGTCTTCTGTTTGCTATGCAACTTAGAAAACCGTGTAACTTAGATCGATTCCACTTTGGGCTTTTTGAATATCTGTACCTAGCTTTAGTGTCTGAAAATGCACTTGTTGGCGGGAAGAGATCTTTCTACATCTTTGTTGGGCAATCCATAAAGTAGTTTTTACTGAAGGGTGGATCCTGTATGAATTTTTGTGGGGAGAAAAAGAAGTAGTGTGAATTTTAATAGTAATATTATACGTTACTGAACGTTGCAACTTACAGAGTTGGGTATGCTCAAATCTGGGATCTGCAAAGCATTCTTTTAGTATTCTCAAAATTGGCACTCCTGCCCATATGGCATCACAAAGTACATGACTATATGACTATACAAAGTACAGACAGAGGGTTACTCCTCTCCAGCAAATTGCATGAATAAGATAAATTGCTCCTTGCATCATGCATAGTAACTCTGAAAAAGCACAAAACAGGTCTTTATCCTTCCTAGATATCTGAAGCAGGAAAGCACCATTGGTGTGGGAGCAAGAGAAGAACAATGAAATGCAGATCCTATGGTTTTGATTTATTTAGTCAATTTTGCAATATTCTGTAAATTCTAAAATAACTGTTTAAACAGTAAATTTACTGGCTGTAACTCTTGTAAAGTTGTAATTTAACAGGCCTTGCTGATACGAGCTACACAGCAATAGCACACTTCCTCTACCTCTTATCCTCAATGATCTGTGAAATGCAAAGTTTAATTGAGATTGGCAAAATGCTGACAATATTAAGCGCAAGAATTTTCTTTAAAGTACTACATGGAATAATAAATTTGAATGTTATATATATGGATAAAGTAATATATTTAAATTTGAATGAAATATGAAAATAAAGCATTTCTGAATAGTGCTAGCTTAGCAATTTTACTCAATTCTCTGTATTTTATTGTTTTTATTAAACAATTGAAGCAGCTATCCATCAAAATATGTAGCAAAACAGAAAAATAATATTACACTGTTTATGTGAAACATAGTCAAGGCATCATCTTGGTAGGAACCATAATTTAAACATGCTTTTTACATTTTTGCTGTTCACTTTAAAAATGATATTGAAATTATAGTAATCTTTTTTTTTTAAGACAGATAATGTGATATGTATTTCATAATGCAATCTGTTTCCTTCCGAGCTTCAGTCTCGTATCAAAACTTGAAAGCACTATTAATGATTCTTCACCTAATTAGAGGGGATTGGACTAGAATAAGTTTGTAATAAAAAATGGTGTGTAATGGTGCTTGTACTTTTTCATGGAAAATGGTTTGCATATTCTATGTATGTCGTTATGATAAGACAAGCCTTTTAGCGGGAGACAATGTTATTTGTCAGTGAATAGTCTCCATTTTTGTTTGTCATGGATGTAAAACTAATTTTAGAGACTACTTTTGATATTCTCACATTTATATAATAATACTTTGAAATGGGTTGTTCTCATTGGATTTTTTACTGGAGAATATTGTTTTCCCTTGGTTTCAGCTGAACTTTAAATTTAAATAATACTTTGGTTTACACGCAATTTTGTATATCATATCATCTTTATCCATAGAATAGCATAAATACCGATATCACCATTTGTTTGAGTTAATGGTTATTGCTCAGCTAGGAAACAAAATTTCTTCTGTGCTCTTTTTTGTGATAATGGTAGATTAAAATCTGTATCCACAATTATTCTTTGGCCTGTATTATACAGGGGGTCATAATGATTTCTTCTAACTTTAGAATCTATGGAGCCATGAGGTTATGGACTAACTGGACTATTTCATCAGAGGCACACTTCTGTTAAAGGGTTATTCCATTGATAAAGCATGGCAATGTATTCCTTAATACACTCTCCTTCTATCTCCGTGCATACCTTAAAATGGCCATGGGATCACACAAGTCTCTCAACATGTCAGGTGCATTGGCTAAACCCACAAAATTACATTTCCAATATTTGTATCATTACATGTTGCCAAGCCTTTGAATTCTAAGCTTTGTATTCAGCACATCAACCATCACACCAGGATAGGAGAAACTATGTGAGCCATTATACCAATGCCATGATTGAATTAATATATATGCTAGAAATTTGCTGCCATCAATTCTGCTGTCCCATATTATAATTCAGTTCTACAATTTAGGTTTCTGGACTATTATTCAGTACTATAAGCATCAATCATTAGGGCCAATTAGTGTAGCTCATCTGTATTCTTGTTTAAGGATCTGATATTCTTTCCATTAAAATCAATGGCATAACTCCAGTTGATTTCAGAGTCAGCTGTATAAAGAACTGTTTTGCAAGAAGACAAGTAGGGCGAATTTTCATGATTTGATCATTCATTGAAATAGATTCAACTAGCCTTTCTGTAACTTAACAACATTCATTCTTGAAAACATTTTCTGCTCTAAGCTTTAGTGTGAGCAAATCAATTGTATTATTATATTTGATGCCAAGGATGACTTCAATGCATTTGCTAAATGTGGTAACTTCTTGAAGCTGGAAATTTTAATGTTTATAGCTTCAGTTCTGTTACTTCTGTTTTGTCTTTATTGGGTAGACAAAATGCTCAGTGCTTGCGTAAGTTCATCATCCTCAATAATAATACTTAATATAATGATTACATAATTAGAAGGGGCCAACTTATGTTGGGCCTTAATGCAGCTGCACAGTGAAGAAAGGAAGAGCACTGCTGTTACAGTATAATGATTTTTACTAGAGGAGTGCTTTATTACTGTTACCTCTTTATTTATGGGCCCTATCTTTTCCCTGTTGGAGTCGAGGAGAATAGGAAGCAGGTCTTTTGTTTATAAAGGCCATGTAATTCTTTGTATATGGTTTTTTGTTTGTTGGTTGTTCTACAGATGTTTCAGGGTTGATTTTCCTTTCAGAAAATATATTGCTTAAGACCCAGATGTCAGTTGAGCACTCAAGGTGCTATGACTGCAACTGAAGAAAGCAGTAAATTTAAATAATAATAACTTCACATTTCTAAGCCATCCTCATCCTAAGGGATTATAAAGCACACTCTGCCCTAGAAAAACTACACAGCAGTTTTCTTTTGGGATGAAAAGTGACAAATGACTTCTCTAATTTAAACCACAGGGAGAGAGTATATGGAAGCAGAATATTAATATCCTAAGTGTCAGGGTTAAATACTTTATCATTACTTTTTAATTGTTTTATTTACTGTTTGTTAAGTGCCAACAATAAACTCTGAATTGTAGAAAGTGCAAAATGCAGTCATTAACTACTTCAAAGACTTAGAATACAAACAAGAGAGATACACAGGGAAGCTCAGAACAGAGAAAATAATGAAGGCTGATGCTCTCTTTGAATTGTTATTGATTCACTTATTACTCCAGTGAAAAATAGAACTGGAGCTTTAAATGACTCAAAATGCTCTGAGGCTTAATATACTATTCCTTCTGAGTGATAGCACCTCTAAGTGCATTGTGCCCTCTAGTGTCCATTTTAACTTCTAACATAAAAAATACTAGAGACATCCACTATTTCCTACATGCATTTTTTGCATCTAATTTATGTAAGCAATTGCCTAATTTGTAAATGCAAATTACATTGACTTTAACAGCTACCATTTTACTGTACTGGGCATACCAACAGGTATGTACACAAATGGAGCATGCCTCTAAATTAGAGATGTAAATGTATGATGGGAATTTGCACATTTAGATTTGAAAGTGTGACCCAAGGAGTCTGGCCATATATTGTAGCACTGGAAGCCACCAAAGGAAAAGAAAATACAGTAAAAGGGAAACAAGAGAGGCAATTTGGTTGAAGACTTTGCTTCAGTATTTTTGCAGAGTGGACTTATGCTCCCCTAAATCTGGCTAAACTAAAGACTCTGTGAGACTGAAACAGTCCTGTCTCAGCCAAAAGAAACCAAAACACAGGGTAAGCAGATAAACAGCATGAACCATCTCTGCAAGCAAGTATGGACCATTGGTAAGAATATGGTAACTAATGTTCCAGGTGCTCCAGATCTGTTCCCTGGGGCATGGTCTGAGACTCTTCTGCCATTTTCTACTTCCCTGGAATTGGAAGAAATAAACAAGTACAGTTCTTTTATAGTGATTAATCTGTTTAGGTCTTCTTGGGTGTGTCTACATGTGCACTTTACTGTGAAGTAGACTAATTTACTGTGCAGTAAAGCATCACCATCTACACATGTGCGGCAATTGAGCTGGTATAAACTAATTTACAGTGCCGTCACATAGCCCCATCGGACATAGGTACTATCTGAGAATGGAGTAAAATATTGTGCTTAAATGCATATAGTTTCTAGGGTTGGGAGGGATCTGAACAGATCACCAAGTCCGACTCCCTGCCCTGAGCAGGAACGAATGCTGGGATTATAATACCCCAGCCAGATAGCTATTCAACCTCCTCGTGAAGACCCCCAAGGTAGGGGAGAGCACCACCTCCCTTGGGAGTCCATTCCAGAGCCTGGCAGCTCTAACCGTAAAGTAATACGTCCTGATATCAAGCCTGAACCTACTCTCAATCAATTTGGGGCTGTTATTCCTTGTTATCCCAGGTGGTGCCTGGGGGAACACAGCCTCACCTATTTTCCACTCGTCCCTCCTGGTGAGTTTATAGATGGCCACCCGATCCCCTCTGTCTTCTCTTGTGGAGACTGAATAGATTCAGGCCTTTTAGTCTATCCTCATAGGCCCTGGCCTGCTGCCCGCTAACCATGTAAGTGGCCCTCTTCTGGACACTCTCAATGCTAGCCATATCCCTCTTGAAGTGCAGCGCCCAGAACTGGATGCAGTACTCCAACTGCGGCCTGACCAGTGCCATATAGAGGGGCAGGATCACCTCCCTGGACCTGCTTGTGATGCATCTGTAGATGCATGACAAGGTGCAATTAGCCTTACTGACTGCTTCCTTGCATTGGAGGCTCATGTCCATCCTGGAGTCAACAATGACTCTAAGATCCCTTTCAGCCACTGTGTTGTTGAGAAGGGAGTTCCCCAGCCTATAGGTATGTTGCTGGTTCCTTCTCCCTAGATGCAGCACCCTGCACTTGTCTGTGCTGAATTCCATTCTAGTCTCATCCTCCCACCTCTGTAACCTGTCCAGATCTACCTGGATTCTTTCCCTCCCCTCCAGTGTGCCCACTTCTCCCCACATCTTTGTGTCATCAGCAAATTTGGACAGCATGATTTCCATGCCCACCTCCAAGCTGCTGATAAAGATGTTGAATAGCACAGGCCTGAGGACTGAGCCCTGGGGAACTCCACTGCCCACATCCCTCCAGGTCAAAAACTACCAGTCCATCACCACTCTCTGGGCATATGTAGATGATAATGTTGGGATTATTCTGTTACCAGCTGAAATTGCATTGGAGTTTATTCAGTCACTTTAATTGCACATACAGATGCATCTCTTTACTATTTTAGGGTTACTTTGGGTCTGTTTCTTCCCTAACACTTAATGAAGAGAAGGGGGAGTGAAATTCTGGCCATGCTAATCAATGGCAAAGACTTTAATACAACTAGCATTTCATCTACAACAGTGGTTTTCAACCTGTCTCATTTGGGGATCCCTGGACATTTTTGAATGGAGGTGTAGAACCCTTTGAATTGTAAGTGTGGGATTCACATACTTTTGATTGATCATAGTAATTTTTTGTGGAAACCTTAGACATAGTCCACAGACCACAGGTTGAAAACCACTGATCAACAAATAATTTCTTCTTTTTAAGAGAGTACATTAGAAGGCCTCCTTTTGGCCTGTATATGTGTCCCCAGTAAGTCAGCTGAGAATCCTCTCTTTCCAGTCCAATCCTCTGCTTGGGGTCCTTTGGAGGGAGTTAATCCCTTCCCAATCTGATTTATGGTATACATCCTATCACAAAATTAAGTTGAGCAGTGTATTTGATTTAGACATGGTCGCGCAATATACCATGTTTGTGAGAAATTTGTTAGTCTGTTTCCACAAAATTAACATCCAATAAGTTATCTGTCTTTAAGAATGTAATAAGCAATTATGCAAAAACCATTAATGAAAGGATAAACTGTGAAAGTCAAACAGCTATAAAATCACACATCTAAAATTATGAAGAATAAAATGGTTAGATTAGCCAAGGCACATCTGGAAGGGAAATCTGTGATCATGAATTATTAGCACTAGCAAAGTGAAGGTTCAACCTATTAACAAAAATCAGTTCAGTGTTGTTTATATAAGATCATAAGGTAACTCCTGCATTAATTATTATTCAGTATTCCCAAATCAGGTGCAAAGGGATTGAAAAAGGGCAATTCAAACTTACTTTTGTTTGCATTTTAATTTAGCAATTTAGCATTGCTAAGTAATAATTTTACATTAGGGGACTTAGAAGAATCAGACCTTCTATGATTGCTCAATATGAATGCTCAATATGCTGGTAGGAATAGTGAGCAAGGTTCCCTTCTGACTCCAGTTACTTACTGGTGTACTTCTTGATTTAAGTGGAGCTGATTCTGATTCACTCTATGTTGAGAGGCTTTTAAGTAGGTTTTTCACTGAGAAATGTTTGTATCAAAGAAGTTAACCTCATAAGAAAATGATGTATTCCTTTATTTCCTTAAAGAAATTGGAAGTTACTAAAGAAAGGAGCAGTTTTCTCTGGCTTTCCTCTGGTCCTTAAAAGGATCCTAGGAAGTACATACTCAGTATAATATTCATGCTTAAGCAGACAGGAACTTGATTTAGCTAGGGGAAAAATGATAAAACCACTTTTTTCCAACAAAATTTTTTTGAGTTGATTGTTTTTTGTTTTTCAATAAAAAAATCCCCCAACATCTGAAAAATGTCCTTATTTGTCAAAAGAAATGCTTTTTTCCCTCTTCCCCTGCCCCTTTTCAATCTGTGTTTCTTTTCCTTTTTCATTTAATTTTTTTCACAAAATGAGGATGGAAAGTAAAAGTGTGGCTGAAGGCAGGAAATGAAAACCAAGGACTGAAATCTTTTATTTTCATTTCACTTTGACTAAAAAATAATTAATTTTACCCTTCCCTGGCCTCCTGAACTTGAAAACTTAATGACATTTTAAACAAAATAGTTTTGTTTTGTTTTTCTGCCCTGGAAAGTACAACTTCTGACCATCTCCAAATATGCGGCATTTAGCCAATGCAAGTGACTGCTTTTGCAAAGCATCGTATTTGAGGAGTATTTTCTCGCACCAAACTATAGATAGTCAATCATCATTTTTGTCACAGTTATAACCTTGCTGATGTGAGCACTCTGAAGTGGTACCCTAATGCATCTGAGAGCTGCACTGGAATGAGCTACTTAGAGTAGTGGCGACTTCTGAAAATGAGTCAACATCCATGTAGATCTCAGTACCCTGGACCAAATCTTCTTGGTAAATACAGGCTTTATATTTAGATCAACCTAAGCAGCATTAGGTAAATCTAAATGCCCAATTGTACAGGCATGCAGAGAGCTTAAGTCACCCCCACATTGCAGGTGCACTAACTTAGATTGAGATCAGGTTAACCTAAGTTTAGAAAGGGTTAACTTGATCTCATGAATGCCTGTCTGCATTTGGGTTGGAAAAACCCAACTGCTTACCCCAGCCCTAGGGTTACACTATTCCTACTCTTCTAACACAGAATGGGTTATTTTTATTCTCCAGATCCCACCTCTGATGGAGCAATCCTCCCCGCGCAGACCCACTACACCCCTCAATCCCGCCAGCCCTCCCCACCCTGACTCGCCACCCCCCAATGGACCTACTAGCTTCCCTGGTTTCCCAAGTTACTTACTCTGGTTTCCCTGCGTGGCTTCTGGGACCAGAAGCTGCATACTCCATTCCCAGTCTTATGTGCACATGGCTTAATGAGAGCCACATAAATGTAGACCAGGTATGGTGACTGAATCTAAAATAATGTACACACCTTCTGCCTTTTCCAGCGGAGGTACAAGCTTCTCAAAATGGTGAGAAAATTCAGTACCGCCTTTATAAAGCAGCCCTAAAAGATCTAATGCAAAGTTAATATGCTTCTATATACTTTTCTCCTCAGAAAATCATGGATCCACAATAAAATATAACTTTTAATTCTGTATCTTGTGTTCAAGCAGCTATATTTGCTGTGTGCACAGTTGCTTCTATGGAAGCCCTTTCTTCTAGGACTATGTTCTTAGTTAGTTTGATTTATGGTTGATAGTTTGATCCATAATGGCTAAACACATTGCAACTAGAAATCTAAACTCTTTTGAAGTAAACATTTCTTTCATGACTGAAATCTAGTTATCAAGACATGACTAATCAATATAATATAGAGGTGTCTGGAGACTAAAATCACCTTAACACTTTTGGCAAAACCCTTCCCCTATTTAAATGAGAGGCAAAATTCCTACTGACTTCAGAAACGAGTCTGCTTACGACACCTAATTCACCTTTCATTGCTACCAGAGATTTCTGGGGTTTACAGTTATAAAATAGGACATCTGACAGGAGAATCAGACTCAGGAGCAGCACACCTATTTACTTTAGATAAAAATCAAACCCACACAGAATTTATTCTCCTGGCAAATTATTTTTTAGACAATATGCCTGAGGTCCATATAAATTTCTTTCCTTTTAATCAGGCCTACTGGCAATATGTCAGAAAGGTATTTTATTGCTTTTCAGAACCATTTATTTTGACCACACACAGCACCAAATTTAACTAAATAGTCACAGGACGTAAAGACAATTTCAATGCCACACCAGTCTACAGGATTTATGGAAAGGTGGTATTTTCCATCATGAAAATGGTGTGTCAATAACATTTAGACATATATATGAGTTCTTTATATTGCTGCTGAGTGTAAATGTCATTATGCTAAGTAGCCCACAGCAGCTGCAGGTAGGATTGAACATTCTGGGCAATCATTTTTGTGATACACAGTCAACATGCTTGTTCTTGCAAGAGAAGAATAAAAAGTTTCATGAACTAGCATTTTGAAACCTAATGTGTGTATAGGGGAGGGGCATTACTTGATAGAGCAGTAGTTTGTGCAAAGTGCTACGCTTCATATGAACACAGAACACACGGTCCCTTTCTCAATAATTTACAATCTGAAAAAAATAACAGACAAAATCGGTCAAGGGGAAGATATAGAAATAAAAAACAGCATCAAAAAGGCACTCAACCTTTGTTCATTTAATGTAAAATATAATAATAATTAAACAAGCATATGCTAATTGAATCTGGTTGCTTTCGTTTTTTCCCCTTCTCTATAAAAATGACACAAAGTGTCTCACTTACTTGAGTCACCAGTAATGCTTATGACTTGGCTCTGTCCATCACCTGTTGTCAACTTCTGTTAATTTATATCTGCCAACTTTCTGCCAACTAAGGGAATATAATATGCATTTACTTTAGAAGTGGATTTGCTAAATTGCATTAGGCCCTGTATGGAGATTTTAATCCAAAATTAAAGAGTCCATGATTTGATTTAGTTTTGATCATTTTCAAAGTGAAGTGGATAAATATGGGTTTGAATGTTGTTTAAATAATCTTAAAAGTCCTTTCAGACATCATCTATAATCCTTTACTTGGCCTGTGGGAGTGATCATCCTTGACTATGAAGGATCGCTGCCAGTGCTGCATCAGGTTCATTTGGGTTAACTTTCCCTGTAGACAGGCCCTAAATCTAGAACAGCCAGGGTGAGAGGATCTCTGGTCCTAAACTGCTATTACTCTTCATTCCAAAAAGGGACTTTGAAAGTGAAATAGTTATCCTCCATAATGGCTCCCTTACACCAAGTAAAACAGCTGGATCAGAGAAATGTTGCCTTAAAAGCTTTATACCCAGGTGGGAGAACATATTGTTACCAGTCAGTGTAGAGAATAGTGGTAGGGCTGCCTACCAAAGATCACCTCACTGGACTCAAGAGTGGTGGAAAGCCAGGACTGGGGTGGCAGGGGTATTTTGGGTGTGAGGATTCAGAACACAGTATTTTGGAGATTCATGTAAGTTTAAGATGCCCTTTTGAGAATCATGTTGAACTGATGGTTGTGCTGTGTAAAGGAAAGTTTTGTGTTATACAAGGCTTCTCTGTATGACAGATGACGGACCTCTTTTAGACCTCCTGGCTTGGAATGACTACTGAAGAGCACCCAGGTAGTGCTGTGGCCCACATGGCAGCCTGGGGAGTTGGTTAATACAGGGGTGTCTGTTTTGCAAAGGACCTATATATAATCTATGGAGTACCTCATGGTTGAAGTATACAGTAGCTTAAAGCTATACTAGCATGGCTCTGCCCTTGGATTTTGAGTTCTGTGCCAGACTTTTTAGATATGCAGCAACACAGCTCACAACTGAATCTTTATATATGGTTTAAATAAGGGCCTCCACCTAGCCTCTCCTGCCCACAAGACCTAACAGCCACTGACCAACTATTATATTATGGGTACAGAATGGAAAACACTCCCAGGATTTTTATGAGCTGCTCTGTTAGTTTCTCAGACAAGGACAGAGCAGTTCACTTTCCCCCGTTCATGTCAATAAGCACAATGTATTGTCAAAAAAATTTATAATAGCAGTTGTGCTTGTCACAACCAATATTGTGAAGGCTCCAGATTCCCTGTTTGTACACCAGTCTGTTCCATTTAACCTTAGAAAGATTCACATGTAGAAAGAGCAGCAGTTGTTACTGCTCCCCTGGCCTCTCTGATCAGTTCCTGAGCGACGGTAGGTTTTTCTAGCTGCAGCAGGCTTCTTAAGAATTCTGCTTAGCGAAGCCATGCTGTATAGATAAATACATCCTCAGCCATCCCAGTCCACAACCCCTACTCGTCTAGCCCCTTCAGAGAGAGGAGGAATTGTGGTCACTTACACTGTTATAAACCTTTGTTGTGATTTACTAACTGCCAGAGGCCTTCTGATGGAAATTGCTCAGAGAGAATCCTTCATAAAACTGCCTTCATGTCAGCTCAAGGTTGTGAAACAGTTTCTATACTAACTCCTTGTTTTACCCCATGTGCTTGTAACAGTCAGAAAATACCTTTCACCCTGAAATGTTGCATGCTTTGGTGTTGGTCCCATAACGAATCGTTTTGTAATAGTTGAACAATTTATCTCCAGCTGCTGGAAGCAAACTGGAAGCAATAATGCTGAAAGAGATTTAGGAATAGTGGAAAGGCTGACCTTCTGTGCTGCTATATTGCATTACAGTCCAATCTTGGGCTGACTTCAGAGAGATCACATCATAACAGTAGAAGGTGAAAGCTCTTCTCCATGTATATCTGGCAAGCCTTCACTTAGACTACTGTGTCTAAGCTGAGCCACTTCACTGCATGAGGAGGACAGAGCTTAGAAAAGAGCAGAAAAACTATTACAGGGTTGAAAAGACTGATTTATGAGGAAGGACTAAATAAGTAAGTGTTGATATATGTGGCTTAGGTAAATAAATAGTAGTATATAAATGTACGTTCTATATGTGAATACCAGTATGTCCATATATTTGAGGCTATGAAGGCAAAGGAGGCAAAGGAATTATCGAACAAAACAAAAGATGTCATGGTTGGATGACATGAAAAAAATGTGGGTAAATATCAGGAGGAACTCCTGATATGAGAACTATTAGTTTGTGGACCTATTACTGGCTTTGCGTGTGTAAAATTGGATGGCACAAATGCTAACAAATAGGGGCAAGCCTGCCCTGGTAGGGAGGTGAGCTAATAGATCAGGCCCATCTATAAATAATATGGTCTGTCTCTGGTGAAAAATTGCTGCTCAAAACTAAAA
The DNA here is from genome assembly GCF_001723915.1 of Gavialis gangeticus. Lineage (NCBI taxonomy): Eukaryota > Metazoa > Chordata > Crocodylia > Gavialidae > Gavialis > Gavialis gangeticus. The sequence goes on from NW_017728992.1 coordinate 112,500,716, forward strand.
CAAAGGTATTTTTTCAATGTATAACCATCAGGCTATTCCTGATATCCTGGAGTCCTGTTATTCCTGCCTTATATCCCTTTTCATATTTTTTGAAAGGCCTCATTACTTCTGATATGGAACAGAAACAAATTCCAAAACATCAGATTTTTTTGGAAAAACAATCCATCCAATAATTAAATAAAGGATTTATCATAATCTGGTGATTTTTCATGAGATAAAAAGATAGTGGTCATAAAGTATGTCCATTGTAAAAACTGGCTACCTAATAAAATTGAGTGATGCTTTTGTTCTAAGAAATGGAGTTTGAGGATAAACATTGGTTCAGGTCCAATGTACTTAAATTTATTCTTTTTTTTTTTTCGCTCCTAGGAATACTTTTTTTTAAAATGGATCAGCCCTTCATATACAGTGTAAGGGTTTGGTCCATGTCTAGTGCTTATTCATACAAGTAGTACTTATTGGCTTTGCAAGAGCTAAAGGAATGAACCCAAATTCCAGTTAGGTTTATTTATTTGGTTTTGTTAATAGCAGTAAGTGCTTCAGACCCAATCCAATTCTTACTGGAGGCAGTGGATAAAACTCCTTTTACATCATTAGCTTTGGACCAAGATTTTAATTCAAAAGACTTTTTCCCCTCTCACCTTCACTTCCAATTTGCAGGAATAAACTTCTTCCCCTGCTTCTTCCTTTAAAGTTTGTTTTCTACAGGTCTATATATGAAACTGAAACTTCATACGCATCTCTGACTGAAATGTCTAATTCTAAAAATTTCTACCATCTGTTGTTTTATCAAAGGCTGCCAGCATCAGCTCAAGCTAAAAGAAATTATTATAGGCAAATTAAATGAAGTAATTTCATTTTCTATAAGTTAAATATTCTAGAAGTTACTGGAGGCATCCCAAATCGTGGGTGTTATGTCTTTGTAGACAGATAAATGTTAGCAGAACATCTTGTCATCAGTTCAAGTCATAATTTTCTTATAAACAAGTCTTTTTGAATAGGAAATAAACTCAGAGAATTGTAAACCACAAACAGAACCATAGGGCAAAATGATCTGTAAATAAATATTTATTTATAGCATGCTCTAAAATTAACCAGTCCTTCTCCCATGTTTTTTTTGGGTAGATTTTTGGGAGGTTTTTTGTTTTTTGTATTTTTTCACCTCCTTTACAAGATCCCTCTGTGTAAAGTTGCTGACAAGTTATGCTCATTTCCATCCTCAAAGAATTTCAGGGGACATCAACATAAGTTTTGAAACAATGGCATAAAAAGCATGCAAAATATTTTCAAATATTTCAAGTAACAGTCCTGTTCAACACTATTTAATTCTTACAGAAACTTATGAAAAAAAGAACTGCCACATAACTAAAATATAATTTATGCATATTTATTTCAGATGCTATCCAGACATGGAAGACAATATGTAAGTAAGTATTTTGGCCAATATATCTGAATATGTTTTTTAAGCTGGAATTTTAAGGGAAATTAATCAAATAAAGATGAATGATTAAAGTATTTACATTATCTCTCCTTAAATCGTTTTTAAAATAGATACAACAGAGGGGGTTTAAATACATTTTGAGATTTATTCATGTCTTTATACAGATCTCTTAACAGATTAAGTACAATTTGAATAGCCAGTAATATATTTGCATTGCAAAGTCTCATGTAACAAAGTACCACAATATGACTTTATAAGCGCATCAAAAAAAAAGAAGATTTTGGGCAAATGGATAGTAACAATTAATAATTTTAGTTTTAGGGATTGTTTTGGCCAGAAAAGCAATCATTATAAGTAATCTTATCTAAATCTTGTAGAGGTGGATGAGTTATACGAAAATAACCATGTCCTTATTGAATATCAATTATTATCACTCCTGGATTAACTGAGCCTAATTTTAGACATAACCAGTGATTATGGAGTAGAGACATAACACTTAAATGAACCAGTTTCAGATTCCTGAAACTAAATGTCTAAATGTATATTAAATATCACCTACTGCGGTGCCTCAGTACAATTTCGGTTCAACTTAAGTGTTCCTAAAAGATTTTTAGGTTCCTTCCTTTTAAGAGAGGGGCTGTATCTCCTTTTGGCTGATATTTCAGGTTAAAAGCAGTATCAGCAACATCTCATCCAAGAGATCGATAATTTGGTTCCTTTGAGTATGCAGGCACAGTAATGAACTAGAGAGATGGGATGATTAACTGTTAAATGAGTTTTGGGAACATTGGAATATTAGCTATTAGGAAATGAATTTACCTTAAAAACTAGTTGTCACCCATACCATGTAGGCCCCTGGGCCAGGAACAGAAATTATTTTTTTTACCAGTATAAGTGATTGGAAACTGGTCTATACTCATAACAGAACAGAAGTTCAGCACACATAGACTGGTTTAAAAATGGTGGAACCCAGTCTAAGATTTGCCCCCTCCACCAAAAGGTGAATGTGTTATGTTCGCTACATAGAAAACTGAGTAACTTGGATCAATTCCTCCTTGGGCTTTTTAAATGTCTGTATCTAGTCATAATGTGAAAAGTAAAAATGTGAGGGTAGCCAGGTGATGCAGGCTTGCGTCTCCCAGCTGGGCTTCATAAGTCACACAAAATCTCCTAACTCACCTCCTGTATAGGTACTAAGGACAGTCTGCTTATTGATATCCCTTGCTACCACACACTTTAAAAATGCATAGCCCTTTCTAGTTACCTTCTAGAACAGACATACTATAACTGTCTTATATCTGGGAACTGTGAGGGTGCAAAAGCCTATTCACGGGTCCTGATTCAGATTTAGGTGGCTTACTAAAAAGTCACCTAGACCTGAGCTGGGATCTGAGTTGGGATCTTGTGTGTGCAAGCATTTGTTGCTCGTTGGGAGGAGGTGCAGGCAGCCAGAGGTAAGTAGTTTGGAGGTGGGGATCTGGGGGAGGGGAGGTGGGACTGGTAGGTCTTTGGAGGAGGGTTGGTGGGTCCATGGGTGGGGCTGCCCTGCCTAGGGAGAGGGTAGTTGCAGTGGGTGATTATCCTCATCAGGGGGTTAAAACAGCACAGCCCCAAGGCTATGATGAGTGGTTGGGCTTTCCCAGTCCTGGAGCTCTACTGTGAACATGTGCAGGCATTCACTAGGCTGGGTTAACCCTTGCTAGATAGGGTTAATTGGTCCAAGGCCAATTTAAAGTTAGTTCACCTCTCAGGGTGCACCATTTAAATTGGGCGCACCATTTTTAGAATGACTTAAATGTGGACACTTGAATACCAGGGCATTGAAATCACCCTGACTTTGGTTAGAGTGATTTAAGTGTAATTTTGTACCTACCCTGAGTCTATAGCCACAATTCTTCCTCAACCAAACATCCACTTTCAGGTTGTCTGCTGTTGGCAGTAATTGCTTTGCCAGTCCTCAGAGCAAAAACAACAAAATTGTTCTGTGCAGGCACAATATCAGGGAAAGTGACCTCCCACCAGTCCTGCAACCCTCACAGCCTTTGCCTTCCTGACTTCTAATTTAGACTCATGCAGGAGCAAACATAATTTAGCACTAGCCAGATAGTTTAATAGTCAGGATGCACAATCCTACCTTTCTGAATACAAAGTTTTTCAAATCTTATGTATAAGAGCAAACCCAGGCCCAATATGTGCAAGATGTGGGTGAGCAAAGGTTATATAGAACCCACATGTTTTTCTACTTTTTTAAAACTAAAAAAGTAGCATACTTTCTATTAGTTTTACATTCCTAGAACATTATTGTTTTCTATTTTGGTTCAGGGTGTTTTGCACCTCTTTATATTTTAGCATTTTTCATTGGAAGAGTGAATTCGGATTTAAAACAATAATCTAACACTGAATTTACATTTGTTGATTATTAAGTACAGCTTGAGGTAAAATACACATATGAAATGCTTGGAATGCTTGTAAGAGTGATCATAATTGAATTTTAGCTCCACACATGTTTCTGCAGGTGCTCCAGCTGTCTGTTACCTTGACAATCAGATTTTTACTGCTTGAACCTCAGTTAAGAATACTTGTTCCTTCTCTTGTAGGCATCTGTTACTGCTACAGGCATGACTGTAATTTGTTGTGTCACCACCAAATACATGTTATATTATGACTCAGCTTTGATATTGGTTGCAGGCACATATATAGTTTCTGTGCCTGTGGGTTTTTTAGCCTGCAATTTGATTCAGATTGAGGATATTACTTTTTATATGTTTCATAAGAAAACTCTGTGACCTAATGTTTTCCAGGAGGCCTTCACATACTGTTTAAAGATAAATGCTTTTTAAGACTCTCCTGCCTTATAAAGCCTTTTCTTGATGCTGCCACCTATAACAACAGATATAATGTAATTCATTACTTTTACATTTTGTGTGAACCGAGTAGAGATTTTGTCTTGACCATTGATTCCTTCATGTATTAGTTATCACCTAAGAAAGGCTAGACCATGTTCTAGAACCTAATCAAAACACTGTTTTTTGATTTAAAGAGTAGGAAATAACCAGCTTGTTACACATCATTAAAAAATTAGCTTGGATTTGCACAGATAGAAACAGATAAGAATAAAAAAATCTTAAAAAATATCAATAAGTTACCATCCTTGCCCTACAAGCTAGTCACCAACTGACTACTGTAAAAAAAAATAGAGCTACTATCACAATGGATCTGTTCTGTTCTACTGTGATTTTTTTTGTATAAAGTGAATTAATAAGTATGTGAAAATAGCTGAAGAGCTAGCTAAGTAGCAAGAGGGAGATAGTATTGGTTAAAGGTCAAAGGGCCACCTGAGCCCAGTGGCTGATTTAGGCTAGTGTGGGTAAGGCATACCACTTTTTGTCACCAATGGCATACAAGAGAATGAGATGGCTAGCCTCATGTATGATCCAGATGATCAGGTATCCACTTTTGTTAATGGAAAATAAGAGATTTCAGTCATAAGTCAGACACAGACATTCAATTTCTATTGGGAGAATTGTCATTGTCTCCATAGAAACCAAACGTGTGCAGATTTTGTTTTTTTTTCTCTCACAGCAAAAATGGGTGCTCCAGGAAAAAAATAACTTGGCAACAAGCAGTGCTAAATTTTTCCCAGGAGAGTTTTTCCAGGGTGACTGATCTTCTTTACACTTTCTCTTGGCTAAATTTCTCCTGGGGACCAGGAGTTGAGCTAATGGAAGGTTCTTGTGCCTAGTTTAGACTGGGGTAGGCTGGGAGATGAGGGGAGTAGCAGTCACTGTCATGGACAGGGACTGTTGCTCCCAGTTGCTGACTTTGAAATTTCCATGACACTGCTCAACTGGGTGACTGTGCAGCAAATGGGATCTGGGCGCTGGGCTGGGGAAAGCCTCCACATGCCTGGGTACCAACCCCCCAGGCTTTTAAATCACTACCTGTGAAGCTCAGCTGGCTAGCAGGGGGCAAGGGGAAGCCAGAAGCATGGGGAGCTGGGCATGCAGAGGTTTTCCCCAGCCCGGCTTCCAGCCCATCCAGCTTCCCTTTGTTGCCCAGCTGATCTAGAACACAATGGGGTGAGGCAGGCTGCTATGCTACAGCAGCAAGGATCAAGAGCAGTACAGTGTGAGGGAGACTGCTGTGCCCCTGCTACACTCCTAAAGCCTTGCTGCAGCAGCTGAGTGCTCCTCGCATCTCCCTGCACTCCTTCAGGCTTACCTGCAGGGCTGCAAGAAGTGAGGCTATTTTCATGCAGGGGAGAACTGAGAGCAATCTCATCATGGAAGAATTTCCTTCTCCTGCCAATTAGCTGATTGGCAGGATGGGGGTGTGTTCTCCTTGGGCAGGAACTTTCTCTGACTATCTTGGGCAGCTTTTACTTTTCAACATCTGCCAGCTGCCACTTGACAGCTGGCACTGTTCTGAGGAAGGAGATGGCACAGACTGTCAATGAATGGGCTCCCCTAAGGGTGGTAATGGCTGAGGGAGCAGCGCCATAGGGCACAGACAAAAGTGACAATTTTCACTTGATCTGGCCATAGAAAGCAGCCTATAGCCATGACCAAACACAAATGCATGGCTGCAGACAGCTTCAAAAATGGGTGATCGGGTGAAAATCTGACCCCCCGTTGCATGGGGGGGAAGGGGAGGAGGGCTCCAATTCACCCACCCTGCCTTCCAGTGCCAGCTGGGGAACAAACTCCCCCTGCTCTCTTTCCTCCCCTGCATTCTGAAAACTTTGCAACCCTGCAGGAAGGAGGGGCCATCGCTAGAGGAGACCAGCTGCAGGTTGGCAGTCAGCAGCTAGATTTCCCTCTCGTCTGGGCCCAACAGTGAACTTCTGTTTGTTTCAGGAGGTTGTTGTAACTCAAATGCTTCCTGCAGAGTGTTTTGAGGTACAGCGGGGAGCTGCACTTCTGTCTGCACCCCTAATGCCTCCTGGCTGGAGAGACTGCCTGTGATGCTCTCCAGCCATGGGGCTTGAGGAATGTCTGCATAGTCTAGCTTCCAGGCTATTTTTTTTTTGGAAGCAGTTGCTTTCAATGAAAATGAACATCTGTATGCAACCATTGTGGAAACCATGCCAGTTGGAGACATGCTTACAGCTAAAATAGTCAATCCACAGTTTAGGATTTCTTCCAACTCCTACCCAGCACTAAGCTTTCTTATAGTACCACCTTCAAGAAACATGTTCTCTCACTTCTAATGGGCCAGGAAGCTTCTTTGTATCCTGGAAGATGATAATCTGGATTCAACAATATACACCTTTGTTACCTCTTGGCTGGACTACAATACACTCTATGTAGATATAAAGGCTACAGTCCTAAGAAACAAGCAAATGGTACAAAATTAATCATCTGAATGGCCCCTTAGCAACAAGAGTTGCTACAATTACATTAAGCCTATTATCCTCCGCTGGGTCCCCTCAGAACAACACATCCAATGTCTCCAGAACTAATTAATTCACACAGATAATAAAAATACCTCAAATCTCATCATTTCTTTGTCACAGGTGCCAAGCACTGTTTCTTTAGTTTAGCCATTTTAAATAACAACACATAATAAATCATTAGAGGAAAAAAAATCTTCAGACTTTTCCCTACTTTTCTGGTCCTTCCCCTTCCCCCTCCCACCCTCTCTTGTCATTTGCCAATCCTCCTGAAAAGAGGAATAGAGAAACTCTGTATGGGTTCTGGTAGGTTCCATGAATTCATCATTGGAAATAGTTTAGATACCATGGCAACAGGCCACAATAACTGGTTAAGAATCTGAGTAGAAACAGTTTGTACCTGATGGCATACATGTAAAGGAAGATGTGAAAAGTTTTTCTTCTTTTCTTGGAGACTATGTTGCAAGATAAACAACCTGTGGTTCCTATCTTAACAGTGTATGTACTTTGTATTCAGTGAAAAAATATGCCATTGAACGCACTGTAGGAATACATGTGAACAAAAATCATCCTGGAAGGAAATGCACTGCAGATGGAGAAAGTGTTGAATTATGATATCTTCAAGACATAAGTAAAAGTGACAGATTGCTATGAAACAAACATGCAACTGACATTGAAAAATGTTTGATATCCTTAAGCAGTATCAATGCAAACGCCACTTTATTATCAAACAGAGAGTCACAGAAGAGTTGCAGATATTTAAGGTAACTAAGTAACGGTAAGACATTAAATAAAAAAAAAGTTAACATCTCATTTGCATCATTTTGCAAAGAAACACTGATTACTATGAGATAATAGCAACTAACACCGTGCAGAAAAATTCTGAAATTTGCTATAAGGCCGTTTTTTGTAACTACCTCACTATAACAGTAATGCTGAGCGACAACAGAATGTCAACTTCTTTCAAATACCAGCCACAACAATTTTCAGTTACCATACTTTCATTCCTAATTTCACATAAAATAATCATCACCCATTAAAATAACTTTCTCTGTGATGAAACATCAAAGGGGAATTTTCCATAGCTGTCTATCACTACAAATATAGTGGAAGTACATATGCATATGTGTGTGTGTGTTTGTCTACATACTTGTTTTGTATTGCCAGTTGACCAGACTGGCTTCTAATCAAGCTGTTAATGGTAGAACAGTGTACACTTTCAATCGCACATTCATTCTGATGGCCAGAAAGTTGTGTGTCTTTCATTAAACTCAAGATGAGAGTTCAATGCACAGCTATAAAGAACTGCATGTTGAATTTTTATTTCGAAGTCATACCTGTAGATGTATGACAATCAGATTTTATGGGATGATGAGTGGGGTTGTGTGAAATTTTGCCCGGTGTTTCGTTTTAAAGCTGTTTCGATGTGTTTTGAGCTTGAAATAGTGAAATCGAAATGAAGCAAAAGCATTCAAAACAGCTTCAAAATGAAACAAGGGAACTCAAAATGCTTTGAAAGTTCTGAAATGTTTCAAGTTTTGAAGCCAGGCTTACTGGCTTCAGCGCTGGTCCCAGCCGGCAGCACCCACCTCCTGTCATCTGGCAGGCAGATCGGGGGCCTGCACCCTGGGGAGCAGTCTAGCATAGCCCTCACAGTCCTCCTGGGGGTGTGGGTGGGCCCCAATCTGCACGCAGGATTACAGGAGGTGGGTGCTGCTGCCTGGGGCTAGTGGCAGCACTGATCTTCCCAGCACCAGTCCCAGCCAGCAGCACCTGCTTCCTCTCATCTGGCAGGCAGATCATGGGCTTGCCCATACCCCTGGGAGGACTGCAGGGGCTGTGCCAGACTCCTTCTGGGGGTGCAGGCCCCCAATCTGCCTGCCAGATGACAGACCGGTGCTGGGTACAGCTTGCACCGAGCGCCGGGAAGACGGGTGCTGCCACTGGCCCCAGGCAGCAGCACTTGCCTCCTGTCATCCAGCAGGCACATTAGGGGCTCACACCCCTGGGAGAAGTCCAGCAGAGCCCCTGCAGTCCTCCCAGGAGTGCAGGCGAGTCCGCGATCTGAATGTGGGATGATAGGAGGCAGGTGCTGCCGCTTGGGGCCAGTCCCAGCTGGGAGCACCAACCTCCTCTCATCTGGCAGGTAGATCAGGGGCTTGTCTGCACCCCTGGAAAGGGGGCTGTGCTGGAGTCCTCTCAGGAGTGTGGGCCCTTGATCTCCCTGCCAGATGACAGGAGGTGGGTGCTGCCGCCTGAGGCTAGCAGCAGCACCAATCTTCCTGGTGCTGAATGCAAGTTGCGCCCAGTGCCAATCTGTCATCCGGCAGGCAGATCAGGGGCCTGCACCCCTAAGAGGAGTCCAGCACAGCCCCGCAGCCTTCCTGGGGGTGTGGGTGAGCCCCTGATCTGCCTGCCAGATGACAGGAAGCAGGTGCTGCCCACTGGGATCGGCATCAGGAAGATCAGTGCTACCGCTGGCCCCAAGCAGCAGGACCTGCTTCCTGTAATCCTGCACGCAGATCGGGGACCTGCCTGCACCCCCAGGAGGACTGCAGGGGCTGTGCCAGACTCCTTCTGGGGGTGCAGAACCCCGATCTGCCTGCCAGATGACAGGAGGCAAGTGCTGGCGCCTGGGGCCAGCGGCAGCACGCATCTTCCTGGTGCTGGGTGTGGGCTGTGTCCAGTGCCGGTCTGTCATCTGGCAGGCAGATTGGGGGCCTGCACCCCTGGAAGGAGTCCAGGACAGCCTCCGCAGCCCTCCTGGGGCTGTGGGCGAGCCCCAATCTGCCTATTGCATTTTATGATTCTCCATTACAACTTATGGGTGAAACAGCATCAAAACAGCAAAACAGTTTTGATGAAACGCAATGGAACAGTGCTTTTGAAATGAAACTAAACTTGAAACAAAACACTGTTCCGTTGAAATGTGAAAACGAAAGTTGAAGTGGAATGGTGCTACTTTGCACAGCCCTAATAATGAGCACCTTCCTTTTTAAATGTCTAGATGGGACAGGGACACCCATTTTTTTCCTATTGCAACATGGAAATGTGGTGCTAAGGGGTTGAGAATCACCATGATATTATTTCAGATTGTGTGCAGAACAGAGGAGGGGAAAAAAAAAACTGGTCCCCTCTTTTCTATATTAATCTTCACTTATATAGTATGAAGTATTGCCTTGTGCATGAGACTTGCTTATTATTAATTAATGTGCTTTTGTGTTTCTTTTTAATGCTGATTTATCTCAGTGGGTTATGCAACATTTCAGATGTTGACTCAATATTAATAATTATAAATGTAATGGATATAATTTTTGATGCTATCTTCTAAGTAAAGACATAAACAAAATTGTGGCTTGAAGGTGCGCACTGTTCCATCATTAACAACTTGATTTAAAGCCCATGAAATCATACGGGTCAGACTTAAACACTTATAAATATTAACATTTTACGGTTCTTATGGCAGAAATTTTTATCTGATAATAAGTCAGGTTACAGGCAAGCAAAAAAACCCCATTACTTATAACACTCCTTTGTCCTGACAATCTACAATTAGTTTAAACTAGATACTTCAGGGATTTGTGTTAAAAATAAGAATGTTTATAATTAAAATGCCAAAGATTATATGGATGTGATAAACTCTAAATTACTGTTGCACATGATAGTGTATACACATAACTATGATGCTATTCCAAAAGGGCAAATCTTGTTTGGGGACATATTAACAGAAGCGTTATATATAAGATATGATTGAACAATTATTCTGCTCTACTTGCCTCCACTGAAAACTTGTCTCCATTTTGGGACACTGTACTTTAAGAATGATGCAGACATACTGGTAAGAATTCAGAGAGCAAGAAAGAAAAAAAGCAAAAGATTTAGAAACCATGGCCTCTGAGGAATGTTTCGTGAACTGGGAGGCAAGATAGCTGAGAAGAGTGCCTTAGAAAGGGGTACCAGTAGTTGCAGGATGCAAGATAGCCCCTGTCTCTCACTCTTCTACTCCAGTAGGCCCCTAGGGCATCTTTACATGTGCTTTGGACATGGGGGCAGGGGTGCTTTAATTAGAGTGCCTGTTGGCTGCTGCTCTAATTGAAGCACCCATAGCATTCAATGAGCTTTAGTTAAAGCATCCCTGACACCATTTTGAAGCATGAGGATGCTAAGTACACAAGGTGCCAAGACTGCTGGAGTGTGATAACTAGCATGTTCCAGCAAACTCAATTAATTGAGTCTGCTCCAATGTGCTGTAATTACAGTGCCTCAGATCAGGAGTTCCCTACATCTACAGGCACCCCTAGAGAGTAACAGAGAATAAGATAGGACATTAGAATGAACTAGGGTTTTATACTTGCTTGGTGCAGGTAACAGGAACTTATTTTGGGCTATTCGTATTAGAAATATTGAGAGATACCTCAGGGGAGATTTCAGCAGGGGTCACAAACCTATGAAAGAAGGTCTAAAGGTGTGAGAAACATTATAATTGAATTTAGGTTTCCATGCCAGAAGAGATACTTGACCTAGTGGGAAAGCTGGCATAAGGCTTATGTGACAACAGCTGATAAGGTGTTTGCCATGCCATGCTCAGTTAGTGGGACATGCCTTCACAAAAGTTCTCAAAATACTACCCAAAATTAAATAGATAGCATGTCTATTGCCAAACTGTAAGGAACATAAACCTTATTCATCTTAATCAGACATAACTGAGTCTATAAATGTATGTGAAATATATAGGGATTTGGATAAGTTAATGAATTGCAATAATTTTATTTACAATTTTTCTCTAGAATGTTAAAATTAAGCTATGTCCCCATATAGTGCTTTAGTGGATTTTTCTAAATACCTCTGGAAATAAACTGCATGACACTGGTTTTTCTTTGGCAAACAGGTACCACGATTTAAGGCTGCTTGGCATTTTTACATGTGCTCTGAAGGTGGTGGTGGGGTGTTTTAATTAGAGTAGTTCCGAGAGGTGATTTAATTAAAGCACCCACAGCGTCTCATGTATCAGTTTCCCCACACTTCAAAATGGCAGTGGGGGTGCTTTAACTAAAGTTTGTCAAATGAGCTTTAGTTAAAGCACCCCTGCCTCCTTTTTGAAGTGCAGGGATGCTGATACATGAGATGAGGAGGCTGCTGGAGCATGCTAATTAGCATGCTCCAGGAGACTTGATTAATCAAGTCTGCTCCAATGCACTATGATTATAGCACATTGGAATAGCCTCCCTGCATGTCTACAAGCACCACCTGTCTCCTTCCAAAGCAGTTATGTAGACCAGAGATAGTTCCCTAATATTACAGAATCACATCAGGAACTTCCAGAAATGATGCGTGCTCAATATCAAAGACTCACTTACAGCTGTATTATTATTAATTGAATAGCCAGCAGTGAGCGTTCCCAAAATGTGAACACTCCCTACTAAGAATGGTTTCTCATCAGTGGAGGTAATGTGAATAAAAACCAACTGCTGTTAAACATAAATGCTGATAGGAATTCATCTTTGACCGTCAGCATCAGTATTACAGCATTGATACATAAAAAATATCCAGGCAAATATGTGGCAGTCTGATTTTCTGTTAGAAATCTTGGCTATATTTTCAAAATAGTACATGTGGAAATAGGCCATCAATAACAGCAGAACTCTTGTAAAGGGTTCCTCAACCCATCTGCAATATTAACCTTGTATGGTGTATTAACTTTTAAAGTAGCTGAAGCTCCTCCATTTCAGAAAATTTAACTTTGTGGTTCATTTTCTTAGGACCTGGTGAATTACATTGAGCTGGACTGATCTCAGGGCTTTTCTACACTGCCTCCAGAACGAACCTAGGATCTCTACTGGAAACATAAGCTCTTGCTTAGTGTGCCAAGGATTATCCAGGGTAGTTGACTTAAAACAGCACGAGCACGACACCTTTCCCCGATCCTTCTGTTAGCACTAGAGTCCACCAGATAGTGCTTAGGGATCGTTAAAGCATAATTAACCCTTAATGGAGTATGAAATACAAACGCAGACAATTCAGTGTCCTAAAATCAGTTTAACTTTATTAATATAACAATTGATTAGCAGTTTCTATATACAGAGAGAAAAACACTTAGTTTAATGATCTAACCCAATCCCAGATGCTACTTTGCTCAACAAAAAAGGCAGCCATGCTGTTCTGGAAAGCACAGGGTGGTTCATTGGAGCTGTCCAGACAGGTGTTGAAGTTTATAGGCCAACAAGAGGTCAGGGGTTGCTGGACCTGGTATTAACCAAAGGGGATGATGTAGTCAGCAACCTAAGAATTGAAGGAAAACTGGGAGACAGTGACCACAAATTGATCACTTTCACTATCCATCGCAAATCTGGCAACTCAGTCAGCAATGCAGAAGTCCTTGACTTTAGAAAAGCCAACTTTCTTAAGCTCAGGAGCTTTGTTGTCAAGGCCCTGAAAGGCCATGATCAGACAGGGAGGGGAGTTTACGAGGAGTGATCATTTCTTAAGGAAGCAATCTTTGAAGCACAAGGGAAGTCCATCCCAACCTGTGAGAAAGGTGGTAAAAAGGCTCAGTGGCCCCCTTGACTCAACAGGGAGCTCATGGACCTCCTGCATCTAAAAAGAAAGCCTTATAAAGACTGGAAGACAGGAAACACCACTAAGGAGGAGTATTCTGCACCGGTGTGCACCTGTAGGGAGTGAACTAGGAAATCCAAGGCTGTAATCAAACTCCAACTGGTCACATGAATCAAGGACAACAAAAAGTCCTTCAGCTATGTGGGAACCTGGAAAAAAAAAACCATGGGTAACATTAGACCTTGCTAAACAAAATGGGGCAGCTAACAACTGACACCCAGGAAAAAGTCAATCTGCTTAATGATTACTTTGCATTGGTCTTTCACCAGCCAAAGGGACCACCTTACCTGACAAGATGTGGGATGACCAGGGTGAAGGTGACTATATACCCACTATTGGTGTAGATCTTGTGAGGGAACACCTTGAGAGGCTGGACAGCCACAAATCAGCTGGTCTGGATAGACTACACTCAAGAGTGCTAAGGAACTGGCAGACATCATAGCATGGCAATCGGCAAGGATTTTCAAAAAGTCATGGCACTTGGGTGAAGCACCTGAAGATTGGAAGAGGGCCAATGTGGTGTCTGTCTTCAAGAAAGGGAGGAAGGAAGATCCAGGAAACTACATACCAAGTAGTTTGACCTCAATCCCTGGAAAGATCTTGAAAAAAAATTATCAAAGAAACCATTATCAACAGGCTAATGAATGGAAACATTCTGAGGGATAGCCAGCATGGATTTGTTGTGGGTAGATCTTGCTTGACCAATTTCATCTCCTTCTATGAACAGGTGATGCATCACCTGGACAAAGGGGAAGAGGTGGATATCATATTTTTGGACTTTAAAAAAGCCTTTGACCTCATGTCCCATGATGTCCTCATGGTGAAATTGGGAAACTGCAGCCTTGACTACCCTACAGTCCAATGGCCAGGGAACTAGCTCTGAGGTCGCATGGAGAGAGTGGTAGTTGATGGAAATGAATCATCATGGCATGTAGTGACCAGTGGTGTCCCCAAAGGCTCCATTCTTGGGCCTGTATCCTTTAATGTCTTTATAAATTATATGGACTCTGGTGTCAGAAGTGAACTGGCTAAGTTTGCTGATGACACTAAACTATGGGGAAGAGTGTCCATGCTTGAGGATAAGCTGGTGATCCAGGTCAACTTTGATAGGCTCCCAAGGTGGGCTGATGAAAATTGGACGGTATTCAACTCAGAAGAATGCAAAGTGCTTCCCTCAGGTTGGGGAGGACTGGGTTAGAGAGCTTCTGGAGGGGTTGGACGTGTTCAAATCACCGGGTCCAGATGCTCTCCACCCCAGGGTGTTGAGGGAGCTAGCAGGGGTTATTGCAGGGCCCTTGGTATGGCTTTACAAGTGCTCGTGGTGCTTGGGCCAGGTGCCAGATGATTGGAAGAAAGCCAACATGGTCCACATCTTTAAAAAAGGGAGGAGGGAGGACCCGGGCAACTATAGGCCTGTCAGTCTTATCTCAATCCTAGGGAAACTCTTTGAGAAGATCATCAAGGAGCACATCTGCAATGGGCCGGCTTCAGGGATGATGCTCATGGGCAACCAGAATGGTTTCATTAAGGGCAGGTCATGTCAGACCAACCTGATTGCCTTTTATGATCAGGTCACAAAAGCATTGGATGCAGGTGTTGCCGTGGACATAGTCTTTCTGGACTTCAGCAAGTCCTTTAACACCATCTCCCACCTTATCCTCATTAAAAAACTAGGTGACTGTGTCATTGATGCCTACACAGTCAGATGGATTGCAGATTGGCTGCAGGGTCATACTCAGAGGGTGGTGGTGGACAGGTCATATTCGACCTGGGGGGAAGTGGGCAGCGGAGT
>NW_017728992.1:112520955-112524552 GCF_001723915.1 Gavialis gangeticus
CTGGAGTACTGTGTCCAGTTCTGTGCGCCCCACTTCAGGAGAGATGTGGACAACATTGATAGGGTCCAGAGGAGGGCCACCCACATGATCCGGGGACAACAGGGCAGACCCTACAAATGAGAGACTGCGGGACCTGAACCTGTTCAGCCTTCACAAGAGAAGGCTGAGGGGGGACCTATTGACCATCTATACTCTCACTAGGGGGGGACCAGAAGGGTTTGAGAGAGGCCTTGTTTTCCCTAACGCCCCCGGCATAACAAGGAATAATGGCCATAAATTGTTGGAGAGTAGGTTTAGATTAGACATCCATAAGAACTACTTCACAGTCAGGGCGGCTGGGATCTGGAACCAACTTCCAAGGGAAGTGGTGCTGGCTCCTACCCTGGGGGCGTTTAAGAGGAGGCTTGATGCCTACCTGGCTAGAATCATTTGAGCCCAGTTTTTTCTCCTGCCCTGGCAGGGAGTCGGACTTGAAGATCTAAAAGGTCCCTTCCGACCCTACTTCTATGATTCTATGACCTTGAGGGTGGGGGAGGAGGGGAACCCATATCACACTTATAGGCTCAGCAGTGCTACACTTGCTAGCACCACAATCAAAAGAGAGTTGAGGGTCACAAGATGAACATGAGTCTTCAATGTAATGCTGCAGCTAGTAAAGTGAGCAAAACACTGGCTTGCATCTATAGATGCTTATCAAATAATCCCAGGACGTCATTCTCCTATTGCATTCAGCCTTGGCGAGGCTGCAGGTGGAGTACTGTGTCCAGTTTCGGGCTCCACAATTCAAAAAGGATGTGGAGAAGCTTGAGAGAGTGCAGAGGAGAGTCATGCACATGATCAAAGGTCTGAAAAACAGAACTTGTGATGAGAGGCTGAGAGTCATGGGACTCTTCAGCTTGGAAAAGCGCAGGCTCAGGGGTGATCTGGTAGCCACCTATAAATTTATCAGGGTGCTCACCAAGATCTGAGGGAACATCAGTTCACCAGAGCGATCCAAGGGATGACAAGGTTGAATGGTCAGAAACTCCTCCATGACCGTTTCAGGCTGGATATAAGGAAGAACTTCTTTACTGTATGAGCCCCCAAGGTTTGGAATAGACTGCTGCTGGAGGTGGTTCAAGCACCTACTTTGAATGCCTTCAAGAGACATTTGGATGTTTATCTTGCTGGGATCCTATGATCCCTGCTGACTTCCTGCCCCGGGGGCAGGGGGCTGGACTCAATGATCTTCCGAGATCCCTTCCAGCCCTAGTGTCTATGAATCTATGAGAGAGTCCAGAGGGGAGCCACGTGCATAATCAGAGGGAAAGAGTGCAGGCCTTATAAACAGAGGCTGAGAGCCATGGGACTCTTTAGCCTGGAGAAGCATAGGCTCATAGGTGACTTGGTGGCAACCTATAAGTACATGAGAGTTGTGCATCAGGACCTGGGGGAACACCTGTTCACCAGGGAACCTCAAGGAAAGACAAAGTCCAATGGTCACAAACTCCTGGAAGACAGTTTTAGGCTGGACGTGAGAAAAAGCTTCTAAGGTGCCTGCTCCTACAAACTACCCAGGGAGAGGGCCCTAAGAAACGGACAGAAGCCCACAGTTACAGGTTACTATGGCAACAGGCTAACGAGTCAATTAGCTTGCACCTGCACCCGGTCAGCAGCCCAGAAGAGGCAGGGCCATGGGCAAATATAAACCCCAAGGTTGGCAAGGTGGAAGAAGCTTACCAGAGAGGTTTGGCTACCTGTTCTACTCCGGGTAGGATTGAGGGGCTTCAGGAGGTCACCAGAGACCATGGCTTATAAGGCATTTAGTGCTGGAAGAAGTTTGATATTTTAAAGGGACAGAGCAAACCCTGAACCACTTATATTATATTGTAGCACAGGGGCTCAGATTTCAGTTGCTGTTTGACTGGTGGATTGGATGGAGGCTATTGGGAAAGGAGGAGGCCTCATTGGGGGCCAGTGACAGTGTGGAGACCCCAGTGCCAGAGAAGGGTGCGGCAATAGGGGGGTGAACAGAGCCCAGAGACAGGGGTGTGGAGAGCCCAGTGCCAGTGTGGGGCACAGGGACAGTGCTGTGGAGAGCCCAGTGAGGACAAGCGCCCGAGTTATAGCAAGGCCCAGGAGAGACACCGTCAATACCATCTGTGAGGCTTGGGGCATGGCAAAGGGGTGGCTTTGAAGCCACACATCTATCCCATAAGGCTGAGGGTGTCCTGTGAGGCATTCCTTTTGAGTGGGATCCAAAAAGGGATCTAAGTACCCATTTGGTTCAGTGGGGTCCAGCAGGACTGTGTTCAGACAACAAAATTAAGGGCAGCCTCCCTATATTATAATTAACAGCAAGACATGGTGGGTGAGAGAGAAGGTGCTTGCTGGGCAGGATTGGCATGGTCAAGGAGCCCTAGGGGTACCACAGCCATCCCTGGGGACCCCATACTATGACACCATCCATGTTCCCAGAGCCTGGAATAGACTCCTTCCAGAGGTGGTGCTTGACCTACTCTGGAGCCTTTCAAGAAACATTTGGATGCCTGTCTTGCTGAGATCCTTTGACCCTAGCTGACTTGCTGCCCCTTGGAAAGGGGGCTGGACCTTATGATCTTCCGAGGTTCCTTCCAGCCATAATGTCTATGAAATCTATGAAGGCTGAATTTATGATGATGATGATGACACACATAACTTTCTATGCTTTTCTTCAGCTTCACTACTTCATGACTCTTTGCTTTCAGACTGGTCCCTGTGCTGTCCATGTTTTATCCTGTCAGCATATTTTTTGTTCAACAGACCAATCACGAGTGCACCTCTTAATTTGGTCTTTTTCTGCTGTCTTAATTTGGGCATTGCCCATTGGTCTCCCTTGCGACCTTTCATTAATGTATCCAATCATTTAATCCCTCTGATTCAGTTAGTTAGCGTCAAGTTTAGTTAATTTGAGCTGGTAATGAAATTATTATTGTATTGTGTTAGAAAAACTTCTCACAGTGATAGAAAAGGAAAGAAACATCATGCGAGCAAACATAAGTCCATAAGCTGCTTGCAAGAGGCAAGGCCAGCTGGTATTGCAAACAGCAGCAAAATGAAACATTCAGATAATAATGAGGCTATACAGAACTTAAGCAATGATTAAATATGGTTGAATATAAAAGAAAACTTTAATCAATACTGTAATTCCCCACAACAGCTGCAACTTTAAAGCATAAAATAAGATGAGCTACCCTAGCACTTCTTTCATTCCCCCCTACCTTGTTGCTCCCATGCTTAGAATAGCCAAGTCTGCATACTGTGGGTAGTATTTTTCATTACAGTAGGTGAATAGCAAAGTGCTAACCCTCAAGAGCTAGGAAGAAGCAAGAAAGGTCCATCTATATGGCATGATATCATCCAAGTCTGCCCGTGTGGCAATGCAGCTCCTGCATCATGCTGACTGAAGCTTCAGAAGATAAAGCATTGACAGAAGGGCACAGAGAACGAGCACATTTGCATGAAGCTTCTACCTGTCAAAACCAAATTTGTAAGTAATGCTGGATAACACAGAGTTAAAGTGTTGACATGCGCAGACCAGCCATGGAAAATCCCCAGAGGGCAGACAAGCATGCCCAG
>NW_017728992.1:112524563-112526118 GCF_001723915.1 Gavialis gangeticus
TGTACCGAAACCCTCGGCCCACCATGACCTTGGGGCCGCTAATCCCTGACACTACCCAGAATTCCAGTGGCAGGTTGGAAACCACCATAACTGAAAGAAGTTCAAGATTAGTTGGGTAAGGAACCTGAAGTAAGCGCTAGAACAGTTTGTAAGAATAAAGTGTTTGTGTCTAGTGACAAGATAGTTGAGTACAAATGTCATATGCCATTGTTTTATTGTTTCTGTGGGGTTCCTATAATGTTGGAAGAATTTTGGAGTGGGAGATTATTGTTACTCAAATGAGAATCTTGCTGCAAAAGCAGCGGTGGCTGAAACATCTGGCATAAAATGATGGAGAAACAGAGGACTTCTGGTGTAAGATGATGGAGAGGCAGTGAAACAAAAGAGGTCTCTGCTAAGACTATAAAGGAGAAGAGAAAATCGGAGACACCCTTTTTAAATAGTGATATAGCCTTTCTCAAGATGGTAGAGACAGGCATACCTGAATGTACCTCAAGACTTTGGGACTATGCAACAAGCTGATGCCAACTGGTGAGTAAACCTTACAGATGGGGGAAGGGTAAATTATCTATTAGACAGTCATACCTGTGAATCAGAATTTTATTAAATAGACTTGCCATGAGGTAATGTTTCACTTATGATTCTTATAGAACTATTATCATTGTGTTTTCCAAAGGTTCATCCCCAATATTTTTCTTCCTTGATATATAGGCTCATTATATGCAAGAGTGAAAGTATCATGCACTGAACGCAAATGAAAAATACCCACGTTAAATACCCAAGTTTTCTAGTGATCCCAGAGACTGTGGTTGATGTTTGGTGGTAAGAGATCATCCTTATATCTACTGAAAAACAGCTCCTGTTGTTGCAAATGCCTAGCAAAACATTCTGAACTTTGAGAAAGCTTAAAACACTGAACTCTGTCACTCTTAAGCAATTCTATGTTTGTCCAGGTCAATTGACAATATTCCCCCCCCCCCAGGATATAATAGTTATATTTCCAATCTCTTTCATTTTCATTTTTCTGAAATAAATAAAAAATAGCATGCTCAAGACTATGACTAACATCTTTACTATGTGACTGAACCATAAACAAATCTGAAAGTAGACAAATGAAAACACCTGGTCAATGAGTTTGCCACCTTAGCAATCTTGCCCTAAAGGCCATTTCTCTCTTTTGTTGAGCCTCTGCAATAGTTGAAACAGTTCTTCCCAGTGATCTCTGTGACATATTTGAAATGTGCAACGACTATAGCATTTCTTTCTAGTAACCTTTTTTTCTGCTCTAAAATGGGTCCTGCTAGTGTTCTTCTACTGATCCACATGGGATTTAGTGACGCACAAAAACAATGTTATGCTGAGAGCTTCACAAATGTTTATCAGTGTTAGTGCTAGTTTGTGTTTGGAGCATTCACAATTCAAGCCAATATAGGCTGTGAGGACTGATAGGTAGGAATCCCCGCTTCCTATTCCAGACACCCTTCCTCAACCAAAGCTCCCAATCTCTCCATGAGCCTGCCAAGTGAACAGCAGTAGTGGGGGCAGTGACAGAGGA
>NW_017728992.1:112531118-112538258 GCF_001723915.1 Gavialis gangeticus
AGACACCCTTCCTCAACCAAAGCTCCCAATCTCTCCATGAGCCTGCCAAGTGAACAGCAGTAGTGGGGGCAGTGACAGAGGACAGGCAGGCAGGTTAACCCTTCCCTGCCTGCTCCCCTGGGAGAGACAGTGCAGGTAGCCACAAGTAAGCAGGGGGAACAGTGCATGGAGATCTGGGGTGCTGGGGAGGGTAGGGGAGGTAGAACCTAGAGTGGTTACACTTTAGTGTTATATGGACCAGAGATGATCCTGTCCTGCAGTGGCATAATTTTGAGCCACATAATGAGTTTCAGGTGTTAATGTGTGGACAATTCAACTGTTAAGAGCTCTAGGAGCCACCCAAAATTATCATGTACCCTTAGAGATTTATGTAAAAGCTTCTGGAAACTCAGTAAACTTTACATCTAACATATGAATCACATGCAATTATGGAGATTAAGGTCCTAATCTTATCATGCGTTCTATACCTCTTGTGCAGTAACCACAGACCTCCAATAAAGAGAGATTTCAGGATTAGCCTTCTTCCATTCCTTTTCCCTCAAGATTTTCCACCTGGGAGAGCAGTTTCTTATCTGCCTTATTCTAGGTGTTGGTCTAAGATTCCTTTGGCTGTAAACTGTAGGTTGGTAGCAAATTGAAGAATTATTATGTATAGAAATTAGTATTTACCCTATAACCACAATATTCCAGAATTCAAGATGAGAAACAAACAAACAAGAAAGTAGCAGTAACAAAGTAGCTTGTTTGCTTCCAGAGCAATATATTTCAAATATAGTCTTCAGAGCTGGGACTTCCAGCTGTGTTCAGAAAACGCCTAGCACCCTGTAGGCATGTGAAGTGATACATCACAACAAGGATAATGGTAAGCAAATCTGAGAGCCTGCCTAGAGTTATAATATAACCAGTGCATTCTCCATTTTCAGCAAAGGAAGATGATTTGAGGAATATTTAATTTTGGTGCATGATGATCTACAGCTTTGCATAAGGCAATTTCTCATCTCTAAGTTTACAAGGTAGTTGTAAGATTCAGGGCGCCAGTCTGGTGAGTAAAACACTGCCATTTACAAGTCTTTTAAGATATCTACTACTCTACTTGAAATATTCCATCACTCATTTTATGGAGTCTCTCACTCTCCTCATATATATGATTTTAGCTCTGATTCCAATGAAATGGATCTCAATGGCACAGCCAAAACAGCACCACATAGAGTGTTAGAGAAAGGAAAGGAGAACCTGACCAGTGGAATATTTTGTATTTTATGTAGCTAATCACAGTCTGTCATGGTGTAATCCAGGGTTAGGTTTGTGCCCATCTTTTACAATAATATTTAATCAATTTTATAAGCTCGTTCCACCCTGGCTTCAATTCAGGCATTGTCAGAGAGTTTAGAAAAAGCAACAATGGATTCAGGGTTTGCCCATTTAGATTTGCTAAGAAACTAGCATTTTGATTGTCTCAAACCAGTGTTAATTCTTTACCATGTCAATAAATCTGGTGTCACGTTTTCAGTAATGTGCAATATAAAAAAAAAAAATCTTCTGTTTATCAACATTCATGCCATGTATGATTACAACTACATCATTAAGGTATAAAAAGCTGATATTGAAAGACTGGATTATTATAACAAAGTTTTGTGATTTTGACTAATTTGCAATTTCAAATAAGTTTTAAATAACCAAATGATCTTGTCAGAAGAGTTAAAGATCATAAAATAGAATATTAAATCTGAAATTTAGTATCATACACATACTGACTCTTATGTGTGCACTCTGTCCCTTTTCACTTACTAGGCAAATGCGATTAATTTAGCTCATTTCCAGAGATTATATATTGATTTTACAAAAAAAAAAGCCTTGGTCTATTTGGAAGCAGATTTTAATAATACTGTGTGTTTATTGGAGCTTGAGACAATTGCAAGAAACATTATCCATTAAAGAAAAGGAAAAAAGATAATAGATTAAACTTTTGTCTATTACTCTGAATGGGTGAAGAATTAGTGTTCAAATCAGAGAGAGAAAAGAAGCAATTTAAAAAAACCCCAAAATAATCCAAAATAAATTTAAGATGGATTGACCACAAATGAAGCAGAGTGACTTGCACTATATTGATAAGGAAAAATTCATAGCAATATTATTATTTGCTAAAAAGTCTTGACACATATTTCTATCTTTAATATCTGAAAGCAGTTTCACCTTTAGTTCCCATTGATCTATTACCAGTGGGGGGTGAGGGCTTTAACATTGTGTATGACTGAGGACAAATATTAGAGCATTTTGTTAGGAAGAAGACAGCGTTATTTTTGATATAACAAAAAATTAGCTTGCTAGCTCCTTGCAAAGGTAATCCTCTCCCAATTTCCTAATGCAAATGAAGAAATGAATGAAATTGCATAATTAAGAAGTACCTTGTGTTTTAAAGGGTTTTATTAAGGCTATGACGAGAACTAAATTCATAAGGGGAGGCATACGGGGTGTCATTTCCATCCTACTGAAATCTCAGCAGAACTTTTGCCATTGATTTCAATGGAGCCAGGATATTATCCACAAGATCAGAAACTTCATAAATGCAGATCATTGATATCATATTTAATGTATGCACAGATGTCAAACTATATGCAAAAAGGTAGAATTGATGCTCAAGTGTTTTGACTTTAATTTATGCCAGGTCAGAGGGGATATATACACAGTTATAATTAACTGATGAGAAAGAACTGATGCAGAGATAAAAATGTTCTAACAAGAGAATTGTATTTTGGCACAAGATTGTTACAGTTTAGAAACATTCACTGTGTAGTACAAAGCCATAATGTACAGTTAAGTTGCTCTGTTGAATACTTATTCATACCAGAAAGAAAGCATATAATATATTTAAGAACTGTAAATTCTACTTTTACTCTTACCTTTCTACTTTTACTCTTAGCTATGGCTAAGAATATAAATTTTGTAAAGGAAGGGTAGATTTGTACCTTGTAGACTGACTAAGTCTGAGCTATATAGTATGAACTTTTGAGTATGGAAGGGCTCATACTACACATCTCTGACTAATCTACTGTGCCTTTTTTCTGACTTCAGGTTAACATGGCTAACTGCTTAACATCGTAAGGGCCCATCTACATATTCATTAATGCTCTTTTGCTACTGCATCAATCCATTTGTACTTCTAATATAAGGTACTATACGGTGCATTAGGCTGCCCTAATGAGCAGTAGCAAAAGTGAATGCCTTTTAAAGTGATGCTCAGTGTGCAATAGACTAATTCTACTCCTTATTAGTGTATTAGTACTATTTTGATGTGAGGCTTTAATGCTCAGTAGAACAGGCTATTGTGCATTAAAGTGCACTTGTAGACATCCTAAGCCCATACACCACATAGTCCTCCATACTGACAAGACTTATGGAGAAGATGAAAAGCCTTGAGACTTTACACATGAAGAGTTTCCTTATGATTTGTGTCATTTACTAAATGGCATTTATTTTTCCTTGTAGATCTAGTTTTGCCTCTGAAATCTCTTAATTTGGGGAACCCATTCGAGGCCTCCTAAGCCTCATTACAGTATTGCTTAATGTCCTCTCTAACTGATCATGATTCTCATAAAAACTGTGAACATTATGTTGACTTATTGAACATTTTTGTGCTGCATTGTCCTATAATGAACTGATATTTCAGGGATATTACTATTTGAACAAACATATAGGGAAAACCAAGAAAGGCTTTTTCAGGCTAATGGTACGGCTGGAATTCAGGTAGTGCACTAATCAATGCATTACCCCCCCAAAAAAACAAACAAACAAAAAACAACAGTAAACTAAACACAATTTCTTTGAAAGGTCTAGTTTCAAAAGTGACTGTTTCAGTTGGGCTCAGTGAAAGAAAATCAGGGATTGAGGCACTTAATCAACCAATCTACTAAAGAGAAATAAAAGTATAAATGCAGGGTTGAACTGTTTAAACCAGGGGGAATATGGACACATTGTAGAAAATTACTTCTTATGCAAAAGTTTAAACAGTTCCTTTGCTATTATTGTAGGAATATAAAAGTAGGCTGAAAATGCAAAAACCAAAAAAAAACCCCCAAAAAAGTAGGAATAAGGAAAAAGAGACATATGATTGGCACATAAATAATAGTTTGTACCAGATTTCCTTTCCAGGGCAGGTGGTTGCTTACCCTACAATTTTGCTTTGCCACTAATGTATACAGGATTTTTTTCAAATGTGCACAAGTGCTTGACAGGTGCCTGATTCCCTTTGCAATATAAACTGGATGCCTAATTCTTTTTGTAACATTGAAAATTCCCCACATAGGGTATTAGACACAGATGTGAACATTTCAAGTGTTGAAAGGTTTGCAGGGTTTAATTTCTGTGCTGTATCTGGAACTCACTTTTATGTTCTCCTGTTTCCAAGCTGCTTTGTGGTCCCTAGGTTTATTTGGACAGCAAAAGTTGTCCAAATTAAGACAGACTGTCCCTCTGCTTCCCAAGTGATGAGTACTGCTGTAATCTCTTCAGCATGATGTGCTGCAGTTTTTTCTCCTAGCATGTCATGCTTAGAGCTATCCTAAATATGCTTTCTCCACCATGATCTTATGGTAGTCTTCCTCAATTCCTACAGAAAGAATATCCTTTACTGGCCAGAATAAGGGCTTGTAAAGATGTAAAGTGGCTACAATGGCCGTTAAAATCTCATATCAGGTGCCTAATGATATGCCTCTAAACCTAGTGGACTGGCTTATTTTTAAAGATGACTTAAATGGGAATTGTTGTTGGTTGTTGTCTTTTGAACTCTGCACTTTCAAGTCAGTGCCATAATATGTATTTATGTCCTAAATTTAAGCATCCCAATTAAAATTTTAGTATAGTGTCAACAGAGAAATTGCAGTAGAAGTTTGCTTGTATAATTGTATTTGCACATTGACTTTCTAAAGTGGGTCTTGCTGTATCAGGTGCATGCTATTATACAGTGCTTAAGTGTAAACTAAGAATTAATGAGAGTAAACTTCTGTGGCACGGGCATGCTATTATATCTTTGTGTTTCAGTTACATGCTGTTTTGTATGAAAGATGCACCTCAAAGGGCAGCCCCATATTTTTGCAGCCCATTTTTCCTGTTCAGTTCTGAGAAACTTTTCTGAATACATTGTGCAAAATATTCAGTAATTTCACTGGAGTGATGCATAAAACTTTTCTACTGAAAGATAAGTGAAAATGCACCTGAAATGTACAGAGAACAGGTGGAATATATGGGTATCTTTTAAAAAAAAATAAGCACATCAGAGAGTTTTAAACAATAAATTATTGGTGGGGGGACCTGTTTGTAGCTTGCTCCTGATTGGCAGACCGACTCCCTGTCACCCAGGGCTATTCCACCTCTGCTCACCATGCTGTGATCCCAGGCATACATGTACATGCCTGGCAGCAATAAAGTCCAGAGCAATAAGCTCCAGAGTTTATTGCTGCACATTAATAGGCATATGTATACACATCCACACACATCTAATTCCTAAAAGAAAAATGGGTGTTAAGATCATTTTATCTTTTATGGTTTTTATCCAAAATTTCCATTTGGCCTTAAGTTTATAGGCTAGAATCCTATTAGCTTTACTCCCTCTCTCATAAAATATCCAGTGTGAGTATCAATGGGAAGTCTGTCTTCTTACACAGTAAAAGCATTTCATATGCCTCTTACCTCTGTAATTTTATACACTAGCTACTTTTAAAATTTATTTTGGTATGCTTAGCTTTCAAAGCTGTTAACTCCATCAAATTGTTTTGTTTTTATGCAAATGAATGCTAATAATTTTCCCCTTCATTGTAGCCTAAAAGGCTTTCCAGACCATTTTATTATTTAGTTTTCCCATTATTGAGTATCATAAAACATCAAATGGACTCATTCTTTATTATCTTCTGCATCTCAGGATCTTCAAGCAGACCTATTAAAGCTCAGCATTCCATTTTCTGTATGAATTATCCAAATTGATAAACAATTATACCACATAATTAGCCCAATATCAATATTACCCCAGATACTTTCCTCAATATATTCACCCTAGATCAATATTAAAAACTATATGTAAGTATATGATCAGTTATAAAATGCATGTTCTTAGATGATGTGTAGATGATTAGCACATTTAACCATGCAAGGAGAAGAAAGAAGCTGGTATCTCAAAAAATCAGGCCCTATAATATTGAATCATTCTGAGAAATGTCTAAGGACAGTCTTCCAATGAATAAAGAGAACAATTACAACTCCAGTTGTAAGTCAATTATTTCTTTGTTTTCAATTTTGTGTATTTTGGGGGAAAAGATCATTTAAAGAAAATTAAAGAGCATTAGACTGAGTAGTATATTTGTAGACCCAGAGTCCCTAGTGGGCCCTCTAATTAAAACATCTTAGCCATCTTTGTTTTTTAAAGATAATTTCCAGCCAAAAATGAAACCAAGTTGGGAACTAAATTGGCAAGCTCCCTTGCTTTTTAAATTAGAGAAAAAAAAGTGTGTGAATCATTTTTCTCTTAGTAGGATGCTCCCATTATCACTGACCCAATTATATCCTAATAATTAGATCCTGTTATGGACAAAAATATGCTAGGATTAAAATGCAATGGAAATGTACAAAACCCAAGCCATATTACTGGCATTTATTCATCCCCCTGAGATGTAGCTATAATGACCAGTGTATAACTAGCAGTGAGGTGAGATCTTGAGGAGCATACCATGACTGTATTTCTTAAAATAAATATATTAAAAACATCCCAGGTATGGAGACATATATGGACACAGTAGGTGTGTCTAGATGAGCATGCATGTGCCTGTTGCCCCGCCTCAAACCCCTTTGAGGTGGGTCAACAGGCACATGCAGTAATGAAAAATTGTTCCTTGCACTGCAAATGTGCAGCACGGGGAGAAAATTAGACCCCTGGATATCCAGAGGTCTAAAAAAAATGCTCCTCAATAGAGTGGAGCAAGGCATGGTTCAAGACCATGCCCAGAGCCATGCCCAGAGCCAGTCCTCCAAAAGAGATGCTCTGGTCTTGACCAGAGCATCTCTTTTGTGTTTCTACTGTCCCCAGCACTGTCCAAGGTAAGTTGGGGGGGAAGGGAATGTGGATGTCGGGGGGGTAATGGGTGGCAGGGGGAT
>NW_017728992.1:112538311-112543824 GCF_001723915.1 Gavialis gangeticus
AGGGGGGGAGGACCTGGCCCAGATCCCTAAGGCTTTCTAGTCTGGTTTTGCACTGGAGTGGGTCACACAGCTCTGGGGGGGCATCCACAGGAACCACGCCTCCCGGAGCCCTGTGACCCACTCCAGTGCAAAGCCAGACTAGCAAGCCACATGGGGCTGTGCCAGATCCTCACCACCCCCCTGCAGGCACAGGGGGCAGAGGTGGGAGCTGGCCCTGGGGCCCAGCCCATGCTGACAGGAGTCAGTGTGGCATGTGGTTCCTGAGCATGAGCTGCACGGTCCCTGAGCAGCTCATGCTCCCTGGCCCAGCCTGGCATGCAGGGACTGTGTGGAGCTGAGCTGCTTCCCACTGGCCCCAGGTGGCTTGTGTTCCCTGGCCCGGTCTGCTGTGCAGAGACTGCGTGGAGCTGAGCTGGGTCTTGCCAGCCTTGGGCTGCTTGTGCTGCCTGGCTGCCAGGCATCATGAGAAGCCCCAGGGCCAGCAGGACCCAGCTCAGCTCTGCGCGGTCACTGCGCACCGGGCCAGGTTCTGCAGCTATAGGAAGGGCCTAGCTGCAGCAGGACCTGGCTTGGTACACGGGAACTGTATGCCACACTGGCTCTTGTCAGCATGGGCTGGGCCTCAGGGCTGGCTCCCACTTCTGCCCCCTGTGCCTGTGGGGGGGTGTGAGGACCTAGCTCAGTCTGTGTGGCTTGCTAGTCCAGCCTTGCAGTGGAGTGGGTGTCATACCAGGTCCTGCTGCCACAGGACCAGCCCAGCTGGGCAACAGAAGCAGTCGCAGGGCTGGAAGAACCAGGCTGGGCTCAGTGCATGGTCCCCCCACTGCTGCTGTTAAAAGTTAGTTACAGGCCCTGGGCAGCAGGGCTGGGGCCCTGTGGGGGTAGGGGCTATGGCCCTCCAGGGTGGAGCTGGGACCCTGGGTGGAGGGGCATCCAGGGTGCCTGGGACCCTGGGCAGGGGGGCTGGGACCCTGTGGGGGATAGGGGCTGTGGACCTCCAAGGAGGAGCTGAACTCTGGTTGGGGGGGCATTCCATGTGCTGTGTGGGAGGCCTGCACCCTGTGGGGGCCAGGGAACCCACCCCTCCTGAGCAGCCCCCATACAAGGTCCCCCACACCCACAGTGCCCCCAGCAATTGCCTTACTTCTACCCACAGAGCAACCCACTTCTCTCCACATCCACCCACCCATCTTCCTCCACACCCCTTATCACACCCTTTCTACAAACACCACATCTCCCCCATCACACACGCATCATGTATGAAGAAAGCCAAAAGCACAGATCAAAACATATAGGTATTTAGAATTTATTTTTTCATGATGATAGAGACACTGGTAGGCTTCCAAATTGCTTTAACATTGTAAATATACCAATAAAGCATTACCCAACTTATCACTGTCTCTCTCTCTCTCTCTTCAGATATATGTGTGTGTTTGCGTAGAGTGGTTTTTTTGTTTTAAATGTGGAAGAACATGGATTTTGGGGTATTTAAAAAAATGGGTTTGGGATGCTGCTGCAGCAGTCCAGCTGGCACAAAGGGTAGTGTCCCTTGGTATCAATTGGCTGGGCCCCAGAAGCTCCAGAGAGTGAGTAGCCCTGAGCTTCTTGCCAGGGCAGCTTTTTGTATGGATGGGGCCAGAACAGGGCAGCTTTTTATACTGCTGGGCATAGCACAGGTGCTGGCCCCAGGGTCTTGCTCCCCCTGGCTGCAGATCCAGGAGGAGCCAGGCAGGGTTATTTTGCCCCAAGTGGCACAATTTGCTCCACACCAAAGTGCATGTCCGGGCACATGCGCTGAGGCAAGAAGCCCTGGCTCAAATTTGCACTGCTTCTATTTGAGCTGCTGCAAGTGCACGTGCTTGCACGTGTGGATGCACCCAGTGGGTGCATCTACAGAGTGCAATTAATGACAGTGAATTTTCTGCACAGAAACTTCAGGCTTATCAAAGCACTCCCAGCTTCATGTCTACAACTGTGCTTGTATTAGGAGCAAATTGTATTTGATGGGAGCAGCCTAATCCAGGGCTTCTCCTGCCCATCTCTACCCCATTCTAGGAGCCAGGGGGAGCTCCAAGCTCCACCTGGGTGCCAGTCCTGGGCTGGCAGGGGGCGTTGTCAGCAGCCCTGGGCTGGCAGGGGGCACAGGGCTTGGGGAAAGCCAGTGCCACTGAGCTAGGCTGTGATCCCAAGATCCACATAGCTAGGAGCTGCCCTTGGAACCAAGACAGCTCCCCCTGCCCCCCACACCCCAGCGCCAGCCCCACTCTCCCTGCAGCTGGGAGGGAGCTGCCCCTAGAGCTGGGATAGCTCCCCCTGCCTCCCCCACCTCCCCCTGGAGCTTGGGGCTTAGCCAGGCAGCCAGTATTTCCCCCTGCTGCAACTTGCTCCCTCTCATCATCTACCCATGTGATACTGTGCATTAGTTAATACACTGTTTTTCTAGTACCTGTATGCATTGGCACTAGCAAACAGCACATTAAACTAATTTAATGTGCATTAATTGCCATGCATGTGTAGATGGTGATGCCTTACTGAACATTAGATTAGTCTAATGCATAGTAAAATGTCTTTTGTAGGGGCATCCAGTAAACACGGGTTAAACTGAGATGAATTAAAAGCTACCAAATAGCTTCCAAGATGTCATAAGGTAGGCAAAAACATGTCTATGATAACAGTCATACAGAGAAGAAGAAACTGTTATGAAGAAATTGAGCCCGGAGTCTTTGCTAGAGAAATCGATTAGAATGGAGGAGGGACTGGTTCTGTGCCCTGTTAATAAGGGAATATCTGTACTTCAGCAGCTTCAGGGAGTTCTGAGTAAGTGCATGTGAAGTATCCCTATAATAATATCAGTTTTATTTTTCAAGAGGCAACAGAACAAACTCTGTGTCACTCATTTTAAAACATGCACTAAAAGGGTAATGCAGACACTCATAAAAAATGTGCCATGCAAATCCATTTGAAGAATTATTAAACAAGTAGGGAATCAAAACTGAAAAGGACTGACAGATTCAGATGAAAGTGTAAGGCAGTCTTACCTGTGACAGAAAAATGTAATGAAATACCTAAATACTGGAATGTGTAACATCTTCTAGCAGAGAGAACTAAGCTAGTTTAATTAAGAAATGATTCCAGTACTTCTCTTGGTGCCCAATCCTCTACAGTAACATAAGTTAAAACGTAAGTAAAAACACGACAGTATCAGATTCTGAAAAATGCTGAGGCGCTCCACTTAATTTCTTTTAAAATTCTATTTTTCTAATGACTTAATTAGGAAGTTTGCTTAAGTAAGAAATAAGTAAAAACTGAGTGAGGTAATCAAAATCTGAATCCCTGATTTCATGTAGCATTGTGTATACTTACCAAGGGGTCAGGATTTTGCTTGCACATAAAACAGACTCGAGCATCATTTATTAAAAAAATCTCTGACAGTAGTTCTGTATTATCAAGTCCTTTTTGTGCTTCCATGCCAAGAATGCAATTTACATATGCAGTTATATACAGCTGGATCTACAAGATTCAATAGATATATCTTTTGGGGGTTTAATTAAGAGAAGTTGATATGGGAGAGAGAAGTAAAAAACAAAACCAAATCCAGAAATCTTACCTCTTAAAATATTGTAATAATTTAATAAATGTGTAGGGCTCACCCACACATACAAGCATGTGCACTTACAGCAACTCAAATAGAAAAGGTAGAAATTTCAGCTGGGGCTTTGCCTCACTGCATGTGCCCAGACATGCACTTTGGTGTGGGGCAAATTGTGGCACTTAGGGCAAAATAACGCTGCCTGGCTCTTCCTGGATCTGCAGCCAGGGGGAGCTAGAGCCTGGGGCTGTTCCCAGCAGTATAAAAAGCTTCCCTGTTTTGCCTCTATCAGTACAAAAAGCTGTTAGGTAGCTCAGGGCTGCTTGCTCTCAGGAGCTTCTGAGGCCCAGCCAATTGGTACCTGGAGACATTACGCCTTGGGCTGGCAGGACTACCGAAGCAACCCTGAGAGTTCCGTGCACCCTGTACCCACTGCAGCAGTCTGGCAGTGGGGGCTGCTGCCTGGCTGTGACTGCTGCCAACTGCCAGACCCAGATGGGGACTGCACAGCCAGTAGAGGCATCTACCCCTTTGAGCCAGCTGCCAGTGGGCTGCGTCTGCAGGGTTGGCTGTTGTGTGGCACTACTGCCGTGTGTGTCCCCTGCCCGGCCATCTGGGTGGCTATTGCCCGGAAGATGTTCTGGGTGTAGTGGCTTGCTTTGAACTGTCAAAGCATGTCCTCCTGGCCCCAATTGTCCAGGAGGTCAGCCACCTCCAGTTAGGTCCAAAGTGCTAGTTCTGATCAGGCAGGGTTTTGCCACTTGCCTCTCTAGCAGGAATTCTGATGGTCCCTATTTGAAAACTGAAAAATACCTGATAAGAGAAATCTCAGTGACTCTGTAAAATACTCCAAAATCCATGTTCCTCCACAATTAAAACAAAAAACCACTATGAATATATAGAGAGAGTGAGAGACAGAGAGACAGTGATCATTTGGGCAATGTTTTATTGATATAACTACAGTGTTAAAGCAATTTGGAAGCCTACCAGTGTCTCTATCATCATAATAAAATTAATTCTAAATACCAATATGTTTTACTGTGTGCCTTTGGTTTCCTTACCATAGAGCAGTTAGAGTTCCCTCTGAGCCCTTCACTAACCAGGATGTAGGGACAGCTGCCCTTGTAGCCACAGCTCCTGCCAGAAGGTCTCAATCTGTTTGGCAGCTGGGCATGCAGGGTGTGTGCTAGGGGGATGTGGGGTTTGCATCGGGGGGTAGAAAGGGGGATGGGGGGATGTGGGTGGCTGTGGAGGGATGTGGGGGCCATGGGGTGTGTGGGTGGATTGTGGGGGGACTGTGCATCTGTGCATGGGCCCCACACATGCTTGCTCCCCCAGCCCCCCAGATTGCTGCTCTGCCTGGCCCCATTCCCTGCTGGCTCCTGCTGCCCCCTCCAATGGCTGCCCCACCTGGCCACACCCCCCACCCACTCCTCCAGGCCTCCCAACGGCTGCTCCACCTGACTGCATCCCCTGCTTGCACCCTCAGCCCCCACAATGGCTTTCCCCCCCGATACCAGCCTTCCAGCACTTAAAAAAAAAAAAAAAAAAAAGCCTCACACACACCAGCAGCAGCAGCTGCTGGCCAGGTCAATGGGGCTTCATGGCAGAGCCCTCCCTCACACATATACAGCATGGCACAGCAGGGGACAGCGGGGCCCAGCCCTGGCTTCCTGGCACCCACACTGCCGCTGCCACGTTGCGTGGGTGCGGCCAGAGTTGGCAGAGTGCTGCATGGCTCTGTGCACTGTTGGGTAGCTGGGGCTGCTGCAGTTGTCACCTGGGCCCTGCACTGCAAAGGGGGACTCTGCCATGAGGCCCCAGTGACCCTGATGGCAGCTGCTGCTGCCGATGAGTGTGGGGCTTTTTTTTTTTTTTTAAACTGCTGGGATGCTGGGCTGGGTGCAGCAGCCATCAAGCAGGG
>NW_017728992.1:112548824-112555338 GCF_001723915.1 Gavialis gangeticus
CCCAGGATGCTTTGCACCTTCCCCACAAACCCCCTACCCCACTCCATTGCAGGGTGGGTGAGCTAGCCTTGGCCCAAACTGTCTGTTTCTCCTGAGCAGGGAGGACTTCTCTAGCACCCCCAGCTTCTACAGGCATGTGGCTCCATTTCTGGAATCAAAACTGAATGTCTGTTCACTTGCTTATTGGTTCAATCTACACATCTTAAATTAACCCGCAAAGATTGAAATGATTCACCATCATGCTTTTTGACTGTCTGTACTTAGCCAGTATGTTTATGGATTTAATTCTTTGGAACTTTCCCTTGATTATTCAATTCTGCTGAGGAATTTTTCCCTTTTTTGGGGAGGGTGGGGGAAGGGAAATGGGGGACAGGGAAAAAGCAGTTTATCTGTATTTATCTACCTATATTCAGGGGAAAAGCTGTGTCTCCTAAAACTGAACATGGAAGATGGGGGTTGGGGCCAGGTGGGGCAGTAATTGGGGGAACTCCGGGGGCAGAAAGGGAATGGGGCTGGGTAGGGCAGCGATTGGGGAGGCTTGGGGGGGAAGGGATATAGGGGGCTCCAGGGGAAGGCAGGGGCTGGGGCTGGGTAGGGCAGCTATTGGGGGAGTTTAGGGGCAGGTGGGGGCTGGGGCTGGGCATGGCAGCTGTTGGGAGGGCTGAGGAAGCAGGTAGGAGATGTGACCATGCGGGGCAGTGATCATGGTGGCTGGGGGAGAGGGTGGGGCAAGAGGGGGGTCCCCCTATGGCCCTCTCCTACTTCCTCCAGCCCCCCTCCCCCTATTTGCCAGCAGGAGCCTGAGTCCAGCTTCCTGTGGCTGGCAGTGTGCTTCACTGCCAGGGAGAGGGCCAGCCATAGAGATGCTCTGGCTGGCTACCAGAGTGTCTCTGTGGAGGACCAAGCCTCCAGTTGACTTAAAGCATGATTTGGGACTCTGCCCTGGCCCACTTTTTTCCCCCCGCGATTTTTTTTGGCCCCTGGATATCCAGGGGTCTAATTTCCTCATGTGCCTCTTTCAGCATCTCAAAGGACTTTGAGACACTGCAAGACACACATGCACACTCATGTGGATGAACTTGTAGACAGCATATGTAGGGAGTGGATGCTCCTATTAAATATGTAGGGCACTTGTACATGATTTCTCTGTTATACTTGAGAATGTGATTTTGGGACATGCCTTGGCCTCTCTCAAATACAGCAATGTGGTGAATGACTGAGAGGTGCTTAGAGGTTCTTTGTCTCAGGGGATCCTTTGCTGGCTTGGGTTCAGGACTCTCTGCAGCAAAAATCTTGCCTCATTTTTGGGATTTGGCATTTACAGTGTGGGCAGGCTGAGACTGACAGCAACCTGTCGTTAAACAATGACAGATCTGGAGGATTTGTCTATGGAAGTCTTTCTAGTCTAGCAAAATCCAGGGAGCTCCTTTGGATTTCTGCTGGTATATATAAAATCTGGATTTGGACCTCACGGTTCAAACTCTAATCCTGACTAAATTCAGACAGAAATAAAGGAATCAGAACAAAATGTTTTATAAATGTTTGATCATAATATTTATCCAACAAAGTTGCCCAAATTTGAAGTCATAAAAGTCTCCACTTTAATAACTGTTCAGTTCGTTCTGAAGGGAAAAAGGTAAATTTTTTTCAGGGCTGGCAGAAGCCAATAAATGTTCAAGTAGACATCTCTTAATATAAGAAAATTACAGAGTACTCCCATTGCCAAAAATATTCTCATCTTGATTCTGGTTTTGCACAAAATTTAATCTGTTGTAACTCTAATGACTTCAGTAGAATTGCTGTAATTTTAACTATTGAATAAAAGACAACATCAAATCTTGGGTTCATATTTATTTTCTAGTGTAACAATACTTTATTATTTATTGTAAGTACTTATAAGATGAATGCAATATTCAGAAACATTTTTAAATACTCAGTTAGCTAATGTACCAGTTATGTACTCAATAGGCAAATTCTCTCTACAGTTTAAACTGCATTCCACTTGCCCATATTTTAAATATTTAAGGATTATAAATATAATCAATAGTATCTTATACTAAAAGGATCTTGCTGTGAATTATGCCCTGGAGGTATAGGACTAAGTGATATTAATAGCCATCCATAGTGTTTCAATCTTTATTTATTAAACAATATTGCATATTAGAAACATCTTTCATAACATCTGATGAAATAGGCTGTTGCCTATAAAAGCTTATGCCTCCCTCCCTCCTGTGCCTTCATATTAGGCCCCCTCTATACGTTACAAGTATTAATTTAATCACAGCATGTAACTTACAGCTCCCCACTTTTAAACATATGGTTGAAAAGCAACATGCAACAAAAAGTCATTACTTAATCTTCAAAGTAACATTTGTTATTCAGTATTGATGATAGGACAATATTAACATAGTTTGTTTTCATTTTCCAGTTTATATGCATCTCTTTGATGGAATTAGCCTTGCTATGAACAACTAAGTGCACATTATTCCAAATTTTAAACTGCAATAGCCCCAAACCTACAGATTTTCAGGGGATTTAAAACAAAATGTTACGTCTTTGGGGAGCGCTAATTTACTAGGCCACATTTAAACTCTCCATGGGTTACCAATAATAGGCATTTGTGAAATGTAAAACCAAGTCAGGCATATCCAGTTTATCCAAATATTCTTCAGGCATATCCAGTTTAACAGTCTGATTATCTTCCAGATTATGGCATTCTGATACATTGGATTGGCTTCTGGCCTGGAGAAGAGCCACATGACTGTGATGATGCTTAAAATGTTTCATTTTTACTACTGCTGCCATCTCTGAATATCACTAACCTTCTATTATTGCTTTTCTAGCATAAGTGAAACATCCTTCTGCCTTTTTAAAAGAAACTTGTATAGCTCTTTTGGGACTAAGAAAATTTAGGAAATTCTTGCTGGAAGGACATTGCTAGGGTAAGTAGGGTTATCTCCTGGAAGACCAGTTCCACTTGAGAGAACACAGAAGGATTTAATTTCACATGTATTGGTATCATTTAGATGAACACCTGACTTTTTCTATAAAGAAAATCCAACCAACCTGAAAACCCCACAAGCAGCCTCAAATGTGCCATATAATACTCTTGGATTGGGAGCCTTAAGCACATAAAGGAAATTTCAGGTTGAGGTGGTGTGCAAAAATGGCTCAAAGCACAACACTGAGTGCTTGCTTACTCCCTGGGTATAAATTAGAGTAGTTTAATAGGTGCCTTAGTGGATGTCAAGTGTAGAAGGCCAGGATGATAAGTGGAAATCATCATCAGGAAGGATCCCTGGTTTTCAGTGGCCTGGATAAATGGAGGATCCCTGGTTTTCCAGGATGTCAAAGAGCTTAATTGTCAAAGAAAAATAGAGGATTAAAGGACAAATGTGATAGAGTGGAATAGGGCCACCTGCTTTTTCAATCATCTTTGTTTCACTTTCTTTTGCTTGGTTTAGTTTTCACAATTATCTTGGGCATTATTTTATGTAGCAGCTTCCTCTGTCTAGTAGTATTTTCAATTACATTCAAAGTGCTATGTTGGTGTAATATTAAAGCTTCTTATTTCAATTAAAATGTCAAGAAATGCAAGCACTGAGATTTCTGGAGCATCATTAACTTGGGCAGAAGGCATCTGTTTAATTTGAACCATTTGGTTTAGTTTGATACATCTAGCAATATAAACATCAATATATGCTGTGTGCAAACATTTCTGGGTTAACGTACCTAAAAGAACCTTCTCTCTTCCATTTCTCTTATCTTCCTAAAGCTCAGTATGCTCCATTGAGGCACAGAGCTGGTGGAAGATGAGATGATCATTTTTTCTATTTAATTTGTTTGGATTGTTTCAAATGCTGGCAGTCTGGTAGGCACTTGACCCTTGAGAAGCTTTAATTTCCCCAGTTCTGAGGTGCAACCTAAGCAATATCTTTGGCTTTCTATTTTCTAGACAGTATATCAAGAAAAATTTCAAAGGCAATAGCTATTCTAGCAAAGAGGGAATTGGTGGAGAAATTTCAAAAAAATTAATAGTGTTCCTTGCTTGAGTTCTCAAAAAGAGACTGTAACTAAGCTATTGATTATTTATGGGCCACATTTCAGTGCAGTGTAATATTCTTATAAAAGAAATTTGTGCATTTAATCCCTGTGCATCTTCCTTGCTGTTCTTTTAAGTAAAAGATTTATCCCATACTGTAATCCTTTATCCTGCCATCAAGCTATTTATCTAAATGCTTGATAGGGACTGTATCATGGCACAGAGCACAACACTACCTCACAATGCCACAGCATAGATTGACAATAAGTGTAATTCTGGGGCCTGAATAACTTCACAGGTTATTAGCATCAGATTCTGGAGCGTCTCTTATTGAGATGCATGAGGCAAAGCTGGTTTTAAGCCTTGTTTTAGGCTTCTCCCAATCCTGGGGCTATCCAGGTGATAGTTTGGATCCTTAGAATAAATTAGAGCATCCAAATCTGCTGCCAGGTATCTAGGAATTCCCTAGGCATAAGTAAGCCTCAGTTATACCTGACTTTCCCTGGCCAGTATGCCTATACTGGTGTTCAGAGAAGAATAAGAAACCATTATAGAGGGTCTGTGCAATTCAAGGATTGCCACTGTTAGTCTTTTTTTGCTTGCATTACCTAGCAGTCCCACTGATATGACACTTGCTATGCAAACACACTACATAAAAATAAAAATTCTCTGAGCCACACAGTTTGCAGTTTAAGGGTACGTGAGATCATATGTAACTGGGGTTAGGTTGATCTAAGTGCTGATCTGTACATATGTCCAGGGAGGTTAGATCAAGCAAAAAATTGATGGCCTAATCTAACTTAGTTCACTTGAGTGGGTGGACTAATTTAGATCAGGCACAGGTTAGTTCAATCTACCGCATGTCCATACACATTTGGCATGCAGTCCTAGTGCTGGAGAAGCCCAACCGCTTGCCCCAGCCCCAGGGCTGTGCATTTCTACATGCCCCCAACCCTGACCAGACTATATTTAGTCCACCACCCACTTTCCTTCCTATGGACCACCAACACCCTTGTGGACTTTCCAGCTTCCCCTATCTTCAAGAAAGGGAGGAAAGTGGATCCGGCAAACTACAGGCCCATCAGCCTGACTTCTATCTTGGGGAAGGTTTTAGAAAAGATTATCAAAGAGGCCATTCTTAATGGACTGGGTGATGGCAACACCCTGAGGGATAGCCAGCATGGGTTTATTGTTGGTAGGTCATGCTTGACCAGTCTCATTTCCTTTTATGACCAGGTGACCTATCACCTGGACAAGGGGGAAAAGATTGATGTCCTATATCTTGACTTTAAAAAAGCCTTCGATCTGGTATCTCATGATCACCTCTTGGCAAAACTGGCCAACTGTGGCCTTGGATCCACCATGATCTGCTGCCTAGGGAACTGGTTCCATGGTCAGACCCAGAGGGTTGTGGTTGACGGAAGTCAATCATCATGGTGCCCTATGATCAGTGGGGTCTCACAAGGCTCTGTCCATGGACCTATATTGTTTAACCTCTTTATTAATGATGTAGACATTGGAGTCGGAAGCGGACTGGCCAGGTTTGTTGATGATACCCAACTTTGGGGCAAAGAATTCACACCTGAGGACAGGGGGGTAATCCAGGATGACCTTGACAGGCTCAGGAAATGGGCGGATGAGAACCTGATGGTTTTTAACAACAAAAAATACAAGGTTCTCCACCTTGGGAGGAAAAACCTGCAGTATGTCTATGGGCTCAGCCATGCTACGCTGACTAGCACTATGGATGAGAGGGACTTGGGGGTCAGGACTGACCACAAGATGAACATGAGCCTTCAATGTGATGCTGCAGCTAGTAAAGTGAGCAAAACCCTGGGTTGCATCCATAGATGCTTATCAAGCAAATCCCAGGACGTCATTCTCCCATTGTACTTGGCCTTGGTGAGGCTGCAACTGGAGTCCTGGGTCCAGTTTTGGGATCCACAATTCAAAAAGGATTTGGAGAAGCTTGAGAGAGTCCAGAGAAGAGCCACACACATGATCAGAGGTCAGGAAAACAGTCCTTATGATGACAGGTTGAGAGCTATGGGACTGCTCAGCCTGGAAAACTGCAGGCTCAGGGGTGATTATGATGGCCACCTATCAGTTTATAAGGGATGTTCACCAGGATCTGGGGGGAGGTTTGTTCACCAGAGCGTCCCAACGGATGACAAGGTAGAATGGTTATAAATTCCTGCAAGACCATTTCAGGCTGGATTCATAGATTCATAGATTAAGGGTCGGAAGGGACCTAGTAGATCTTCTAGCCCGACCCCCTGCCAGGGCGGGAGAACAACAAAAAACCCCAAAAAGAGAAATGGGACTCAAATGAGTCCAGCCAGGTAGGCATCTAGCCTCTTCTTAAAGACCCCCAGGGTAGGGGCCAGCACCACTTCCCTTGGAAGTTGGTTCCAGCTCCTAGCCGCCCTAACTGTGAAGTAGTTTTTGCGGATGTCCAATCTATACCTCCTC
>NW_017728992.1:112555557-112560921 GCF_001723915.1 Gavialis gangeticus
TCACAAATGTGCTCCTTGATGATCTTCTCAAAGAGTTTCCCCAGGATTGAGGTAAGACTGACGGGCCTATAGTTACCCGGGTCCTCCCTCTTCCCCTTCTTGAAGATGGGGACCACATTTGCTACCTTCCAATCATCTGGCACCTGGCCCAAGCACCACGATCGCTCATAGAGCCGTGCCAGGGGCCCCGCAATAACCCCAGCTAGCTCCCAAGGAAGAACTTATTTACTGTCCGAGCCCCCAAGGTTTGGAATAGCCTGCTGCTGGAGGTGGTTCAAGGAACTACTTTGAACGCCTTCAAGAGAAACTTGGATGTTTTTCTTGCTGGGATTCTATGACCCCATCTGACTTCCTGTCCCTGGGGCAGGGGGCTGGACTTGAGTATCTTCCAAGGTCCCTTCCAGCCCTAATGTCTATGAAATGTCTATGAAACCTAGATCTCATTCTCAGCCCAGTCCCTGACATTGGCAAACCTCTGCATAAGTGAGACCCAATCCATAATCATGCAGCTTAAAGTAAGCTGTGTGATCATAGATCAGGTCCTGGGAACATCTGCATGAATCCTAAATTAATGCAGAAAATAGCCTTACTCAGAAACTGTTTTCCCATGGCAGGTCTTTGCAGTTCTGTCCTGAAATTCATGGTCTCTGTTTTGTCATTGCAGTTATGGGGCGCTTGTACACATGACAGGGGTTTAATCCTTTTAAGGTTTGCATTTTATGCCTCGTAAATTGAAATGATGAGTTTGTAATTGAGACAGTTGGTTTTAGTTTTCTGTCACTGTATACATGTCATTTTCCTGGCAACTTGAGGAGCCTGCTGAAGGCAGAAGTGGCTAGGGGCCTGATCCTTTTTTTTTTTTTGGCAGAGCCTGCCCACCCCTCCTGCAGCCGGGGGTTGAGCTGGTGGTGGGCCAAGCAGTCCCTGAGCTGCAGGGGGCCCAGTTCTTCCCTCTGCAGTGGTGGTGCTGGGCAAGCTGCTACTGGGCTGGGTGCTGCCCCAGCTCAGAGGTACATGCTCCAATGCTTCCCCCAGCCTGCCTAGGCTTCTAGCACCCGGTGCAGCATAACCATTTCTTTCTCCAGCCACCAGCCCACTCAGCTACCTTCCTGCCACCTCTTCACCCTGCCCCAAGAGGCAGCCAGCCTGTTCCTGGGTGGACCCAGGTGTCCTGGGGGCCTCAGGCACCTGCTGAAGGCAAAAGTGGTGAGGGAAAAATCTTTTTTCAGCAGAGCCTTCCCACCTCTCCCACAGTTGGGGGTGAGCTGCAATGTTCCAAGTTGCAATGTTGCAAACTATACTACATTGGGATGTGGATTAATTTGTGATGATGGAAACTCATTAAAAAAACCCAAAACTTGTGTACATGTAAAGTGTGACGTCATTAAACCACACAAAGGGAAATTTTCATCATGTGTACCTGGTAACATCTTCACATCTACAAGCACCAATGTACTTCAATATATGGAAGGAGTTCTACACTTTAAATCATCAGTGATCAAAAAGGAGATTTTTTTTTCAGAAATTATTTTGCAGCAAAATTGTCCCCATTTTTTCAGTGAAAAGTTCCATAATTCAAAATGTTTTGACCAGCTGTCAAAATAATATTAATAATATGTAAACTATGAGCGATATATGTATGTTTATAATCACACCATTAATCCTTGACTTAAAACCTATACATCTCTATGTCTTTTAATATTTCCTTTAAATGCATGTGTGCAAGCACTTGCAGTTTTGTGATGTTGGTAGTACCAGGCCATTTTTATGCTTTATAAATTTTAAATGAATTTTTACACAGTATGGGTGCAATCACCCTTCTTCAGGCATAGGAAGTCTCTGCCGTTCTGAGATCTCCAGGGACATTTAAATAGAAAACCTGTACACTTTATCTGAGAGACTGCAGCTTCTTTATGCCACTGATTGCTTTCTTATTAATTCCAAGTTCTTGGATCCTTCTTGCTTGCAGTGTGGATGAATTATATTGCTTTACTTCCTACCCCAATTATTCCTCTCTTAGCTGACGAGTATAAATTATAAAAAAATAAAGAGATGAAGAAAATTAACTGCAAAAACTGTCATATTCTTGTGCAGGGAAAACTTTGATCCCTCTCTCCAGTAGATAGGGTGACATTGTTTCCTATGCACCACATGCTGCTAGAGGAAGACTTTCCTATTTGTGGAACTTTCAAACATTAAATACCTACCAGAATGGAAAGAAACCCAGATTTTTTTTCTTTATTGTAATTTGCAACTATAAAAGATCAATAGGCCTAGTTCTGATCTATTTGTAGCTGCCTTTAATTTCTTCTGCTGATTCACTTTCTTTCTCTGAACTGATGGAAACGGGTGCAGGAGAAATGACACATGGAGAAAGAAAATGTTTGGAGGTAGAATGGAGCTGAATTGGAGCCATTACCCAACTGTACCTGAAGTAGGCAGATAGACCTTAATGTGTTGTTCACTTAAGTAAGGGATAGCTAGTTTGCTAATAGTAGAGATCTCTATATTATGTAAGAAGGGAGGTTCTTCTTCACTTCACATTAATAAAGCTGTTCTTTTATGCCATAAAACCACCTTCTTTGTTGACCCCCACTATCATCTCCCACACAAACTTGAGTGCTTAATGAAGTGATCAGCAAAAGTGCTGTAAGGTTAATGTGTATAAAGGACTTTGTAGAAAAATACTTAGAAGGGCAAGTATAATCAAAATTGTAAACGAAAAAAGGATAATATTTATTGTCACTTTTCAAAACTAACATTTTTATATTGGAAAAAAATCTACCACTGCTCTCCATATATGTCAACCTGTAGCCTGACTTCACAAATCCTTGAACAAAAATGACCATGTGCTTGATTCTTCACAGTTTTGCCCTTGGTGTTGTCATATATATTGGGAAATTGAACAGTTGTAAAATGCTGACTTTCTAATTTACAAGTTACAATATCTTTTCATGGGTAAATGAATAAGTTAGGTAAAAGACAGTGGAGAATTAGGCTTGGTGTTTTGTTATAACATCATACAACATGATTTACGTACTTCTAAGGGTACAAATAAAGTAAAATGATTCTGAAAAGACTGTTTCTCTTCCCCTCCTCCTGTTACTACTATTGTACCTCTCTGATAAAAGCATTTAGGCTTCAATAGCTTGAGCACATGCCAACTTTTAGAATATAAGTAGCTTCTTTAAAGAATGGCACTAAAGTGAATTTATAAAGCATATACGGAAATCATTTGATGAAGTTGTTTCTAGGACTCTAGATTCCATTCTAGGTTTTTGCAAGAGTTCTTTGGACTCATTACTGCAAATCCTTTTTTTTATATTGGAAAAATAATTACAGTGTTGGCATCAAATACTGAGGCATAATATAATTGATGGGTGCTGTTATTGATGAAACATAAAATATAAATGCAAAACCATATTTTCCCAAATACAACAGTTACACTCTTTGACAGTATCAAGATAGTCCCAATATTTCTATATATTCTTCCTGGATGATTAGCTTTTAATGGATTTTACTAGTTTAAACCCAAACTAGGGTTTGGTGAGACATTTCACATCATGAAAACAGGTTGGATGTTAAGGTGTTCACTGGGAATATCTGTGCAAGGTTATTGCATGGTCCAAATAATTCCTTTTTTGGTTAATATCATGCCCTATGTCAGACCCCTCTCCATGTATCACAGAGTCTTTTCATTATATTGTGTTCCTTGCATTCTGGCAGGATCCTTTTTATAGTATAATTTAGTATAAAATGTCCAGTAGATTATTAGAGGTTATGTGGGCATACCTTGTTATGCTGTAATTATATTGATGATATAAATGTAGACATATCTTTAGGATGATGAGCATCTCTACACATCATAGTTAGCCAATGAGAATCCATATTAGTGCAGTTTAAAGGTTCAAAGGTTTTGACAGAGAAAGAATGAAGAATTTCAAATCACTTATAATTGCAGAACCATGGTGAGATTAGGTGATACAGAAAATATTCCACAAAAATTTTACTTATCCTAAAGTTGATCTTTTTTCAGGAAAAATTCCAAAAATTTCATTCCTTTCAAAAATCTTTTTAATTCAATCTTCCACTAATTCTGCTTCTGCTACAGTATATTTCAGCAACATAGTTATATAGCAAAATAGCTA
The DNA here is from genome assembly GCF_001723915.1 of Gavialis gangeticus. Lineage (NCBI taxonomy): Eukaryota > Metazoa > Chordata > Crocodylia > Gavialidae > Gavialis > Gavialis gangeticus. The sequence continues at coordinate 112,559,706 of NW_017728992.1, forward strand.
TTCCTAATCTGGCAGACGGAAATGTTTCCCAGGAATAACATTACATTGCAAGGGTAACATTTTGAATTCTTTGTAGGCAAATGTTCATATCTATATAGTGGCAAAGACTTGACCCTCTTTTATAAATTATAGGATTGAATTAAAATCTCAAATACATAAATGTAAACCTGGAGTAACTTTATTGACCTCAAAGGAGTTATTCCAATTTTACATCTGAATAACTGTGTAGAGTTTGGTCTATGTTTGGTCCTTGATTGTCTCCTTTTGCAGTAAAACCTAAAGTAGAGGTGAGGGAATATTTGTAATCTCCCCATAGTATCTCAGTGGTGTTTTGTTTCCTGTGGAAAAGACCACGTTGTCAGCATCCAGGTTTGGTAGTGACTCTAACAATGACAACAGCAATTCATAGTGGATGCTGAATCTTCTTACCATCTGGGTTCTATCACCTGATTTTCAAGCTACATGACAGGAGAGCTATTTGAAAATTTCATTAGCATGGACTCTTCTTGATTAACATCTCTGCTGAGTCTCAACAATTCTAGAGGCAAGATGATGTACATTACCAGCCCCTTGCCCCTGCCTCCCTTCCTTCATTTAGACTACCTAGTCTTCACATTCTTCCTTTCTCTGGATCCCAGACTACTTGTGGTGAGCCTTGTACCAGATGAATATTCTCCCAGGTGGCTTAGGAAAGGGACCAGTGCTAGGCCCGTGCAAAGTGACTAGTATTCACTTTGGATTCGGCCATTTTGGGGGGACAATGATTCAATTCAGTGATTCGAATCACTGTCCTGATTTGATTCAGCTGAATCTGATTTGGTGATTTGACAGCAGCTGAATCTCCAAATCAGCCAAGCCAGGCCCACCTGTTGCCCTTCTCCCAGCCCAGCAATGGCTGCCCTGCCTGTCCCAGCTCCCAGCACTTGGGGGGGGGGGGGGGGCAGAAAGCCCTGGCTCAGCAGGTGCTGCCAGGTGGGATCAATCTCCCCTGCCCTGCACTGAATGGGGGGCTCTGCACAAGCCCCTGAACTGCTCCTCCAGCCCCCTCATGGGTGCTCTACATGGCCCAGCTCCGGCACTTTAAGGAAAAAAAACCCGAAGAAACCCCAGGACTCACTGCTTCTGCTGGCGGGGGTGAACCCTACTGCCCCACAGCATGTGGGGGGCTGTGCACGAACCCCTAAGGCCCCAAGGCTGCACCAGGAGCGATGAGTCT
>NW_017728992.1:112561057-112563297 GCF_001723915.1 Gavialis gangeticus
GGGGAACAGGGGGGACTCAAGGGGGCATGTGTAGAGCTCCCTATGCAGTGGGGGGCAGTGGGGATTGCCCCCCCCCCACCCAGCAGGACCTGTTGAGCACCAGGGTTTATTTTTAAATACCAGGAGCTGGGCAGCTGGGGGAAGCTATGGCATGGCTGGGGGAGCAGGTGGGGGTCTTTGCCAAAGATTTGGAGAGCTTTGAATTGATTTGGACCTTTTAAATTGCTCCCCTGATTTGATTCAGATTTGGCCACCGAATTGGGCCAAATATCCTCCAAGTCGAATCACCACCTGAAGCTTTGCACAGTCCTAAATAGTGCTTTCCAAACAACTGAGACCTTCTGCCGTTTGTAAGGAAGATCTCCATGTAGGGAAGATCCTACATGTACTTGTGTCAGGGGAACAATACAAACAAGAGTTAATCATATAAAGTTATGTAAATTAAAATGATACACTATCATTTTACTAAACTGACATTAATTGAAGCTATTTCATCTTTATTTCTTATTCATCTAAATCTTTCTTCAGAAACACCAAATGAAAAGATATTGAACATATGCTCAGAAGAGAATCTCTTCTAAAACACGTCCACAAAATTAAACCACACAATGTTGCATTTTAGAAAGATGACTCTTGGACACGAGTCATTATAAAGTTGTAATTTAACCTAAAATAAAAGCCTCCTTTTAGACAAAGGTCAAAGTTACTCATCAGGCTTCAGGTCACTGGGGATTTATAATGATGTACATTCAATTTCTTTGTTTTCCAACTGTTGACTGCTGCTGTGTAGTAATAAGCCAAATGTTTGCAAGCCACATATTTTTAATAACAAAATTAAAGACAAATTAATATTATTCTATGTGGAAAATGCTGGTGGTAGAAATACTTTAAAAAAGCTTTGCATGTAAGCAAATGCATGCAAATATACCACCATTACATTGCTCTTGTTGGCAATGTCAGCAGGAGAGCTGGCTGGGATATATTTATAACACAGGCTGTCACAGAGATGTATCACTTTGGATGTGAAGGTTTCTCAGTTCCCTGGTGAACTCTTCTTTCTGAGAGAGAGAGAGAGTCTCTTTGCAGGTGTCTTCTATCAGGTTTTCTATTAAAAAATGCACATTTAAACATAAAATTATGTTTTATGGAAACCTTCAAGAGGCTTCAAATTCATTCTAGTATGGGACAAAACCAAAATGTGAAACTGTATGTTGTTGGTCTCTGGCTAGCTCTGATCAGCAGATATCGAAGATTCAGTGAGTGGATAGATAAAGAATTACAGAATCTATTTCTTTTAATCTAACTCCTCTCAATCAGTAAATTTACAGTGAAGCATAAAAGAGAAGAACACAGTATTTTGCAGTGCATTAAATGGAAGAAAAATCATAAAGACTTCTGGTTTGATTCAATGGAAGAGCTGCAGCACTTAACAATAACCCACACAGGCTTAAAAAAAAAAAAATCACTTGGATGGCTAGACTCCAGACATTTCTTTCTCCATGACAAGTACAAGTATATGCCATAGGACTGTATAATAAAAATTGACAGAAGATAGATTTTAACAAAATCAATTGGGTCAAAAAGTCAATCAGGAATTCACAGGTCTTCTGGCTCAAGAGTCTGATTGGATTGCTGAATGAAGAGTATCAGTAAGACTCAAACTGGACCAATACAATTTTTGTTCCCCCCTGAGCACAGGTTTGTTTTTGTTTTTTTAAAGGAAGTCAGAAAAGGAAAAGGAGGTATAAGACAAAGTAGAATACCTTGCCTCCCCCCCCAATCCCTGTATTTTGATCTGATAATAAGATTCCATCTCTGAGTTGTACCTCATATTTATTTTTTTTAAACGACATAAACATAGGGATGTATTTAGGTAGCTGATCTCTCCACTCCTGTTTTTAAGAAAGAAATAAATCCCTCTACTTGCATATGTAACCCGTGCTGGCATGAATGATGTGTGCCTCCGGAGGCTGGGGGGCCATGGCAACCACATGCAGGTGGAGGTGGTGGTGAGCGGGGACCGCCTGCATGCAGCTGCAGTGATGTCAGCGGTGAGGGCAGGCTGAGCAGAACCACCCACAGGCAGCCAGAGCAGTGTAAGTGGTGAGGGGGATGAGTGGTGCATGATGAGCAGGAACTGTCTGCAGCTGCTGGTAGCCACATTGGTAGCAAGTGGGGAGCAGCGACTGCTCACAGAAGCTGGCAGTGGCTTCAGTGGTGGGCATTCTTGGGGGGGGTGG
>NW_017728992.1:112563548-112587965 GCF_001723915.1 Gavialis gangeticus
GGGCATTCTTGGGGGGGGTGGGGGGGAGGCACGCACTTCCCTGTGCTCCCCCGTGTTTTGCTTATGTGTGCTGGCACACTAGGCCAGGGAATGTGCCAGATTTCAAAATCCTCAAGGTGCCAGTAGCCCTGGAAACCCTCTCAGGCAGGTCTGCTGATTGACCTGTCCTGTGGAGGGGTGTGTGCCTCACCCTTACCACCCAAAAATTTATTTATTATGTACACCTATATACAGAAAAGAAATGATTAATCTATCTATCTATCTATCTATGTATAAATCAATAGTTAATAGTAAAACCAACAATTTGAATAAAATTTACAACTGCAACGTTAGGTGAATAATTCCAACACACTGGGTGACCCCACTTGCATCAAACAATCTCACTAATTACATTCACCTGGTTGTAACCCTTTAAAACGGTTTCTCTCCCATAACCCAGGTTGAATCCCCTTCCCATAACAATAAATAGCAACATAGCTTTAACTATGATCTACCACTAGATGGCAGGGGTGAGGCTTCTGTTGCTCTGGTGAAAGTGGACTGCTTGGTCTTTCTTGGTAACTCAGCAAAAAAAAAAAAAGTCTCTGATCAGCCACTGTAGGTAATAGGCTTCTTTTCATTAGTTTCCTTCTGAAAAATACACCTTCTGCTAACACTAGGGTTTAAGTGTCCCCACCCGTGTGGATTTGGGATTCTCATAGCCCACTCCCTCTCAGGGCTATTTCTCTCCCCCAACACCTCCACATGCAGACAATGGATTCCCCCTGTTCCTGCAGTATCAGCCTTTCCAGCTCAAACAAAGGCTTCCTTCTGCAGGTCTCTGACCAGGCAGTTTCTTCCAGTTCCCAGCCAGCTTACCAACCCCTCCCCACTCCTTCCCTGGGTACCTGTGTCCCTGATTGCACAGCTCTGACCCAGGTGGGGAATCAGCTTCTCCTGGGATGACTCAGGCTCTCCTCCATCCGGATTATCTGTTCACCAGAAAGCCTCAGCTCCATTCCAGGCTGGTGTTGCTCTCCTCTAGCTTCTCTCTCTCTGCTTTTCCCTCCCTCCCTTTTTATGGCTTGATAGTAGCTCAGGGTTTGCAATGGGGGCTCTGGTCACAGTTCAAATGCTCCAGTAAAAAGCATGTATTGTGCACAGCATACCCTCTGTTTGGAAAAGCTATTGTACCTTCTGCAAACTTTTTGCCGCTTTTCTTGCAAAGTTCTTAGGTACAGCTCACACACTCAGCTTGTAGCCAAACAAGTCATTGCAGCTGTGACACGCATGGCAGTAAGGCTCATGCAGTTGCTATATAACAGGTTATGATGATGTATAATCTTTGCATATAAGAGAACCTGGATTTAAATGACCCTGTAAGACAATGCACAGAAGATGTATTTAGGTACAGGACATAGGAAGCTTCAGGGAAGAATAGAAATGGATCCCATACAAGCCTTTCTCTGCTTTCTTAATAGAAAGCCATATTAGGGGAGACAAAGCTACATCTATCATGGTAATCCTATCAATCCCAATGGTTTTGCAGTTATTTTGTTGATATAGGGGAAACATTTTTCTCTGGATACTGAAAAATACTGATCATATGCTGCGTGTTCAATATTTTTACTTCATTTTATTTACATTTTTCTAAGTAGAATGAAATTTTGTTGGTTTCTGGCCAAGCTACTGATTGTTATTTCTTTTTCTGCATAATATGATATTTGAATTTCCTCCCCATGTATTGTTAGTGTCTATCATAAATTTCATGAAACTGTCCTAACTATCCCTAAAACTGGTCCTACATTTTCTGTAGTCTGCCAGTCATATCCCTTCAAAATTAGAGCTTAATTACATTTGGAATCTTCCTTCCTTCCTTCCCTTGACATTTCAACAATTATCTTCCTAAAGCAGGGCAAAGTGTTGAAATTTAAACATTTTCACAGAAAGAAAAGATATAGTATTCTGACTTTGAAGTGTCAGTGTTTCATTTCAACAATATTTGTCAAAACTACATATATTTCCATTTCTTCAATCATTTTGTTTTCATTTTGGTTATGGTGAACAAACCTAAGCACTCTATTTTGAGTCAGCAATATGTTAAACTTCATTTGCCTATTGTGGCACATTGCCTCGTCAAGTTGCAGTTGAGGTTTGTGATGCACCCAACCTCCACTTTTGGCAAGCTCCCTGGGCAGCCTACATTTCTGGTGCAACAATAGGCATGTGACTGCCGTGAAGCATCATACAGATCATTTGAGGGATAGCTGTATTGCATTGTGGGAGATACAGTTTTTCAGGAAATCTGTAAGAGATAATGGAGACCTGAACTTCAATTCCCATAAACCAGTGCAATTATTCAATTGCATAGCTTAATGTTTTGTTTGACTGACTGGTGGGAGTGGAGGAAGAGGGAAAGGACATTTTAAGTCAGCTCAGTAAAATGAATTACGATGACCTGTGATTAGATATACAATTTCCACCCTGCCCTCCTTCCATGCAGAAGAAAACATTTATTTTTGACAAGATAAACTCATTTGGTGAAAAAATTCAAAATATCAATTTTGTGAACACTGAATTTTTCCTCAAAGCCATTCTGACAAAAATAAATTCTGACCACCTTTATTCACCATGATATTTTAACCATTTTTTTCTTTTTTTTGCTGATCCATACTACCTGTATTTGTCTTAAATCTTCCATTATTTGCCTACCACTTGTCTTCTGCTGGAAGACACTTGTCTCTTCCTGGCTTTATTGGCAGAAAGAAAGAAAAGAGCTAATTAGAACTTAACAACCAATGAGAGTTGAATAGTTGAAAAGTTAAATAGGAAGAAAACTTAAATACAACATTTTCAGAGAAGACATGGAATCATATATTCAAGTTTCCCTATGAACTCTCCAGAGATACTAAGTTAAATGGAAGCACAAACCTCTTCAAATACATTAATTAACAGCCAACTTCAGTAGTGTTGACAAAAGGCCACTCCCTAGGGGCTAAGAATCTCTTGGGGGGCACTGAACAGCTTCACTTGTGTTCAATAGAAGTACCTCAACAGACTATCAGGCTATCATATAATTCCACTGGGGGTTTAAGGCACAATGTGTATCGAGCTTCCCTTGGCTGAGAGAGACAAGGGGAACATCTCCAGAGACTGAGACCGTGTTATTCAGGAATTGTTTTTGGTCTAACTAATAACTTTTCTGTTTAAACAATAAATTATGTCCTTCAGCAAGGGCCTGATTTAAAGTTAGTTAAGGCTACAAGTGGCTGAAAAATAGAAATATCTTCCCAGGGGAAAGAAAAAGTTATTTTGATTTTTTTTTTGTCATCACAAATCAAGACAAAATATTAAAAATGGGACATGTTTCACAAGAAAGGATTGCCAGACATATTTCAGTTAAGGAGAAGCAAAATGGGTGTTTAGCTTGATGACTGCCTACAACAAAGTTTCTTCCTACAGACAGGAAGTGAAATTGAACAGGTAGATTGCTGGAGTCTAAGAACCCAGGCTTTCTGCCTCCCCAGGCAGTTTGGCTGAGAATCTGGAGCTCTCCACCTCCCTGCTTTCATCCTAGTCCTTTGGTAGCTCCTCAGCAGCTTACCTGGAGTTGTCATTTTGGCTTTCTCTTTGCAAGTGGAAATGAAATTGACAAAGAGCCTTCCGAATGGACAGCAAAGGACTACCCCTCAGCTGTCCCAATAAAAGTTTAGAATTTTCCAGAAGAGTTAATACTTTTATATGCAATTTTGCCTAATAGAACTTTTTCTGTCAGAAAATTATTTTGACAGAAATTCCCTGATCATCTATAAGTGTTACCTTGGTTCTTTTCAGGACTGGTGAGACAGTTTGCAATGTGAAAGTGGACTGTGTTCTCAGATATGTGCCTATTTCAACCAATTGCACACTCTTTCCACAATCTCCATGATTTTTCAGGCCATTAATGGACGAGAGCATGATGAAACTGAACCAACCCAACTTCATGAGCAATGTGGCATCTTCCAAGACTTCTCTGCATTCATTTTCACACTTTGCAAGACAATGACCTGCACTCAAGTGGTCCAGGCTTTCACACACTTTTTCTATTACTGAACAGTGAAATAAAAAAAAATTACAAGTCAGATCTAGTACTGGCAGACTGTGTTTGGAAGGAAACTATCATGTGAGAGAAATATGTGTATTGTAGTATTCTTTCATGACTACATATGCACTTGTTTTAAAATAAAGTGTGTTCCTTCCTTCCTGCAGGAGGGGGGAAGGTAATTTGCTTGGTAGTTGAATGCAGGGCCAATACCTGGAAGTGGCAAATGAAACAGTGAGGAGTTCCCACTTTAATATAGGAAAATCATATAGGATTAGGATCACAAGCCAACAGGCCAAAGGGAGGAAAGGTAAAAGTTAAAGGAACTACAACAATTGTGGTAATGTACACTCTGTACCTTAATTCCCCCTCCTCAACACCTCCAGAGGTGTCCTCAAATAAGCCTTTAGTCCCCAAGCACTCAAATAGCAGCAGTGTACAGCTGTCTCCAAGCCCGAGTCCTGCTCCTTCAATCCACGTAGGCCTGGCTGCCCAAACCAATGAGATCCCAAGCTCCACTATGCACTCCTTCTATGTAGGCCTGACGGGGTTCTGTGTGGAGGCTGTAAATTCACTTTCTTCTCATTCTGACTCTTGGGCCGTTTATAAACATTAGGTTTTTCTAGTTTTAATCCAGACTACAGCCACCACTATATACATGTGCATGTTTGTAGTCCGAATTAAAATTGGCTCCTGTCTGAATGAACAAATCCTCACTGAGTGCAGATTAAAGTTAAGGCAGACTAGGGCAGTCTGAATTAGGCAATTAAAACTTTTAATTAACACGTATATATTGTATTGCTTTTAAGCAAAAAGCAACATAGGAACTCAAATAAGCATTGCAAATATCAGTCCCTGCAAGGAAAACTCAGCTGGGTTTTTGAAACATATGAAAGGCTATTAGGCACAAAGTAACATCTTTACAAAGTCAAATGTGCCAACAACTAAGGCTAGGGACAGAAGTTACACATACACTGGTTTTAATGATCAGAAACTGGTTTAAACCTGTAACAGAACATAAGTTCAGTGCACATAAAACAGTTTCAAAATGGCTGAAATGGGTTTAAGATAAATCCAGTTGAATGTAGTATCGGACTTAACTGATTTGGGTCAAAGCAGTGTGTGCAACTTCTGTCCCAGATCCCTTCCTGGTTTAAGTTAAACCAGAGTCCTCCAGCATCCCAGCATGCTCTGCAGCCCTAGGCTGGGCTGTGCCCTTTGCTTCAGACAGCAGGGTTCAGCAGAGGTGGGGGCATGACCAGATACATCCTGGCATAGCCCCAGTAAGGCAAAGTGGGCAGGGAGGGGGTTGATTCTTCCTCCTTCCCCACCCTGCCAGGGTATGCCTGTCTGCAGGAGAGCAAGCAGCAGTGGCAGTAGCAGGCCAGGGCTGGCAGACCCCAGCTGTGGTCCCTGGGGGCAGAAGGGATGGAGGGAAGAACTAACCTCTCCGTGCTCCCTTCACCTGAATAGGGCCATGTGCCCCACCTTTGCCACTGGAGCAGTGAAGGTACAGGGAGGGGCAGCAGCTTCTTTCAGGTGCCCAGGAGGGGGTTTATTCCCCCCTCCCTTCCTTGTCCCACTGGCAGGGACTGCAGCCATCCCAGCTTGGCCCCATTAAGGCTAAGGGGCCAGGCATGGGGTTAATCCCCCCCCACACACACACTGGGGGAACACAGTCAGACTGGAGCAGCTCCTTACCTCCCCCACTGCTACTATGTGGTGGGGAGGGAAGCTCTCCCCCCTCTTCCTCCCTGCCCACCCCACCACCATGGGGTGGGGAGGGAGGCTCTGTGTGGCACTGTCTGGCCCCATAGGGATACTCTTCCCCCTATTCCTCCCTGGCATACTGTGGGGTGGGGAGGGGAACTCTTCCTCCTCCTCCTTCCCCCTCCCCGCAGTGCTGGGCTGGTCCGGTCCAGCCCAGCCTGGGTGTGGGGAATGGTTTTCTCTGAGCTGTAGGTGCTGAGGAAGGCCCTGCCCCTGCAGTCCCAGCTGGCCTTGCTCAGCCCCAGCCAAGGCAGCCACACGGTGCAACCAGCCTGGGCTGCAGGGTCAGGGCCCTCCTCAGTGGCTGAAGCTCAGTGACAAGGAAGCTAAGCCCTATCAAAGACAGCAGGCTGGCCCAGTGTGCATGGGTGGTGGCTGGGTAGGCAACAGGCTACCCAGGCCAACTTGGAGACACTGGTGGGCCTAGAGCCCACCCAGCATAGGGGCTCGCTGCAGATGGACCCCCATAGTGCCTCCAAGTCTGCCCAGGTAGCCCTCAGGTTGCCTGTTACTGAGATGCAGGCATTGAGGAGGGCCCTGCCCTGTGACCCAGGCTGGCCCTGCTGTGCAGCTGCCTCAGCTGGGGCTGAGCAGGGCCATCCTAGGCTGTAGAGGCTGGGCCCTCTTCAGTGGCTGCTCCCATTACCCAGGCTGGGTTGGACTGAGCTGGGCAGTGCTGCACAGAGCCCCCCTCTCCACCCTATGGTGGTGAGGCTGTGAGGAGGATGGAAGGGGGAGAGTCCCTCTCCAGCACTGAGCACAGCACCCTCCCTGCCCCACAGTAGGAGGGAGGAGCAGGGAAAGTCCCTATCTAGGGCCAGGTAGCACTGCACAGAGTTCTCCTCATGCCAGGGCAGTGGGGGAGAGGGAGGAGGAGGAAGAGAAAGAGTCTAGGGCTGAGCAGTGAAGCTGTGTGCTTGGATTGCTCTTGGCTGTCAGGGAGCTGGTATGGTGGGCAGCCAGTGGAGGCTCTCCCTCTTCTCCTTCTCCCCAACCACAGGGGTCTGGCCAGATCCCAATCTGGTCAGGTTCCTTTTTTCCCCACCCTCTGAACCCTACAAGGCAATTTGGGGGTTTAAACCCCTCCCCAATTATACTCAGGCCTGCCATGCCCCCTCACTCAGCTCAGCTACCCCGTGGAAGGGAAGGGAGGGCTGTTCTAGCACCCCTGGGCTTCTGGCCTGAGCCACTGCAGGCATGTGCCTGCATTTCTGGAATGAAAATAGATGTCTGTCTACTTTGCAATTTGCTTCAATCTCTGCAGTTTAGACTAACCTGCAAAGATTGAATCAATTCAGGCTCAGGCTTTTTGAATGTCTGTCCCTAACCTAAGTGACTAAGTATCAGGTCAATTACAGCTTCTGGAACTGCACTTTAGGTAATTGCAACAATATAGCAGTACTTAACCAGGCTTATTATCATCTTCTATTTACCTTCAACCACTGGTAAGGGGCTGTCAAGTGTATAGAGGTGGCTGTCAAGTGTAAAGACTTTGTATAGCCAGCGCCCCCTGCCATGATGGCCAATGATCATCTATTAACCCTTAATTCAAATGGAAATTTGATTCAAACTGTGTGATGCCAATCAGTTAACATGGTTTAGAAAATGCTGAGCACATCTACAAATGACGCTACTTGCTTCCTCTCTTGGCAGCCTCTGGGTGTTTCTGGGAGTTGTAGTTCAAACTAACAGTCATCACAGGTCTGCAGAATACACCCTGATTCCATCTGCTGTTACACATGCTACTTATTAGATTTACACATACTACTCATTACAGTGAATTAAGCTAGGCCCTGATTCAAATCCCAGGAAGAGTCATCATCACTCTCCAAAAGAAGAAAAGGAACAACTGTAGGATACTAGGAGAATGTTGACCATTGTCACCAATCCCCTGGTGAAAGGGGAATTCATTTGAGCTAGGGCTACACTAATGGTTACTAGAGGTATTCAAAATACTGTGATATATGCCAGTAAGCAGTTTTCATTATAACATCTCAAGGGGAGCATGTAATTGGCTTTACTTTCCCTAGCTTTTCAATGCTTAAGATGTTGCTATTCAAGTTTTTAATGATATCAGCATGACAGATAATGTAGGGAAACTGTTCTTCATGAAATAAAGAAACAATTGAACTCAGCCTATTAGATGTAGCCTACATGATGTTCTACATGGCTATGTATAGTGGGAGAGGATATCAGGACTTGTAGGAAAAAAAGATTACCTACAGGGGCTTTTTGAACAGCAGAGCTATGTAAAATTTCATGCGCATGTTTTTTTGAATTAACAATCAACTTTCCATTTGATATTTTTGCAATACTTTGGACTGGCTTTTTATGAATATTCAAGTGTGCAAAATTTTGTTCATATGAATGCTTGGTTAAGAATATTTTTAGGTGCAAAGTTGATACTTGCTTTACACTGAAGCTACTGCATAAGTTACTGGTATTTTTTTCTGTACAATAACTGTATTCATAGGACTTGGGGGAAGTAACAGCTCCATTTTTGTTTCAATACAATTTCTGGCACCACCTAATGTTTAATAAGCACTTAATCATCAGGTTGGCTGGAACTTTATTATTAACTGCACAAGTACATAACTCAGTCTGAGTCGACTAAGGGGGGATACATGTACTTTATATTAGGCTTAGAGGCTTATAACTGCCAGTAGCACACTAACTCCCTCAACAGTTCAGTATCATATTCATGTAGTCAAATGCTACAAACCTAATATATCTCTTTATGCTGCCAGTCTAAACCATGATCAGTAGAATGGCAAGATATAATGCAAATATAACAACAATGATACCCCCCGTGTATTCTCACTTGTTTCCATTCATTATTATAGCAGGAATGCTCTTGTGAGAGCTTGATGAAAACATTTATTTGCAAGACTTTATTATAAATAGAAATAACTGTCTAGAAGCTGGACCAGAATGGTAGTGCTTGCCATTTATTTTTTCCAGGATGTTTTCTCCAAGGGCAAACCACTCACTACTTCCCTTATCTTTCATAAATATACTGAACATAATTGAATACAAAGAGTGAATAGCTTACAGGTGATGTTCTAAGGTGTATATTCCCTTGCTACTCCCTGAATGGTATTAGAAACAGCTTTGGATCCCAACTTGGTCAGTGAACAGTAAATCTACACGAACAGAATTGTCTTCTCAATAATCTGAGTTTGAGCCTCAGAGCCAATAATAAAGATCATTCTTATTTAGCTCCAACTTTACAACATCTAGGACTGTTTACTGTAGAATTCTGACATTTATGAAGTCCTTTATTCTTTCTTTAAGGCTGCTGCAATAGTAAAAGATAAAAGTAGCATTACTACATACATCATTTTTGATGAAACCTCAGTGCCTGCTTCACACCGTTGGTAAGTGTCTTCTTCCTCACTGCTGGTGTTTTTCATGTAGAAGAAAGGGCATTTTTGAAGAATGACTTGAGCAGAGAGATTTGACATAACAAAGTGCCCTTCAGAAAAAATAGAGAGACATTACTGTCCTACAAAAATATATTCCATTATCTACAGTAATACTGAGAGGATTTTTTTAAAGATGGACAAATGGAGTGCACACTGGATGATGATTCATAGATTTGCAACTCATTTAGGGAATTGTAAAGAAGTCCAGGTGTGTTGTTACTGTAAGCTGCTCTGCATGAGAATTCTTTTTTATAAAAAGATGAGCAGAATCTTATATATTACAGGTATCTCCACAATGCTTAGGATATGACTACAAGGTACAAGTACTATGCAAAGATGCCTGAGCTTGGCTGTTCAGCATTGAGTTGTGCACATATACCCATATGTGCCAAGAACAACTTCTGAGTCAGATAAGCTCATTCCCTCAATGTAATCATTATCTAAATTTCAGATTTAACTGTAGAATTGTTAGAAAGTATAAACTGTGAAATTAAACATAATCATTCCAATATATGGGATAAATGACACTCCTATAGCTTGAATACCCTCCATGATAGCTCTGTTATTGACCTCTGGACTTCTGAAACTAGGCACATTTTCAAAAAAATGAGGAGGAAGAGGAGCGCTGACATAGGCCCCCTCTACACATTACAGGTTTTGCACAATTAACAGGTTAATTAATTAAAGCCAGCCATATGCCCAAATTACCTGTCTCTGCATGAAAAGTTCCAATCAGCTATAAAGTTAGACCTTGACAATGTGGATATATGGTGGGTATCCAGCTTGAATTTGCACATGTAGCATGGCCTCTTCTGTGGGAATCTTGTTAGCTGACTGGGGTCTCAGCCACAGGGGTGCACCATGTCCTACCAAGGCTAGGAGACCTGCAACTGAAAGGTTGATGCTGGGTTCTGGTGATATACCTCCTTGTGCTGGGACCCAGCTGGGTCCTAGGAGCCATAGGGTGTGGCTGTGATCTTCCACCCCCAGGAGTTTCAGCTGAGGGGACTCCCAGCCACTGGAGCTTGCTTGTTGCTGGTGTAGGAAGAGACCAGGATCACCTGCCCCAGCTACAAGGTATGATTAGATCTAACGTGCAATGTCACAAGCACACCTCCTACAATGCACGTGTGGTATGGCAGAAGGTGCAATTGTGTGGTCTGTGCATTAGATCCCATTGAATCCTTACCTGTATGTGTAGAGGGGCCTCTAGTTTAAGGAAGCATTTGTCTCATTTTCTGCATAGTGTATGTCAAGGAGTTCTAAAATGGAGCCTCTACTTGTAAGATGTTTAACCCAATTCTACTCATTCAGGAGAGTTTAGATAGCCCAGGTCAACTAGGAACCTTTGCATGAAAATATTTCATTAAGATGTCACTGACTTCTGTAGGAGAAATTAAATCATCAGTGGGTTTTTTGTTTGTTTGTTTTAAATCCACATTTATATGTGTATCTGAATTGGACCCAGACTCTGAATCTTAGGTTCCCCATTCCAAGCAACAGGAGATTTAAAAGGAGCCAATGTGAGTTGTGTTCAGAAACTGTAACCTTCTTCACAGACAAATCACTCTCTGAAAGACGTCTGTTTTACTGGCAGAGATATGTTTGTATTGCTTTTAATCTGTGTCACTCTACAAGCCCATGAAGCTATGAGAGAGTGAGCTGGATTCTATAGTAGCTTATGAGCCACTGACAGAGAAGTTGACTGATCTCAACTGCCTGATCATTTTTATGGCCGATGATGTGACACCCAGAAAGGAAGTAGGTTGCTTGTCTTTCAGAGCCCAAGATGAGTTTGTAGTTCTGACAGTTAAAAACGACGGTTCTCACAGTGTAGACTGAACACATTTGATGTGGAAGTTACTTAAAAAGAGCTGAAAAATGGAATCCTAGATTAGAGACTCATGTTTATTAATATAAACAGCTGCATATGATTTATTCTGTTGCATTTATTTTATTTATAAAAATGCTAATTGTTTTATTAATATTATATATTTTACCTATTTATTTTTATATGTATGTAAACAATGATTCCTAACATTTTGTTAAGTGATTTATGCACCATTACATTTTATTACTGCATTTACCTGAATCCAAGATTGCTCTAATTTTAAAATGACCTCCCAATAATTAGATTCTATACATGGAAAATGTATACATTTGTTATGATTTTCTGTGTATAGAGTCTAATTATTGGAGAGTTGTCTTAAATTCATACCTCTTCCCACCACTGCAGTGGGGAAAGGAGTGGTAGGGGGCAAGCTGTTGGGGAGGCAGTAGGGGGGCAGGCAGTTTGGAGGTGGTGGGATGGAAGGCAGTAATGAGGTAAGGCAGGAGAGGCAGTAGGGGGATCAAGCAGCTTGACTCCTGCTTCTTGTTGCCCCACAGCTTGCCACCTGTCCCCATCACCACTTGCCTGCCTTGCTGCCTGCCCCCCCAGTGCCTGTGCCCCCTGCCCTCCATGCTACTTGCTCTCCCATGCTTGAATTGAGGTAAGCAGTGGGGCAGACAGCAGGGGGAAGGCAGATGCCAGGGTGTACATCTGCAGCAGCTGTCTACCCCCCACTGCCTTACACTCAAGTACAAGAAAAAAAAAGTTTGCCTCTGGTTTTCAAAGTCTGGGACATTATCTTACATAATGGACACAACCCCAGTGAAGTTACTGGATGAAATCCTAACCTTGTTGATCAGCATGTCAGACAGTAGGGCTATGTGAAGCTTCGCCAGCTGTTTCATTTTGATGCTATTTCAACTCATTTCAAGCTCAAAACAGCAAAATCAAAACAAAACAAAAGGCTCTGAAACAGCCTTGAAATGAAATGAGACCAGTCGAAATGTTTTGAAAGTTCAAGTATTTTTTTGAAGGGGTTATGGCAAAGGAGAGTTTAATGTATAGATATGAAGAGGATTATTAGGTTATATTGTGGAAGTTTAGAGTGACCTCCTCCATGAAGGGCAGCTTTAGACAAAGTATAAAGGTATTTATTCTAGAATTTAACAAATGAGCAAAGGAGGCTGACACCATGGGGCAAGTTGCAGTAGGATTTAGCAGTGCTGTTGCATATGGGAAGTGTTAGACTTTCTTGGGATAGGTCATATTGGCTTTGAAAGTGCTAACAAGGAAAGTATGAGAAGGGGGAGCCAATGGAGAGATTAAAAAAGGGGTACCATGGTCAAAACTATGGGCTAGTAGTTGTCATTGTTTCTGTCCTTGCTGAGAGTTATTGATGTGTTGTCAGTGTTAAAGTCCCAGGAACTGCAGTGCTGGTAAAAGTTATACCCAGGAGAGCCCAATACCAATCTTGTCTTAAAGACAAGACAGGCTTGGTTTGGTGGCAAAGGCTCGGCCAGATTTATTGTGTGCAAGGCATGGCCCTAATACACTTGTGATCTGACAGACAAGGTGGTCATTGTTTTAGCAAAGTCTTTGTGTGAGCAGTATATATTTATCAGTGTCCCAGTGAGGCCTACAGTAGTAGTCTGAATGAATATGAGCAGAGCAAAGCTGAATTTGTCAAAGCCAGAGGAAAAGATGTTGCAATAATCAAGATGAAAAATGATGTGCGTCTAGATGAGTGATTTAGCTTTGCAAAGAAATAAGGGAGGAAAGGTTTTTTCTTAGGTATGTTATGCAGAGAGAATAAGCAAGCCTTAAATAGCCTGAATATCAGAACCTACCAAACAGTCCAAGTAAAAAATGATGTAATTGTTGATCTATATGAAAGGCAAGCTGTCAGTGCTAATGATAGTAAAGGAGAAAAGAGGTGGAGGGAAAGAACACTTTGCAGAAGATTAAAAGCTCTGTTATAGCCATGTTAAGCTTGAACTAACAGCTAGCATGCATGGGAGATGTTGAGAGACAAGTCAAGATTATAGTTTGGACAGTAATTGTGGCTCCCATTTGAGTCCCACCTAGGTTACAAAACAGATTGTACATCAAAGGCTTTAATCATCGAGAAGTAGGGTGGGAAGAGACCTCCATAGGTCATCTAGTCCAACCCTCTGCCTGAGGCAGGATCATCCCTATCCAAAACATCCTATGCATATTCACTGTCTAGCTTATTGGCAAAGCCACATGGTCAACACCAGACATAACAACCTAACCTGCCATGGGTATAGCAGGGGGACACGTGCTACCTATGTGCTGCTGCTGCAAAGGTTGTTAAAATATGCTTGAGATACCAGAAAAAGGGCCACCCTCTCCCTCCCTCCCCACTATAAAAAAAGGCAAAATCCCCCACTGATAGCTAGAAAATGATATTTATAGGTTTTCTTTTGGGGAATTGGCTTGTGGGTAAAGTAGATATTGTATTAGAATAATGGTCCAGGGCAACAGCAAGGGTTAACTGAGTTCTAAAAGCCTGTTTGTGACAAAGTTTCCTTCAAGGCCCACAGTGTCTGAAGCCAGCAGACATGTAAGCTGGGAAATTGAAGACGGGTACCAAACTATTCCATAACATGAACAGTGTACCCAAACAAAGATAAGGGACTTTGCAGGTCACAATACCAAACTGCACAGCCCTTGGGATTTCTGGCTTTCATGAACAGACCAAATTAAGAGAAGGCCATTAAAATCCCAAATTAAAATGTATGCATGTGATGGATTTGTGAAACAAAGGAATATGCTGACAGGACAGAACATGGACAGCATGACGACTACAGGGAAACCAATCAGTGATGCCTGGTGGTGAAGAGTAATCAGAGCGGTAGAAAGGATACAAATGGAGTGATGTCAAAGTAGCAAAGGGTCCCTGACTGGAAACCTGAGGACACTATGGACAGAGGGCCCACCACCACCCATATCACCCACCCCACTGGGGTGGAGAAGGGACAGGGCCTTGGCCTTCAACCTCCAGGGTGCTGACATCTGACATTCAAGAAAGAATCTGAGAATGAAGCTTGTGTATTGCCCAGATGTATCTTGACTCTTATGACAGCTCTAGGACTGGTAGATACAAAATTGTTTGCATTATTTTTATCTGCTATCACTGTGCATCAATAACATTTGCCTATTATTGAATGCAGAGGTCGTGGCCAGTCGGAGGATTTGGGTCCACTCAGAACAAGGTATCTGGGTCATAAATCCAGTACCAACATCCAGAAGCCATACTGATCTGATCATGGAGTAAAATTCCTTCC
The DNA here is from genome assembly GCF_001723915.1 of Gavialis gangeticus. Taxonomy (NCBI): domain Eukaryota; kingdom Metazoa; phylum Chordata; order Crocodylia; family Gavialidae; genus Gavialis; species Gavialis gangeticus. The sequence continues at coordinate 112,577,943 of NW_017728992.1, forward strand.
TGACCTCAAATATGATGATTATTTTGACCCTGAGCAAAGGGTCAAGAACCTCTTGTCAGGAATCTACAAGTTTAAGTCCCATCAGGATTCCCAGTTTTGACTGCAGCCAACACTCACTACCTCTGAGGAAGGCTTAAGAAAAAACATATCACATAGCAGTGGGATGGGTGTGGAAATTCCCTTCCAGCCCCATATGGCAACCAGTAAATCCCAGAAGCATAGGAAATACCCATAGCAGACCATAGGCAGTTATATACATCATCCCTGACCAGTGGCTATCCAGCCTTTTTCTGAATACTTCCAGTGATGTAGAGTCCACAAATTCCCTAAGCAGTCTATTCCACTGTTTTAGTGGTGAAGATATCCAGTCTAAATCTTCTTTGCTGAAACTTTAAGCCATTGGTCCACATCCTACTCTTTGCAACAAGAAAGAAAAGTTTTTTTCCCTCTTCTTTATGGAAGCCCTTCATGTGTTTGAAGACTGCTATCATATTTCCTCTTAAGTGCCTTTTCTGCAAGCTAAGTATAATTAGCTCCTTCAACTTTTTCTTGTATGACTTGCCTTCCAAACCCTTGAACATCTTTGTTGCCCACCTCTGGACCCTCTCTAAGTTCTCTACACCTTTTAAAAATATGGAGCCCAAAACTGAATACATTACTCCAAACGAGGTCTAAGCAGCGCCAAGTAGAGAGGCACTATCACCTCCCATGCCTTGCATGTAATGCTTCTATTGATGCATCACAAAACTGTATTTAACTTTTGTATAGCTTTATCACACTGAAAACTCATATTGAGTCTGTGATCTATCAAGACTCCCAGACCCTTTTCCATGGTCCTGCCATCCAGCCAGGTGTCACCCATTTTGTATTTGCATTTTTGTTTATTCTTACAGAGGCATAGTGCCTTGTATTTGTCAGCATTGAACTTCACCCTGTTAGCTTCATCCCAGCTTTCCAATCTGTCGGTATCCTTCTGGATTGCACTCTTATCATCCAACATGTTTATAATCCTTCCCGCTTTCATATTTTCAAATTTGCTAAAGAAGCTTTCTATGACAGCATCAAAACCATTAATAAAACCATTGAACAGTACTGGGCCCAGAACAGACCCCTTTAAGACACAACCCAAAACTTCCTTCCACTCCGGCATGGATCCATTTATAATTAACCTGTGCTTGTGCCTGTTAAGCCAATTATCTATCCACCTGATAGTAGTTTTGTCCAGCCTGCATTTCTCAAATTTGTTTATGAAAAGGTCATATGGGACCTTGTAAAAAACCTTCATCTACCTAAGTAGTTACTTTGTCAAAGAAGGAGATCAAGTTTGTTTGGCACAATTTGTTCTTAATAAATCAATATTGGCTGCTTGTGATCAGCTTTTCCTTCTCCAAATGCTTACAGATGAACTCCCTGAGGATATGCTCTAGTAACTTTGGGTATTGAGATTAGTTTAGAAAGTGTGTAGTTCTCTAGATTACTTTTTTGCCTTGTTTAAAGAGGGGCACGGTCCCCCTTTTGTCCAGTTCCCCTGTCTCCTATGACTTTATAAATATTATTGCCAAGGGATCAAAGGTCTTTTCTGCCAGTTCTTTTAGTACTCTAGGATGAAATTCATCAGGCTCTTTTGACTGGAATTTATTCAGACCTGTCAAAAGCTCTGTGACTTTCTGTTTTCTTATCTCATTCTTTAGCTTATGTCCATCCATTAGCAAATAATGGGTGTATTAATATTTTTGGGAAGACTAAGGTAAAGTAGCTGTTGAGTAACTCCACCTTCTTTTTTGCATCTTTTGTTAAGAGTCCCTCCCCTCTTCCTCTCCCCCAGCTAGTTAACAGTGGGCCTACAGCGTCCATGGTCTTTCTTTTCTGGCCAATATACTTATAGAACCTCTCTTCATGGTCTTTAATCTCCTTTGCAAGGTGCAGCTCATTCTTTATCTTTGCCTTCCTGATTTTCTCCATGCAGGTTCTTGCAATTTCCTTGGTGAGCTGTCCATTTTTCCAGTACCTGTATGTTTTTTCTTTTTTTTCATTTGAGACATCTTAGGAGCTCCTTGTGCAGCCATATTAGTTTTTTGTCATTCTCTCTTGTTCTTCCATTGTGTAATTTCTTGTTGGGCTTCCAATAGTGTGCACTGTAGAAGCTCCAAGCCTTTCCAAATGCCTTTATCCCAAATGGTAAAATATTACTAAAAATCAAATGCATCACTTATATCTGGATTCATTAGGGTTTGTGTTTTTTGCAAATCATGGAACAGTTCAAGCTATCATGGAGAGCTGGAAAAGGTCCAGAACATGATGAGAGACCATGATGTGTGAGAGAGATCAACAAGCCTTCAGGAAATAAGCCAAAGTGTTCTTTGGTACCTCTATAATCCAAAGTTACTAATGGAGAAAAGGAATAAAGCAGTTTTGAGGCAAAAACTATTAAAGATTGAGGAAGACCATTAACTATTAAAGAAGACAAGAAGATGAAAACAAATTAATGAAAGATGTTCCTTAATGGAGACAATATATAGGGTGAAAGAAAGGAAGCAGAAACAAAAACATGGATGCAGATGAATATGAAGAGGCAATGAAGAAATGAAGAAAGCCATACAGTCAGCAAATACCTTTACCCGTAATTTAATTATATTCTGATATGTTATTTTCCTTTCAGAAGTGAAGCTGTTGATAGCTAAGACAACCTGTCATGCCTTAGGGGATGCTCAGAAATAGTTGAGATGTAAATGGAGAGCAGGTGAGGGACAGTGAATGAGCATTTTTATCATTCAGAACAGAGCAGTTTTAGAACAATTTCCTTGTCCAAATAATCGCTCATTTTGTGGTGGAGAGCTGAAAGTAACATTTCAGTTGGATAACCTCAAAAAGAAGACACATTACTGTGCCTGTGCCTGCCTACCGTGTTCTAAAATCATTTCTTCAAACTGGTCCATGTGTATTGACTTTCAGGGCATACTGCAAAACTCATTTGTCTTGCTTCTCTGTGAGAGAATGGGCAGGCTCCAATGGGAGACCATTTTGACCTTTAATATGTTAAATTTTCAACTGCTGGGTTGACCAAATAGAAAAAAAAAGAGAACAGCCTATTTTTACAAGTTTATTTTTAAACTGTGTCAAGCAGCTCCTAGGGAAACTAAAAGTGAAACTTTTAAATGATTTTGATCTTGTGCCATCCTTTATTTTTAATAACACTTAAAGAAATTTAACCCTACATGTACTTTTTTATAAAGTCAGTTCAAAATGAAAATGTCTTAAAATTCATCCTTCATAGGGTAAGTATATTGGCAGAAGTACCATAGCTGAAATTCACAGATGGAAGGTGCTTTAGGCAGGGCCATTTTCCAGTACCTGATGCTAAAAGTGGCTTTCATTACCCTTTTGCAATGTTGTGCTACCTGTTGTACCATTTGGCTACTGTTCAGTGTAGTGCACATAATGTAAAAGAATAGCATTTACCATCTTAAATCATAATTTTGAATTTTAGTGATCTGTTTTTCCCCCTTTTAATTCTGTTGGCCACACTAACTCTTAATGAAGAATTAGAGGATTAAGACTTTTTTCCCACCACTTATAAAAAAGAAGATAAGTTTTTAATTACTTTTTGTTCATGAATTGGCCACAGGGGAGAGATTAAATTAAAATGATTAAAGGACTACATTTTCTACATTTTAAAACTACTTTTATATAGGCCTTTCTTGCTGGTTGTCTGATAATCCTCATTTCTTGCACATCATTCCAATGTCAGGGAATTTAAGTGATACTCAAGGAGAAAAATCTTTAGTAAAAGAGAAGGTTATTGCTAACAACCTCAGAGAGAGCTTGAAATTTAAGATTCTTATTGAAGAGTGGAATCAAAAGAAACAGGAACTAAAGTATTACTGCTGCATAGGACTTGAATCTAGCTCTGAGGCCAGGAATACCTACTTTTCTAAGAAACTGATATAGTTCAGATATTGAAAACCAAAAGCAAATGCATTTACAATACCTGTGTCAATTGAGACTAAAATTCTAAATTAAAAATCTATATGCTTTTGGGAAATTTGTTTAATTTTGTCCTTAAAATTTAGCACCATGGTATAACAGCTTTAAATATGTGTAGAATCCAATGGTATATTAGGGGGGTTTGGTGATAAAGTGAGAATGTGTTCTAAAGACATTAAATTTGAAACTTTGAGAGTATTGCTCGGAACTGTTCCTGTATAATCAAGCAGAACTGGAATGCTTCTGCCTCCAGACATCTCATGATCTATTTCTTCATTTCTTGCTGTTACTAATGCTTTTTAAAAATACCTTTAGAATGCAGACTATTCACCCAATGTAATTAGACACTTTTGCAAAGCATTATATTTCTGAGATAGTACCTAAGATCTTTGTGTCAAAGAAACAGTACAAGGACACCTAAAGGTGTCCCTAAAGAGTTTTGGCATTGACCCAGAGTTGTGGGAACAAATTGCTTACAACCATCCATCCTGAAGGTCCCAAATACAGAAGAGAGCATTGGCCTTTGAACAGCAATGCACGGCAGAAGCAATGAAGAAACACATGGCTGGGAAAACAAACACCTCCTGTATCCATTCCTCATTGCTCTCTTGCCCCTGCTACAGCAGATTGTTCAAAGCAAAGATCAGACTTATAAGTCACCTACGTACTCACATGACCTAGGCTCCACCCCCCTTCGTTGTCTTCCCTTTCCCTTTTTCCTCCTTTTCCTTCTTTCGCCTTTTCTCCTTCCCTTTTTCCCCCCCACTTCTTTTCTCTCTTCTTCCCTTCCCTCCCTCCGCTGGATGTGGTTGTCTTTGCACACGAAGGATGAACACAACATCCTTCTGAGGGCCTCTCCTCATGAGGTGCCACCAACATATAGCTATAAATCTCTCCATACAACTTTTCCTTGGTTTCAGTGGGTTTTGAATTAAGCCTCTATTTTATAAATCTCTCTCAACAGCCTCCCAGCATTACATAGCTCTCCTTTCACTCTGGCTCAGCTACAGGGTTTTGGAATTTTCCAAAGCTTCTTTCCCAACCTTTGCCCAAGAGCCTGCTAGGGATCATAATAAAAGTACTCCATAATAAAACTGTCTGGAGTATGACAATTTCATTGCACAGCAGTCTTTGAGTTTTCAAAATCTGCTTTTATTTTACATTGGGGGAAAACAAAAATAAAAACAAACAGCTGTTTAATGTTTTCATAAATCAGATTTGTGTTGAAATGTCAGTTTTCAGATCAAACCCAGACTTTTTCGTGGAAAGTGGCTTTTTGCTCACAGAAAGAAAAACACTCACTGTATTACCTAGTGGTTAGGTATTGACCTAGGATGTGGGAAACTGAAGGCCTGCTTTGCTTGATTTGCATTAATCTGAAATGAAAAAATGAAGAGTAGAGATTTAAACTGGAGTCTCCCAGGCCAGTGCCCTAACAACAAGGTATAGAATTTGAGAACATCATAGATTTCATAGACATTAGACATGGAAGGGACCTCACAAGATCATCGGGCCCAGCGCCCTGCTCAAGGGGCAGGAAATCAGCTGAGGTCAGATTGCCCCAGCAAGATAAACACCCAAGCATTTATCCAGAGTAGGTACTTGTACCACTTCTGGGTGGTGTCTATTCCAGACTCTGGAGACTTGGACAATAAAGTTTTTCCTTATGTCCAATCTAAAATGGTCTTCCAGCAGTTTGTGATCATTAGACCTTGTCTTCCCTTGTGGTGTCCTGGTGAATAGATGTTCTCCCAGTTCCTGGTGCACATCCCTTATATACTTATAGGCTGCCACCAAGTCACTCCTGAGCCTTCACTTCTCTAGGCTGAAGAGTTCCATGCCTCTCCTCATAAAGCCTATTCTCTTGACCTCTAATCATGTGTGTGGCTCTCTTCTGGGCTTTCTCAAGCTTCACCACATTCTTTCTAAAGTGTGGAGCTCAGAATTGGCTGCAGTGCTCCAGCTGCTGTCTCACAAAGGTCAAGTAAAGCAGGGTGATGATTTCTTGAGTCGTGCTTGAGATGCATTGGTAGATGCAAGCCAGCATTTTATTTGCTTTGCTGGCTGCACCATCACATTGGTGACTCTTTCAGGTTGTGGACCTAGGTGCAGTTGTCTTCAAAAAGGGGAGAGGAAGCTGTTGTTGGGACCATGTATTGGTAAAATTTCACTTAGTTAAAAATGTTATTTCTATGCTTGCTTTTAAATTGTGTAGCTCTGTCTTCCACAAGGAGGCAGCTGAAAAAGTTTAAAAGAAAGAACAGTTCAGCTACTTAAAGTGGAGAAATACTCATCTGGTGTAAAATGGTGGGAATTGCTAAAAATGTATAGAAGATGAGATTGCAATACAACATGAATACAGTAGGCTTTGAAATTGAAGGTAATACTTATTCTGTTGATGTTTATAGTCTGTATTGGATGCACAGAATTAAAAAGGAGTTTGTAAGCTGCTGCATGATGAGATGGTAAGAATATAAAATGAAATAATATCTTATTGTTTAATAAATAGTAGGTGATGACTTCATAGAAGACTATTATAATGCATCTGTATTATGACTATTTATAGTGTAGTAGGGTTTAGGATAATCCAGAGCCCAAATACAGAGCCCAATTTAATAGATGGCCAAACAGTATACAAGCAAAGATGACTTGGGTTACTTGGTTTTTTGGGGACTGGTGGGAAAGTTAGTGTGAAAGCGGATTAAGTGGGACAGGGAAGGAGAGAACAAGAGTGATGCAATACAAGCCATGTATAGATATTCAGGACATCTTTACACATGCTTCAGGGTAGTGGGGGAGGGATGCTTTAACTACAGTGGCTCTCAGGAGCCACTCTAATTAAAGCACCTGCAGTGTCTCGTGTATTTAGCATCCTATGCATTAAAATGGCTGTGGGGGCACTTTAAAGATCATTTGACAGGCTTTAGTTAAGGTTCCCTGGCTGCCATTTTGAAGGGCAGAGACACTGGATACATATGATGTCAAGGCTGCTGGAGTGTGTTAATTAGCATGCATATATTAATTTTGACTCTATTAGTTGCTGCTTTCCCAGTAGAAAACACAAGTGTACAGATGATCTTCCAAAGCAAAAATGGCCACTATGGAAGAAAAATAACACTGGAACAACCGGGGTTAAATCACTCCTGGAAAAGTTTCTTTTGGCAGAATGAATGTCTGGATATCTTTCTTTCTGAGAGAAGCCACAGGACAGTCCTCCAGCATCCCAGGGTACTTTTTGTCTTCCCCAGGAGACAGTGTGTCACACAGGTTAGACTCTCCTGTTGCAGCTGAGCGGGGAGGAGAATACACCCCCTTCACAATCCCCGTATTATGTTGTAGGGAGATACTGACTGACTTTGAGCAGTCTGGGTATGCAAATCAGGCCTGCCCTGTGCACTATTGCCATCTGTCTCCAGAGAGACTGAGGGCAGAACATGCGAAGATCTGTGTACAGGGATAATCTTGACTGTGCGGCATCAGTACTGCAAGGTCTCTGCTCTTCAGAGGCTCAGCATTTGAATGCCTGTTCCAGGGCCTCCAAGTAAGTTTTCTACCAGGAAAATAAACCTGGGAGAATTCTCCCTGGTCACTGTAATGTGTATACAGAGAAAATGGTTAAGGGTCAAGAGAGAGGTGGGAGCAGGTCAATGAAGGGGGAGAACAGAAATGTTGGCATGAGGAAGGAGAGGGATCATGAATGGTGCATGGGGACAGAGCAAGGTCCAGGTAAGGATTTATGGCATACAATCAGAAGGCATGATTGTCTAAAGGTTAATGTATGAGGGTGCAGATTTTGGGGCTTCTTTAGGCCAGCTGCTAAGGTACATCCCTACAGGTCTTGTGAATGAATGGCAGGACTCTTTTGCCACGGAATAACTTCAGCTGAGTCATTGGTGTGGTGGAAGAAGGAAGACTGTGTACTTCACTCTTATTTCTAGTTTCTGTGGAAATTGTTGCTGTTAAATTTGAATGAGCAACCCTAACTTTTGCCACTTCTTGTTTTGAGTGTTTAGGTAATTTCTTTAATGCAGTGTTAGTAGGGAATACTATTTTAAACAGTCTCAAAAGATGAAAGAAAATAAATAATAATGGTCTCTGAGCTAATAAGATTGAAAAATAATGTACAAGACTCTCATGCCAGAAGCCATCTGAATGTGTTCATTAGAAAGAAATGAGAGCAATAATGAGTACTGTCTGTGCTAAAATCTTGAATGAGTTCTTGGAGTCTGCATGTAATTCACTGCATTTTGCTGCAGAGCATGCAAACTTTTGTTAGCAAGAGACTTAGAGATGAACTTTTACCTATTAAATGATCTGTTTACACCACTCCCAAGCATAAGGGTTTCATAAAGTTTTGGCTTCACTTTCTCTCTAAAATTGTCTCTGATTTTACTAGTTTGCTAATGAAGGACTACGGGCAATGCACATATTCTGCATTTGTAAATCCCTCAACCCTGAAGTGTACAGTTATGCGGCCTCATTAATGTTGTATCAGCCTTTTTTCAAGACATACTTAGCTATTTCAAGATGCTCCTCCTGATGATTTCACATAGTGAAGCAATTTATCTGCATCCACTCATCCCCTAGAGGCTGGCGTCAATAGACAGTTGCTTATATGGAGCCAAGTGGAATTTATGCAAATGTTTAATCTGCCCTAAAATCTAATGATTTTAGATCTTCAGTGTTTCTAATTCCCTCTTTGTGTTCATTAGAATAGTTAATGCAAAAATAATGGCCTAACAAAGTATGCTTTTCTGGAGGATTAGCTGTTTTTCCTTAAATAATATAATAATGACAAATAAGATAACATTGCAATATTGTCCATTTCTGAGGTATGTTATAAAAGTGTCTCCCACCTGAATCATGCTGTAAAAGAAGCTTGTTTGGGGAGTTTGTAGTTACTATGTACTCTATGCTATTCCAACTAATGACATTGTCTTCAGACTGGCGCTAGACTTGGAAGAAATGTTACTGTTTCTCCAATGCAACTAATACTTTAAAGAGCCTTTCTGGATATAGGAGACAACTCTTAGCTGATGCAGATCTGTATAGTCATAATTTATTATGGATGATATCTTTTGTTGGATCAACTGCATAGTTGGGAGAGATTTTAGAGTTGCTGCTGGACAAAAGTTATCCTACCTCTGAGTACCTACCTCCTTCTGATATATTAACTTGCTTTTCTCCACCCTGTTCATAAGATTTTGATTATTTGATTGTAAGCAGGGTTCAAATTATGGTGGACCTCGGGGTAACTGAGCCTCCTCATAAGAGACAAGAGCCCCTCTATAAGATTTGAAAATCATAACCGGGGGGGGTCTCCGATTTTATTATAGCATCATGATGGGCAGCACAATTTTTTTTGTAGACCCACCTGAGAGTCAAAGTGTAATTCAAACCCCTATTATAAGACCTGGTGGAGTTTGATGGGGTTGATAAATTCTTGAGGCCATTTAATGATTCCTAGCTGCTCTTTGATATTAAAGGTTTTCATCCGTGGAGTCCTACACTGTTCAACTGTATCCTTGCTCCTTCACAACACCTGGTGAAACCACCACAGGAGATGAACAAACAAGCAAAACTATACTCTCTGCATCATAATGATGTTACACAGTTCTGATTCTTTCTCAGCCCTTGCAGACAGGGCTGTTTCCTATCTACTCAGTACATGAACAAAATTGGAAACTGAAAGACAGCTGGTTCAACTTAATCCACTAAGGACTAGAAAACTGAATCTCCATGGGTTTGCCCTTTGTATGGATGTAGAGTATGTACAGCTGTTATATTTAGATCTACCTAACTAGGGTTAGGTTTATCTAAATGCTTGTCTGTCTATGCAGGCATTCAGAGTTGTTAAATAAGGCAAAAAATGGTGGGCCCAATCTAAGTTAGTTCACTTGAGGAGGTGAACTAACTTATATCTGGAACAGGTTAGCCTGATCTATTGAATGCCTGTATATATTCAAAGCACAGCCCTATGGGTTAGAAAAGTCAAGCCACAAGCCCCACTGCAGGGCTATGCTCTTCCTATAGCTGTAG
>NW_017728992.1:112592965-112593604 GCF_001723915.1 Gavialis gangeticus
GTGGTAGGAGTAGGTACCCACATGAGCACACATTACAGCTGGGGGGCACACCAATGCAACACAGTGGTGGGGGGAGCATTTCCACAGTACATGTGGTGTGGCCTCTGGGGGACTTTTCTAGAATATATTAGAATTAAATATCATTAATGTAACTCCACACAGTTTCAACCAATGAAGAAATTACAAAACACAGATTTCCAAAAGTGCAGTAGGATGAAGCAACTGAGTTATGTGGAATTAAGCTCCTAGTCCTATTGAAGACAGTGGGAGTTTTGCCATTGGTTTTAATAGGGCAAACACTGCAGCATACATGCTTATAGAAATGTTGCCCTGTGGGGTCAGGCCAACTCTCGGGATCTCAATATTGCGCTGTTAGGAGGGTGTAACACAATTGCACATATACAAACACACAAATCAGTTAGGTGCATACACACACACACTACCAGCCTAGGCACATGCATACCTATCACCAGTTCACGCACATACACTATACACCCTGAAAGTTGGACCCAGATCACTAATTCATATATCATGCACACAATGCCATATATATATATACACACACACACACACGCATTCATACACACACACACTCATCAGTTCACACACATACAACCCACCTACACATACACGCAGGTA
>NW_017728992.1:112593974-112600802 GCF_001723915.1 Gavialis gangeticus
GGTGTGGCATGGTGCTGGTTCAGATGGAGAGGGCATCCCACTGGGTCTGTCTTCACTGCCCCTTTTTATAGGGGCAGACCTTGTGTGACCCTAGTGACAGGAGGCATGTCCAGGCAAGAGTCAGCCCCTGGTGTACTGAGCAGGTGTGCTCCATGAAGGGATGTGCAGTTTCGGGTGTCTGTAATGGTGGGGTACAATGGTAGAATTGCTGATTCTGCAGGGTCTTTTGTCTTTCAAATGCTGGGTTCTTGTCTCTGTTCCTGGGTGAGGTCCATGATTCCTGGATGGATCAACGTGATGATGGTGATGGCCCAGTTGTTACAGGTCATTCAGTAGAGGTCTGCTACCATTGTATTTCAGTTATTCCCAATCACTCTCATTCATCCGGGAACCAATTTACATGGGAGGGGTACATGAATCATACAGCTGCAACACAGGGGATGCCTGGGCAGAGGACACAAGATGGAGACTTGACATACAAAATGGAAACTTGACATGACTTTGGTTCGCTTACAAACACAGGCCTAAACCATACAATATCCACATGAAACAATAAAAATCAATACAAAAATGATAATAATACAATATACAACAGTAAGAAACAATACAAACCTAATAATATTACAATATAAAACAGTGGATATCCAAAACCAAAAACTTGCTACCAAAATAAAAGTGCTAAAGCTTATCCTAAGTCTGAGCTCACTTATGCTTGTCTATAGGGAATAGAGAGGGAGAGAAAGAAAAGCCAGAAATAATTGGGGAAGGGAAGGGAATGCATATCTATCATATATATATATTTAAAAAGAAAAACTGGGGGTTTTGCTACATATTCATACTGACCTGGACTGGGTTATTTTTAGCCCCAAAGCCTTCCACCCCAGAAGAACAACCCCCTCTCCCACAAACCCCCAACCCTCCCAACAGACCCACCAGCCTCCCAATCCCTCCAAGCCCTTCCCCCAGACCCACCAATGCCCCACCTCCCCAATGAATCCACTAGCTATCCCCAATCCTGCCTTCCTTTTCCCTTACCCCAAGTTATGTACACTGGGTTCTCTGTGTAGCTCCTGGCACCAGCAAATGGCTGTATACACCGCTTTAGGTCTACATTCACAAGCCATGTGAACATAGACCAGGTGCAGTGAACCTCTGTATGTACCCATAATATCTTTACAAAGAGTGTACAATGTGGGTGCAAAATATTACCATTCTGATTTACAAAGTGGGAGTGATGCAGAAGGACTGAATAGAATCCTTTATGCCATGCTGCTTATTTTTCTAATGCAGTGTAAAATTCTGGAAGCTAGTAAAACCCACCCCCTCAGTAAATGGCCTGTGTTCTGCTATTTGTGTGGTAGCAGAAGGGGCAAAAATATATTCCTTCAATCTGAGGAATGGTAGTGAGCTGAAGTACTTCTGGTCAAATTGTTCTCCAGACTATGGGCTGATATAGTGAGTGACCCTTCCTTTACTGGGCCACCTGCTTAGAGGTTTATGGTCATTGGAGTTACATATGGATGGAAGGCTTTTCCTCAACCCTTTTAGCTTGTGTGGAGGCCATCTAGGACATGTAGGATGTGTCTACATATGCCCCTATGGCACTGTTGTTACTGTGCCATCATTTAATATTTCCTTTTGGAAGGAACTGGTGGCACATGGTTATTTTTAGCCGCTACGTCACTGCAGCAACACATTATACTGAGGGAGTACGTTGCTACAGCAATATAGTGGTGGCATCACGGTTTTTACTCGTGGAAGCTATGTTGACATAGCATGTTACTACAATGATGTAGCATCACATCTAGATGCTCCCGCAGAAAGCTCCACATCAAATGTGCTGCCTGCAGCCCTCATTCTCAGAAGTGCCTTGGCTCATCTATGGTACACAAAGTCTCATCAGAAGCTTTGAATTTCACCTCCTCCCCTCACTCCCAAACACTGTTAACTAATTCTGCAATTATATCCATTTCATGGCCATATTTCAGAAGTCAGATGAAGAAATGAAAGAGTTGATTAACTGTTAGGTATTCTTTTCCAATGTGGACTGTAACTGTGAACCTTACTGACTGAATTACATTGCCTAACTATTTGAGAGTTACACATTTGGGAGACATTCCAGGGGAAGAAAGATGTTTTTGTGATTAAAGCACAGTACCGGGAAATCTGATTTATTCTCAGCTCAGCCACAGGTTACCTGTGCGATCTTAGACAAGTCACTTTAAATATAGTTCTACTCAAGAAAGTGCCTTGAAAAAGTAGCACCTTATTATTCAGCAGACTCAGTGCTACTGGTGTATTCAGAGTCATATCTGCTGACTTTAGTGGTCTAACCTCCTGCTCACTGCTACCCCTGTCTTTTAACTTCTCTTAGCCCCAAGTAACTTTTATGTCTTTGGAACAAGAAGCTGCAGTGTGTTTCTTCTTGTGCATCAATTGACTGTTAACTAAATTCCACATGCAGGACGATTGCTTTTGTTGCACTTGATGGGTGCGTCCAGACAAGCGTGCTCCATGTGTCTTGCAGCATCTCAAACCCCTTTGAGATGCTGCAAGATGCATGTGCGGGAACAAAAAAAAATGTTCCCTGCACTGCATATTTGCAGTGCAGGGGAAAATTTAGACCTCTGGATATCTAGGGGTCAAAAACATCTGCACCACAGAACAGCAGGGCAAGGCATGGTCCCCGACCATGCCTGGAAGCAACTCAGGAGTTGGTCCTCCAGGAGAGACATTTTGGCTTTAGTTCAGAGCATCTCTGTGGTGCTCCTGTTGCCCCTGGCACTGTCAAAGGTAAGTTAGGGATCTGGGGTAGGGGGCTTTATGGGTGTGGGTGGGTGTGAGGAGTTGGCAGGGGGGATGCCGAGGGGGTGTCAGGAGTGGAGGGGGTTGTCAGGGGCTATGCGGAGTGGAGTGGGATTTTGGGGGGTATTGGAAGCAGCGGAGGGGGGAGGGATGTCACAGTGGGTGGGTATATGGAGGAGCTCAAGTGGGTGCTGCCACATGCCTACCCTCCCACCTGGCCCCTGTGGCCCTGGTGGCAGCAGGTAGCATGGCTGTGGCTCTGCTGCAGGCACAGTGGGCAGTGATGTGGTGCTGTGAGACCTGGGCTCCATACATGCTGAATAGACCTGGCCTGGCCCACTAGTGCACAGCCTTGGACATGCCAGGCTGGATCCATTCATCATGTAGGAAGCCCAGGTCACACAGTGCTGCTTTACTGCCCACTGTGTCTGCAGTAGAGCCACAGCCCCACACAGCTCTGCTTGCCTGCTGCTGTTGGCACTGCAGCTGCCAGGTGTGGGGGGCAGGCATGTGGAAGCCCCAGAGCCATCCCCAGGGGTGCATGGGGCTGGGGAGTGGTGAGCAGCCAGAGTGGGGAGCCAGTGGTGCATAGCAGCTGTGGCGGAGCTGGCAATGTGTGGCAGGACCCGACCCAGCCCATCCTGCCATGGCTCGCTAGCCAGGCTTTGCACTGGAGTGGGATGCATGGCTCCGGGAGGTGCAGCTCCTGTGCAAACTCATGCTAGCTGCACAGCTTGGCCTGGATTGAGCTGGTGGGGCACATTTCCCATGAGGATCAGGTGTACCTAAGTCTCATGGAAAATACGCCTTGCCAGTCTGCCCCAGCTCAATTTGGCCCAAGCCGTGCAGCTAGTGTGCGTTTGCACTGGAGCCATGCCTGCCGGAGCTGCACATCCCACTCTGGTGCAAAGCTGGGCTAGCAAGCTACACAGAGCCGGATCCCACCGCATGCCTTTTCTTTGCAGGCACCATGGGGCAAGCAGTGCTGCCATTGGAGGCAGGACCTGGCACAATACATAGTGACAGTGCATTGAGCCAAACTGGGTCCTGCCATCATTGGGCAGCTTATGCTGCCAGGCTGAGTTGGTTCCATGATGGCAGGACCCAGCACGGCACACAGGGACCATGTGTCATACCAAGCTGGGTCCTGCCACTATAGAACCAGCTGGTCCTGGTGTTGCAAGTGGTTCCAGTGCTGGCAGGGCCCGGCTCGGCTTGGTGCACTGTCCCTATGTGCTGCACCAGGTCCTGCTGCCTTGGAACTGGCCCAGTCTGGCAGTGCAAGCTGCCCTAGGGCTGGCAGGGTCTGGCTTGGTGTGATATGCTGTCCCTGAGTGGCGCTGGCTCCTGAGTGACACCTGTGAGTGGTACTGATTCCCAATGAGTGGCACAGGCAGTGTCAGCTCTCAGCTGCTCGGGGCCACACTGGGCCATAGGGGGTGTGGCACCAGCAGGCTCTGAGCACCCCACTCCAGCTGCTGCTGCAGGGGTAAGTTGTGGGCCCTGTACAGGGCGGCTGTGGCCCTGAAGGGAGCCTGGGATCCTACAGGGGGGTCTGGGGTCCTTCAGGATGGAGCTGGGTCCCTGCAGGGGGGGCAGTCCATGTGCTATGTGGGGGCCCTGTACCCTGTGGGGGCGAGGGGACACACCCCTCCTGAGCAGCCCTCCTACAAGTTTTCCCCATACCCCCCCCACAATTGCCCTACACGTAGCCACACACTGACTTGCATCCCCCACATCCCTCCACACCCACCCACTCACCCACCTTCTGCCACACCCCTTTCCACTCCCTCCTTCAAACCCAACATCCCTGCATCACACACCCATCATGTGAGATGAAAACCAAAGCACACATCAACACACAGATATTTAGGATTTATTTTATTATTATGATAGAGACACTGGTAGGCTTCCAAATTGCTTATAACATTGTAAATATATCAATAAAGCATTGCTCAACTGATCTCTCTCCCTCTCTCACCTTATATCTATATCTATATTTAGCTATCTCTCTATATATAATGTATAGTGGCCTTTTGTTCTAATTGTGGAAGAACATGTATTTTGGGGTATTTTAAAAAATGTATTTGGGATGCTGCTGCAGCAGTCCAGCTGAAACAAAGGGCTAGTGCCCCCAGATACAAATTAGCCAGGCCCCAGAAACTCCTGAGAAGGAGTAGCCCTGAGCTGCTTGCTAGGACAGGTTTTTATATTGCTGGGGCCAGCACAGGTCAAGTTTTTATACTGCTAGGTCCAGCAAAGAGCAGCTTTTTATAGGGCTCTAGTCTCCCTTGGCTGCAGATCTGGGAGGAGCCAGCCAGGGTTACTTTGCCCCAGGTGGCACAATTTGCCCCACACCAAAGTGCATGTCCGGGCACATGAACTGAGGCAAAAAGCCCCAGCTCAAATTTGCTCTGCTTCTATTTGAGCTGCTGCAAGCATGTGTGCTTGCATGTGTGGATGTGCCTGATGTGTGGACGCACCCAATGAGATACGTAAATTTACCTTGCAGACTCATCACCAAAGGTAATCCTAATACCTTTCAGTTACACAAACACAGTAAAAGCTTCCTTTTCATTAGTAATAATTTAATTTGCTTTGGGATTGTGTCTCTGAATGTGACAGAACACTAATTCTGAAACACCCATAGTGTTCTACTTAGCCCAAAATTTCTGGAGTGGAGTACCTCCAAAATCTGTGTCTAGTAATCTGGACTGAATTAGCATTATAGGTATTGTCCCATCAACACTGGTGTTTTAGTGAATGGTTGACATTGGTAGGTATAATGACTTCAAACCATTGTGTTTGCCTACAGCATATTGTACTGAACAGTGTACAACAGCGGTAAAGCGTAATGTACTGAACATTGTACAGAGATTGCTCTGAAATGCCTTTATACTTTGATCATTTCAGAGGATGACTTGCTTTAGCTCATCACACATTCAATATCAAAACATGAAGGACCAGATTCTATTTTACCTATTTGATCTCTAAGTTGTACTTAAGTATGCATCTAAGTGTGATCTGACTCTACTCTTTCTGAGTTTTGAAAAACCATTAATGAATAAGATGGTCTATGGTAGTTTTATGAAGAGTTTAAATAATGGATTTGTAGATGATGGCTTAGATAGGGATGCTGCTGCTTCAGGCAGAGTTGTACTAGATGACCTCCTACTTCTCTGTGAGTCTATCCATGGGTTGTCATTCTTCCCACTCTTTTTTTTACTTAGTCTTAAAGTTAAATGAAAGCATATTATGAAACTAGACACAATTGTTTTCAGGTGTGAAGCAAGGTGGAACAGGTTTTGTGTAACATCTAAGTACCATTTATACACCTAATACAATGTCTAATGGGATCTGGCCCAAAGTACACTGACCAACTTTATAAATGCTGCTAATTCTTTTAGCCACAATATTCGGGTTGGATTATATAAAACATAATATCCATGATAATATCCACATATTACCTTACACCACTGATTATACTATTGGTGAGAATGAGAGCTGTCCCCCTTAATACAAGTCAGATTGTGAGACTTCTTCCTTTAAAGTGTGGCTCCCAGTATATACATTCCCTAAGTGGAACTATATAGAAAATAGATCTGTATGGTACCAAACTTAACAAGAAAGTTTAAGCATCGGTACCACAAAAGCACAATTGGCTATAGGTAAATTTATTATAACTACTACAAATCATGGACTTGTTTGCACTTGGAAATTGACTGAAGTAACTATTATGAAGTATTTATTAAATGAAACAACTGCATAAAAGCTCTATGTGGGCATTGTTATATCAGGATATGTATCTTTTTCTTATTTGAGCTCCACTTCAAGCTCCATTTAGGACCCACATAGAGGTTGACCCTAAATATATATATATATTAACATTCTGGTACATTTACAAGTAAAAAAATATTTTCCACATTCAGCATGAAGTACATAGTGTATTACAAAAGATATTCCTTAGAAATATTAACAAGTTGAGATCCTCTTAAGAGGCAGGGGATCCAAAAAAAAAAAAAA
>NW_017728992.1:112600812-112616133 GCF_001723915.1 Gavialis gangeticus
TTGCATCATACCAAACCCCAGAAAAAGAGTCATATTTTGGGGGCATCTTGCCAGGGCTTCCATGTTAACCAAAAAAAAAAAAAAAAAAAAAATCAAACCAGTAGCTAGAGTTCTTGGAAGCACCTCATAAGACTTCCTCCACACAAAGTTTAGGAAAAGTATTTTTTTAATGGATTATTTTAATGAAGCTTACTGATTTTTTTCCGTGAGAAAATTCTAAATGCCACAGTATTCCAAATAAGAACAGTACATTTTCAGAACTTCTTGTTTTGAAGCCACCCACCCACCTGCCCGCCCCCAATATTTTCATTTATCATCTTGATTCAGGATGAAAACAGAAGTTAAAATATCAGAACTTCCCTCAGGATAGAGACTCGCTTTTCCAAACAGGCTGTCAAGTGACTTTAGAATCTCAGTCAATAATGATGTAAAGTCATCTAATGTTTTACATTACAGGTTGAGATAGAAGTAAAGGGCCTATGGATTTATTTATGTTGGGATTTAAATAGTTGTTTAGGCTTGTTATTACTTGGGCTGGCGAAAGCTTATATATCTCTGTATATCCAGAAGTGGCAGATGCAGAAAGAAACAATACATCAGCGGAAGACATTCTAATAATTGCATGTTCTCTCAGGAAAATGTCACATAAATTCTTCCAGAAAAACTGTTGCTTAGAAGCTAAACCCATTGTTTGAAAACAGTTCACAAATAGAGCATGAAATAAAGATCTGTTCAAGACATGAACACTTTTATTTATTGCACTTTTAGATTTTCTGGCTGATAAGGAAGAAGAAAATCCTCATTCAATGATTAAAACTGAAGGCTCAACTTTAGCTTTGATATGTCATTTTTAAACAGCGTGGACAACTGTGCTAACAACAGACTATGACCTATGGGTACCAGTAGATCCAAAGTATGTAAACTTGTGAGACTGATAGGTTTCTGTATGTGTTAGGTTGAACTGAATATATTGAATTTAGTATGTTTCTGTCTAGTTTCAGCACTGATTTTGATTAAAGTATATTGATTTTATGAGAAAGTGAATCCTAATGGGTTTGAAATTTTATTAGCTGAAAAGTATTAGGGCTTATATTTCTCATACACCTACTCTATTTTGTTTAATAAGGAATGAAAGAGAAAAGTTTTTATGTTCTCCCTTGCATGGAGAGTTATTAAAAAAGAACAAAAAGTTTCTATTTTAACATGGATAAGCTTTCCTTTTGTACACTCTAAATAAACACTTTTTGTGTACATGTGAAATAAAGAAGGGGAACTGGCCATTTCGTAAGGGGGCAACAGCGTCTACTAAAGTGAGACTGACGGCTTACTTTGCTATGGTATCAGAAGTAACAATATGGATAGAGTCCACTATTTTTGTAAGACTGTGGAGGCTTTATCAGTGTCCTGGTGGTAGACCACCCTCAGGATGACAAGGAGTTTGAATTCGATGTTCAGTGGAAAGGAGAGTGAGATGCCTACAAAATAGGAATGGTTGAAATGACAGATTAGAGAGAGAGCGACGTTGGCAGCAGAGCTTTGGATAGACTAGAATGGGGTAAGATTTGTTCATACTTGCATGTCCCAGAGAAGGAGATTAGGGTATCTCAGGTGGGACTTTGTGCCTCAGACTGAGACAGAAGACAAAAATCTTGGACTCACAATTTGTAGCTCTTCTCCTCTGAATAGTTTTTGCTTTGCTTTATCCTGTTCATCTGTTCCAGCAAAATACAATGCCTTTTTACCCACTTCCAAATAATTTGAACCAGATTGCCCATTCACCCAAAAGCCACTTTTTAGCAGAATATAGGTCATGTTTTTTTCATGATGATGTCATTTAGCTGAAGATTACAGAGTGTAATAACTGGGATATGGGGTGCAGTTGAAACCCTGGTAGTATTTTAGCAGGAACTTCTTGGTATTTTTGCATGGCAATGTAAATTGCCATAAAAATGTACATATAGCACAGATATAAATTAAATCTCTTGTCTGTCCCTAACTATATATATGAATAATTCTTCCAAAACTGCAGAAATTCTGTCCATCTTGGGTTCCATTTAATTTATTCTTTTCTTTTTATTTTAATTTATTCTTAATATAGAAAGCTATTTTCCCCAGGGATCCTTTTTTCCATTACAGATTTCTCCATTTGTTGTTTCTACAATTATTCTCCAGGAGGCCTATTTTTAAGTGTAATTAAATTGTTCTCTATTGGAGTAATTTTTATCCTTATTCTCTTATTTTGCCAAATGAGGCAAATATTTGATTAGGAAGTGTATTTATGTTTTTCTTTTATAGATAGCAAGAGGTCAGCTAGTCAGTAGGCCTGTGTGAAGCAGCTACTATTTACTTCAGATTCGAATTTGGCTGTTTCGGGGGACAGTGATTTGATTCTGTGATTTGAATCACTGTCCCAAATCGATTTGACTGAATGCAATTTGGAGATTTGGCTGCTGCCAAATCTCCAAATGTCCTAATCACCCAGGCCCATCCCTTGCCCACACTCCCACCCCAGCAATGGCTACCCCACCTGCCCCAGCTCCTGGCACTTTGGAAAAAAAAAGCCCCAACTCACTGGGTGCTGCTGGGTGGGGGGTGATCCCCGCTACCTCCCACTGCCCCACATTGCATAGGGAACTCTGCATGAGCCCTCTGACCCCCTACCCACTTCCCCAGCCCTCCCCATGGCTGCCCAACCTGTCCCAGCTCTGGCCCTTTAAGAAAAAAAAAAAACCTGGAAAAAACCCCCAGACTCACTAGTTCCTGCCAAGTGGGGGGCAATCCCTGCTGTCCCCCACTGCCCCACACCACATGGAGGGCTCTTCCATGAGCCCCTCCAAAGCCCCAAGGCTGGTGCAGTATCTGGTGAGTCCCGGGGTTTTTCAGGGTTTTTTTCTTAAAGGGCCAGAGCTGGGGTGGGTGGAGTGGTCTTGGTGGGGTAGGGGAGTGGGGGGAGCCATGCAGCATGGGGCAGTGGGGATTGCACCCCCGCTAGGCAGCACCCAGTGAGTTGGGGCTTTCTTTTAAAGCACCAGGAGCTGGGGCAGGCAAGAGCCATGTGGGGGGGAGGCTGAGGGAATGGGCAGGGGTCAATTTGAATCTTTCTGTTGGTCCCTTGATTTGATTTGGATATAGAGATTCAGCCAGCAAATCAGGCTGAATCTCCTCCAAATCGAATCAGCACCCAAAGCTTTGCACAGCCCTACTAATCATCTTTCTGTCTATTTTCAATTTCTCCTAACATGTCTTTTCCTCATAAGAAAGAAGCCTTTAGTTTACTTCTGACTAGTTCTACTAGACACTATGACTGTGTGAAGCTTCAGATGCTGATTTAATTCAGAGGAGATTCGGCCTGATTTGGTGGCCGAATCTCTGAAACCAAATCAAATCAGGGGACTAATTAAAAGGTCCAAATTGATTTGAAGCTCTCTGAATTGATTCAGAAAAGATTCATAGAGCTTCAGCTATTCAGGCAGTCTCCACTGGCTGCTGCAGGGAGCTGGACCCAGACTCCATGCTGGTAAGTCAGGGGGGGCTGGAGGACGGGAGAGGGGACCATAGGGGGGCCCCTTCCAGTCCTCATCCCCTACCTGTTCCCCCAGCCCCCCTGAGTGCCCCCTGATTCCCACCCAGTGTCCCAGCCCCCACATGGCTGCCCTGCCCACCCCAGCTCCCAGCTCTTTAAAAAAAAAAGCCCTCACTCACCAGCTGCTGCAGCAGCCTTAGGGCTTCTGGGGGCTTGTGGCAGAGCCCCCAAGCAGCATGGGGCAGTGAGAACCCCCCCCCCCACTTGGCAGGAGCTGGTGAGTTGGGTCTTTTCTTTTTTAAGAGCAGGAGATGGGCTGGGTGGGACTGGGAGAGCGGGAGGGGATGGGGCTGATTCGGAGATTTGGCCAATTCAGTGGCAGACAAATCTCTGAATCAGATTCAGCCGAATCAATTTGGGAAAGTGATTTGAATCCCTGAATTGAATCACTGTCCCCCAAATCAGCCAAATCCAAATCCAAAGCAAATACTAGCCATTTCCCACAGGCCTACTAGTCACACCTGTTTTCTTTAGCAGTTTCACTTCACTTGCTAATTTGATTGTGAGATGTCTTTAACTGTTTTCATTTACAATAATTTACCTTCAGTTTCCTTTAAAGTTGCATTCAATGATTTAAATAAGATTTTTTAGCACTCTCTGTTGGAACATTACCTCATCATCCTTTAAATCTAAGTTCATATCTATAGATGTATCATGCATATAAACCTACACATATCAAGCAGACGCAAACCTGTGTTAAAACAGCATTACTAAGGTTACAAAGTTGAGTGACAGTGAAAAAGCAAAAGTTAGAAAATGCAGAATTAAGGTCGCCTATGCAATCTTAATTTGATGATGACATATCCTTTACAGTGTCATGATCATATTTTTTTTCATGGTACCCCTGCTTCATTCAGGATGAACATTGTTAATTCATGGCACTTGTTTTTCCCTTTCATTCAGTGCCCAGCTCTGTACCTTTTTATTGCAATCAGTTAAACCCTGCTCTGGAGACAGAATTATTAATTTCCCCAGGAAATTCATTTTTAGGGTTTCATCACTATCATATCCAAATGTTTTGGACATTAATGAGTTTATTTTCACAACCCCCATGAGCTAGGTAGAACTTCATTCCCTTTTGGCTTTTAGCAGGCTCCTAGGGAGCCTGCACTTCCAGCCTCTGCAGCTCTGGGGAAGGGCCAGCCATGTAGACTATCCTGAACCCAGGGCTTTGAGGATGTGCAGCTGTGGGCTAGCCCTTTCATGGAGTCAGAAACCTGAAAACTACTACCAACAGGGGCTTGGCTCCATTCTCCTCAGCAGGTAGCTGTGGATGCTGTCCATATTTTAACTAAAGCATTCAGGGTCTACAGTACTGGTTCTTCATGAGGCAGTTTGGAAGCTCTAAAAACCCCTACAGCAGAGCTGGGAGCCTGAAAAATACTTCTGCTGGAAAGTAAAGGAACAAGCAAGATTGCTGGTATTAATGCTCGTTTGTCTCCACATTATGTCTCCGGTCTCTATTCTTTCACCTAGTCCCCATTATCTCTTCCTCACTCCCAAAACATTCTCTTCTTGTCTATTAAACTTGTTAAGCAGAAGAATCTGCCTCTTACTGTTTCCTATACAAGTCACTGGCAGGAGTTCAGTACTCTGCTCTCTCTTTTTTTTTTGCACATTTCAGCCTCATAAGCATATACAAATAGTTTCCCAAGATAAATACAATGCTTGGTCTAAATGCTACTATAGAGTTATGAAGCCTTTCCCCTCAAAGTCACTAATTTAATTCAGTTCAGGTAATAGTAATTTTGATTTAGATTAAATCTGAGGAGAAACTTCCTAACTGTAAAAGTAGTAACTAAACTGTCTAGATGGATGTTTTCAGGAAGAGACTGGACATACATCTCTCTTAGATGGTTGAGAATAGCAAATTCTGCATCTGTGCAGGAGTTTAGATTAAATGATTCTTGGGGTTCCTTCCAACACAATGATTCTAAGGCCAGGTACAGATATTACTCTTTTACTGGTATAAATTGTGGCAGGGCACTGTGTGTGCCTGCCACTTTAAGGCCCCAGAGCTGGCAGCCTCCAGGTGCCTAATGAGGGCAGCCATTTTAGGTTCAGGGATGCCTATATAAACAAGGCAGTTTAGCTGCTGGAGGTCAGGCAACAATATTGCTTGGCCAGTGGGCTGCTGAGTTTCATATGAAGGTAAGGGAGGAGCTGTAGGGGATGGTAGGAGGTTCCTGGTCCTGGGTATGACCTAAAACTACACCCTGCCAGAAGTGGGTGGCCTGGTGGGTCTCCCAGTGGCACGGGAGCCCCCAGAAAATGCCAAGCCAGTGATCACCCCAATGAAAGGCAGGTCGGGGCACCTTAACCCCTAGCCCTCACCTTCAGGTGGGTCGCATACATTGGAGGTAGTTGTGGGGGTGCAAGCCCTGAGGAGGAGAGTCCAGGTGTGGCCGAGGCAGCCTGAGCCCTGCAGGGGTTTGAGACCCCGAAGAGGAGAGTTGGGGCTAGGCATGGCTACGGCCACCTGAGCTCCCCTGAGGAGAGAAGTCCTGAGACCCCAAGTGAAAGGGGCATGATGATCAGTGAGACTCCTCTAATTGAGAGGGGGGCAGTGCTGTGGAGCCTAGTGAAGGGAGAATGGGGCTCAGCCAGAGAGTGAGAGAGCTGAGTCCTGACCCCAGTAAGTCCTCCAATGTGGGGAGACAGAGTTTGGGTCGAATATAATCTCCGAAGCCCCAGTGGTGGGGTGGGGGGGCAGTGTGAGAAGCCCCAGTGGTGAGGGGGAAGTATTAGAACAAAGGGGGCAGTGGTGAGAAGCCCCAGTGTGAGAAGGGGCAGTGGTGAGAAGCCCCAGTGTGAGAGGGCAATGTGGAGCCCAGTGGAGGGAAGAATGGGGGCTCAGCCAGAGAGAGCAAGAGCTGAGTCCTGACCCCGATAAGTCCTCCACCATTGGGAGGCAGAATGTGGGTCAAAGATAACACTGGTGGTAGCACCACAGCCTGCTGCCCAGGGTGGGAGTGAGAGTCCCTTGTGAGACCCTGAGGCACCAGTTATGTTGTGAGGTACCCCAGCTCCCCATGCCTGTGAAGAAGGACCCAGAGAGGGGGGGACCCTGAGAAAAGAGTTTGGGTCATACCTCGAGGCCTGCCAGAGCTTCCCCTGACTGGCCCAGGAGGGTCAGAAGGGGAAGGAGGCCCACCGAGAGGGCCACCCAAGAGCCAGGGCCTGGGGTCCCTGGGGGTGGGTCGGGGCTAGTGTGAGCTGAAGGTCCCAGTGAGGGGACCACACCCAAAGGGGAACCGGTGGCAGGGAGATATGTCATGGTATGATGGCGGCAGAGTCTGTCTGAAGGCAGGGACCCAGGTGGGGTCCTATAGTAGGATTCTGGACCCCATTGTGTGGGACTGACGTGTATGAAAACATCATGAGGTCATCTGTGAGGCTTGGGCTGTGGTGTAGGAGAAGAATGGAGCCACAGATAGCGCCCCCTAGTAGCAGGGCAGAAAATGGGAAGCCTCCTGTTTAATTAACAACCTTATGAATCAATTAAGATCAAGGCATGGCAGGTGAGAAATCAGGCGCTTAGCCCAAGAACAGGTGGGTGGGCCGTGTGGAGATCTGCCCTGGTAGGCTCTCTGTTACATAAATGATTGGAAATCAATCTATGCCTGTAACAGAACAGAAGTTCAGTGCACGTAGACTGGTTTAAAAGTGGCAGAACCTGGCCTAATATAGACTTGGATTGATGTGCACTCATACTTAATCAATTTAAATTAGACCAGCAAATCAAACTTCTGTACCAGGTCCCTATTGATTCAAGTTAGGTTGCTGTCCACTGCGTCCCCGCCTCCCTTGCAGCCCCCCACAACCTCTCATTACAGGGAGGTGCACTAGCACTCAGCCTGCACTTGCCTGCTCTGGCTGAGTGCCCTGCCTGAACCTCTCTCAGAGCTGAGTCAACACAGACCCTTTGCACAGCCCTGCTTTCTGCTTCTGTCCATTTGTCAGCTGAAGGCAGGTTTGGGAGGGTGGGAAAGGGAGATATCTGTCATCTGCATGAGCCCTAGAACCTGGGCATCCATGTCCCCAGGTTGTGCCCCTACACTACCATGCAGCATAGCACAATGTAGACAAAGACCTGTTTATGGATCCCAGGAGAACCCTGTAAGTGGTCATGACAGGAGCCAGCAGGGTCTCTATATTAAACAAGCACAGAGGGTCATTAGACCTCTTAACCTGTCAGTTAGATTTTATTTTAGCAGGCCAAAATGGACTTCTGCATCAGGTATTTGCCTACAGCCTGGCCCCACCCAGATGGCAATGAATCAATAACCACAAGACACCAGAATAAAGGTTAAATGGAAGAAGGTATAAGAAATTCACAAAACAGCAACAATAACAAACCAGAATCACAAAACAAACCAGTATATACAGTATTTACAAAGAAGGATCAAACACCACCACCATACTACCACTAGATAGCACTGAGGCCTAGTGTGGAATATGAGACTGATCTTCTAGCCTCTACCACACTCTCTGCTGTTCCCAAACAGGTACTAAACACCTCAAAGCCAAGGGTGGGTGATCCATTACCCTCTCTCAAGGAACAGCAGGTGTTCTAGGCATGCTGGCAGGAGCCGTTCCATAGGTAAATAATTCATTGGGAATTAGGTCCCTCACTCATACAGGCACCTCCACTACAAGTCAAGCACTGATCACCATCTCAAGGGCTCACACCACCAAGTCTTTCCCCAAACTCTCAGTCGCACTCCAGATCCTAATCATGTGAGATTGCAGTCTCACCCACACTCGCAATACAGGCACTCCTGGTTGCATCAAATCCCACTTGCATGCAATCCCAGACTCATGCACAGAGGTAAGGACTTGCACGGGTTTTATACTAGTTGCATCATGCCACCTGTCAATCATGTCTTTCAACCAATCATCAGCTGAATCACTCTGTCAGTCACTTGTTCATCACTGCTGGACCACTCAAAACTATTATCATGTCACACTTCATTAACTTAATTTTCCTGCCACACGTTGCATAACTGTAGAGGACTGCACTTGCTCAAGGCAAATTAATGCATGTATCTGAGTCATGACCTCATCGAGTGTAGAAGTTCAGCCTTTCTGGAATCTTCAGACCCTCTGGTCATGCGTGCATGCACATAGGATGTTATGATGTAATTACACCACACAGGCCAGCTTCTGGGGTCTACAGGCACAGCCCCATAGAGCCCAGCTGGCCTGCTCTATAGGTGTGAGCAGGCTTCCTACCATTGCCTGATTGTAGCTGACTGATGCCTGTGGCTGACAGATGATGCAGCAGCAGTAGAAATCCTGGTCATGCATGCCCAGCAGCCCAGTCAGGCTTCATGGGGCTGATCCCACTCGTAGGGGTTCTCCTGAGCTCTGTGTCAGGCCTCTGTATACACTGTGGGGTGCTTCATGATGGGGTGAAGGGGGCACAGCTCAGGGATGTGGGTGTTCTGGTCTTAGGGCTCATGTGGGGGACACATGCCTCCCTTCCCCTGTCCTACAGCCTGCCAGTGGCTGACAGATGCCTGTGGCTGGCAGATGATGTGGCAGAGGGGAGAGGGCATGCTTGCCCATGCCCAGCAGCCAAATGGGTGGTCTGGGTGCTCAGTTGAGCTTGGCAGTCTCCAGCAGCCCGGTGAGCCAGCAGGGCACTGGAGCTCCCCAAACCTGCTGGCCTTGGCCATTGCAAGCAGCTTGCATGCTCCCCCACCAAAGGGCGGATACATGTTCTGTTCGCTACTTATCTAACTTAAACTGCTTACAGAAACCTATGTAGGTTGAATTGATTCTGCTCTGGGGTTTTTCAACGTCTGTACCTAGCCTAAGACTGATTCTGATCATTATCTGACACAGGCTTTTCAGTAAGTGGCCCATATAAAATGTGCAGAGATGCATTAAAGCTATAAAATTAAGTTCTGAATATAAATTTAGAATATCACAAAGCTTGGGAATGCTCACAGAAAAAAAATTTTGATTCATTAAAAACAACCAAAACAACAAACCACTGGACAACAGACATTTTGTTTCAGGCATTTGAAATCAACATTTGAAATGAACAGACATTGATCTCAAATGCCAAATTCTAGATCCATATTTTTAGTTTGTTCCTATTTATAAAATTGTGTTGGTGGTTTAATTTAAGTTTGATGTTATTGGTGCATGAGGTAAGAGTGTCTGTGTCTCAGCCTGAGAGCAAAGGGATGAACAACAAATGCAATGGTAGAAGAATAGAATGGCCAATATTGGAAAATCTTTTACATAAATGGTTTAATAGGCTAGGGACAAAAATTACACATAAGCCAGTATAAGTGATCAGAAACTTGCTCAACTCTATAACACAACAGAAGTTTACTGCACATAAATCACTTTCAAAATGGCTGAAGCTGGCTTAAGATAAATCTGGATGGATGTAGTACTGTATCAGGCTCAACTGATTTAAGTTAAATTGGTTTTTGGAACTTTTGTACCAGATCCCATCCTGATTCTAGTTAATTCACAGTCTCCCAGAATCCCAGGATACTTTGCACCTCTGTAGTAAACCCCACCTCACAGGGAGGGTGGGCTAGCCTTTGCCCAACCTCTAGCCCCTCATCAGCTTCTCAACTGGGCCACTGCAGGCATGTGGCTGCATTTCTGGAATCAAAAGTGAATGTCTGTTCACTCCCTTATTAATTTACTCTACATAACTAAGATTAACCTGTGAAGACTGAATTAATTCAGCCTCGGGCTTTTTGACTGTCTGTACTTAGCCATAAGGTAAAACATGAGAAGGGACATCAAAATACTTTGGAACTAGATCCCTTCTCAGTTCTTACAAGATATATTGTAAACTACAGTACTACCACCAAACATCAAACTAAAATTTAATTAGGGGTCTGTCTAAATTCCCATTATAACTGTGCATGTGTATAAACTTAAAGGAACCAAAGTGATTTAAGTTTTTAAAATCTGTTGGTTAAACAAGTGTGATCTTTTCATCTTACACCTTGTACATCTTCCCTTGGAATTACACTTACGTTATTATAACAGATTAAAAAGGGAAAACTATAATGGGAAAAATATCTCTCCACAAATTGTATTCCATTCGGTAATATGGCAACTTGAGTAATGGATTTTAAATCTTTACTGTGCAACCTGACTCATTAAGGGGATTCCTGAACTACTCATTTCACAGTACAGTTTTGGGAACTGAGACTGTGGCAGCCAAAGTTACAGAAGTAGGTAACACCCTGAAAGACTTATTCCCCTCTAAGACTAATTGACCACAGGGTTGGTTGCTTAATTACATTTGTACACTTGCTGTGTGCATAGTAGAGATGAACCAAACTTTTTAAAAATAAGAGCAAAACTAAAAATAGTCTTGATTATCTTCAAAGAAAAGAACATCAGTAAGTAGATTGGGTAAGACAAACAGCCATAAGCCTGAAGTTTTCTTTTTTCTTCTGTTTACAC
This sequence comes from Gavialis gangeticus, assembly GCF_001723915.1. Classification (NCBI taxonomy): domain Eukaryota; kingdom Metazoa; phylum Chordata; order Crocodylia; family Gavialidae; genus Gavialis; species Gavialis gangeticus. Next base: position 112,611,845 of record NW_017728992.1, read on the forward strand.
AAATGTATTCCTTTGCTTTTACACAAAAAAGAACATTGCGTGTTATTTCATATAACTTTCTGGTATCCTTTTTAATCCCATTTGGTCATGAAATGAGTAAAATCCTTTGCAAAGTACTAGGAGCAAAATATAATTAACATTAAACTTAGTGCAAAATATAGCCTGAAATTTTCACTTTACTAAAGTAAGGATTAAATGAAATGATTAAGTGTGTGTGTGTGTGTGTGTGTGTGTGTGTAAGACCATTTGTAAAAAAATGACTTACTAAGATTTAACTGTACTATTAATCAATCTATCACTGGAATCCTTTAAATGAAATTCAGGTTTTTAATAAATGCCAGATTGTCAGCCCTGGAAAACGTCTGCTTTATTTGCATCAAGTTAAGCAATCACTTAAGTCTTTGTTGAATTACGATCACATAGAACTAGCAACTTTAATATATATGGCTGTCAATGAGAGCAAAGCCCAAGTAAATTGAATTTTCACCCAAATCTAATATTGAAATTGTAATTCCATTTCAGAATATGTTTGTTTAATATACTGAACCATGACTCTGTCCCTGGGGTTCATAAACTCACATAACGGAGAGCCTGGAGGGCTTTTGACTGCAAAGGGAAAACACATTAACCACAGAAAGATATGATATGTATGTATCTAAAAAAAAAAAAAGAGGGATGCTGACTAGAGTTGTGTACCATGATATACAAACTAAATCAAACACAATAAGGACTATATTTGTATTCTTGGATGTGGTCAGATACCATTAGGCCAGTGTAAGTACCATATTTCATAGTGTATATGTCAACCTGTTTTCCAGTGTGAAAAGTTAGGAGTAGGATAGGCACGGTGTATAAGTCAGGGCAGGGCTCAGCACTTGGTTGGCACAGCCCCATCCCCTGAGTGACACCATGTGCGCTTTGTCAGCCGAGTGCAAAGCTCAACCCCATCCCAGTCCCCATCCCTTGTAAGCGACACCAGGCTCAGCACTCTGCAACACCACTTGCAGCAGATCAGGCTGGACTCGGCATTCTGCTGGCATAGCTCAGGCAGCACAGCTTACAGGGACTAGGGCTGGGGCTGCCTGGGCCGTGCCAGGCAAGCACTGAACCCAGCCCTGGCCCCTCCGAGCAGCACGATAGAGATAGGCTGGACAGGCTGCACTCATCATCACCATATGCGTGCAAGGGGGCAGGGGAGGCAGTCAGTTCCAGTGTGCACAGCATCCCCCAGTGATGTGCGAGTGCCAGTGGAACCATGCAACACGAGGCGGCATTGCCTGCATTAGCCACAAGCACATACCACTTGCTGGTGGCTTTGCACCATGGGGGAAGTGTGTGGGGAGTCCTTACAGCCCACACACCTACACCCTCCCCCACACCCACATCCTGCCCATCTAAGCTCCATGCTCCTACCATCCACCCTGAGCACAGGCTTCACATTCCCGCCAGCCTCAGCCCCACCCTCTGTGCTTCTTCATTCCCACTGCTTCCCTACCTGATGTCCCAAGTGCTGTAGCAGGGAGACAAGGAGCTGCTGGACACAAAGGAAGCTGAGTACCACGGCAGCTGCAGCAGTGGCAGCTGCAGCCCTGACTGGAAGCTGTGTGATGGCTGAGCCAGGCCCTAGATATGGTGTATAAGTTGAGGTGGAAATGTAAGGGTCAATATTTAGACTTCAAACATTGACTTCTACACTATGAAATATGGTAGATAGACTAGGAACTGTTCTCCCCTTTTTTAAGGTGTAAAAAGTTTTGGATCAAGCTAGATATAAAAATGCAACTCTAGTTATCAAGGAAACTAATATTTTATAGTTTGATGTCATCAAAAGTTATGTTTTTATTTGTGCGCTTTCCTGCAAAGTTTCAGTGCTGATGATTTATAATCACCAGGCACTGCTACACTGAAGAAGTAGAAAAACATCTCTGAGCTTAAGGATCCTTTCCACATCAGAGCTTCAGCAAGAAATAGGATTCTTGAAAAATGCTTGAAAGATGAGGGGTTTGATGGAAGTAGTTATTACATAGGATAGGCAGCAGCTGTTTGCTGCTGCAGCATTTGAAATATTATTTTCTTGATGGAATAAAGGTACTGACATTCAGACTCTTGACAGAACTTTTTTTACACAGAAAAATAGGAACTCTTGCTGGATCAGATTAAGTTGTCCATCTCATCCATTGTCTTATCTTTAGTAATGACTAGTGCCACCTGCTTTTGAACAAGGTGCAAGAAACCTGCTCAAATTAAGAGAGAGAAACTTTCTCTAGAACACATTTTTTCAACTCCCTGAGTTTGAGATTGGCTTATACCCTGAAAGCTGAGTTTATAACTCAAAAAATGCTATTCTTAATTTATTATTTTAGTGTTTACTCCACAAACTCTAGGTGCTCTTGATATCCACATAAACATCTAATTATATTATTATTATTCCTGTTAAACTGTTGATCTCAACAATTTCCTGCAGCAATTATTTTGAATTTTGTCTTTGAACAAAAGCATTAATGTATTTGGTTTATTCATGTGGAATGGAATATCTGACTGTTGAACATAAGCCACCTGAAAAAAATGCATATTCTGTGGATTCCCCACCTTTTGCCTTGGAGGGTACTCAGCAAACTCAGGTCTAATAGGAATTAAAAATTCCTATGGTGTCATTGGAAGATCTGGGTGAACAATTAAGTCAGGATTCATTTTGTTTATTGTCTTTTTCCCTGGATGCCTCCACATGATGGGTATTTCATATTTGCTGGACTCCACATGGAATAACTAAAAGAAAAGAATTATCTACCACTAGAATGATATTCTAGAAAGGCTCTTGTGCTCTGTTCTTTTAGGTTCATTCTGAATTTCCTAGATTGGTGACTAGACTGTGACTTGTTGTTCGGTCTCTCCTATATATTTTCCATCAGGGCATTTGGTGCATTGGAGGAGATATTACATTTCTGGAGGTGCAGCTGTAAGATCCATGAATGCTGGTGGCTCTGTTTTGGGGTGTAGAAATTGTGGGGGTGGTGGAGATGTGTTGGCAGGTTTTGCATTTCTTGTCATGGCATGGTCTGGATCCTTTTGGTGTGTTCTGGGCTTGAGGAAGTTTGCTTCTTGTGATGAGGTTAGCGATGTTCAGTGCTTGCTTAAAGGCTAGGATGGGTGGCTCTGGGAAGATCTTTTTAAGAGTAGGGTCTCTTTCTAGTATGGGTTGTACTTATTTGAGAATTTTCCATATAGGTTTGAGGGAGGGGTGATATGTCATAACCAGCGGTGTGCAATATTTGTGGAGTTTTTTTTCTGTACTGCAGCAGTTCTTCACTTGGTATCCAGTTGGCTCTTTCAAACATGTTATCCATCTCTCTGGAGGAATGTCCTTGTTGGGTGAAAGCCTTTTTAAGATTGGCAAGGTGGCAATCCCGGGTGTTTTCTTCAGTGCAAATTCAGTGGTATCTGAGGGCTTGGCTGTATATCACAGCATTTTTGGTGTGTTTAGGGTGATTGCTGGTTCTGTGCAGATATGTTGGTCTGTGGGTTTCTTGTATAATGTGGTCTGTGTGTTATCATTCTGGATACTGATCATCATGTCTAAAAAAGAGATGTTGGTGCTGGAGTATTCTAGAGAAAGTTGGATGGAGGGATGGTGATTGTCGAATTTCTGATGGAACTCAATCAGAGATTGCAGGTTTTCAGTCCAAATGATGAAGATGTTATTGATATATCTTAAGTATAACAAGGGTTTGATGGTGCAGTTCTTGAGGAAGTCTTTTTCCAGGTGGCTCATAAAAAGGTTGAATTGCGCACCAGAATGAATGCACACAGGAAATCTATCAAAGACAGGAATACCGAATTACCTGTGGGGGACATTTCTCACAAGAAAACCACTCTTTCCAATCTCTCAGTCCTGATGCTCAAAGGAAACTTACAAAACACGTCCCAGAGATGAACCTATGAACTCCACTTCATCAACCTCCTGGATACTAAAAATCATGGACTAAATATAGACATAGGATTTATGACACATTATAACCTGCCAAACATCTGAGTCCCCAGGTATCTCTCCACTATTCATCCCCTTTCTCTGTCTTCCCCCCTCCCCCCCAGCCTGTCTCTCACCCTTTGACTCCGCAGTCTACATTTTCACTGACTACCTGTCTTGTATGCATACCAGCCCAGCCTCTGGCTTCTTTACTTTTCATTCCATCCAGGAAGAGCACACACCAACTGCTGAAACTTCCTTAGCCCGATGAAGGGTTTTTGAACCCGAAAGCTTACTTAATAATTGTTTTCCAACTATTTAAGTT
>NW_017728992.1:112616392-112618923 GCF_001723915.1 Gavialis gangeticus
CAGCCGGCTGGGAGTTCAGGGGGGTGGGTTGCAACCTCCTTGCTACCAGCTGGATTGCCCAGCCAGCTGCAACACCTGCCCTCCACTCCCTTTGGACCCTCCACTGCCCCACCAGTCTGAGTTCACTAGCCATGCCTGATGCCTCTGTTGCAGCTGTGCAGTCCTCATCCAGGTCTGGCAGGTGTACAAGCTTGGAGCCACATGCTGTTGCAGGTGACAGCAGGTCATAGCCAGGCAGCAGCCCCCACTGCTAGACTGCTGAGGTGGGTAGAGGGTGCAGGGAACGCTCAGTTAGGGCTGGTTTGGCTAGCCCCAGAAGCTCCTGCCCATTCATAGTTTCATAGTTTCATAGATTTAGGGTCAGAAGGGACCTAGTAGATCTTCTAGCCCAACCCCCCGCCAGGGCGAGAGAACAACAAAACCCCAAAACAAAAAACGGGACTCAAATGAGTCCAGCCAGGTAGGCATCCAGCCTCTTCTTAAAGACCCCCAGGGTAGGGGCCAGCACCACTTCCCTTGGAAGTTGGTTCCAGCTCCTAGCCACCCTAACTGTGAAGTAGTTTTTGCGGATGTCCAATCTATACCTCCTCTCCATCAACTTGTGCCCATTACTCCTTGTTATGCCAGCGGGCGCTAGGGGAAACAGCGTTTTTGTATCTTCCATATTAATGTGGGCCTTAAGGCCCACCCAGCTAACTAATAGCCCCTTTGTGGAGCTAAAGGGTGAAAGATGCAACTAATTTCTTGGGACAACAAAAGCAAAAACAGGATAGGAGTGACATGGGGGTAAAAGGGTCAAAATGTGAAAATAAGTTCTCCAGAGGGGAACACCGAGCAGAGGCCCCCAGGCTGTACCCATGGTCCTCAAAGGCATCCAAGGAGCCAGTGGCTGCTGCCCACTGGTGCTCTGCCTGTAAATGTGCTTGGACAAATGAAAGGAAAGTGGCTCCACAATCTCCAGGAACCTTCCCTCTTCCCAGCCAGAGCCTCATTCCTGGTCAAGTACAGGACTCACTAGGCCAGGGCCAGGAGGAGGCTGCCCAGGAGGTCCCAGGACTTGGTGGGGCCATGGATGGGATGACCAAAAACAAAAAGGTGGGGGGTAAAATTCAATCAGAACCTTAGGAGGAGGTTCTGGAGGTAGAGGTGGAGGGGCTGCAGCCTGGTGCATTCAAGCATCATGTGTGCCAGGGTCTCCCTCTGCTCGCAGAAGGGGCAGGAGACTGTGAGGTCTGTGAAGCTTGCCACATACATGCCTGTGGTGATGGCTTCATGGAGAAGCCACCAGCTGAGGTCTCCAGTGGCTCACGGGATGAGGGTGGCATACAGACTCAGCCACTGGGGTGCCCCAGCCACGCCCTCACTGAGCAGGTCCCGCCACTTGGTATCTGGGTGGGATCCGAGGATGTCATGATGGATCATGCAGCACATGAGCCCCAGACACTCCTGGGAGTAAGTAGCCCTGAGCTGCTTGCCAGGACAGATTTTTATATTGCTGGGGTCAGCACAGGGAGGATTTTTATACTGCACAGGGCAGGTTTTTATACTTCTGGGGCCATCACAGGTGCTGGCCCCAGGCTCTAGCTCCCCCTGGGTGCAGATCTGGGAGGAGCTGAGCAGGGTCATTTTGCCCTAAGTGGTACAACTTGCCACATGCCAAAGTGCATATCTGGGCACGTGCACTCAGGCAAAAATTTCTGGCACAAATTTGTGCCACTCCTACTTGAGCTGCTACAAGTGCACATGCCTACATGTGTGGACATGCCCCCTGTCAGTACACAGCACTTGGAGAGTTCTGTATCTTAAGAACAGATTGACTTTTATTAGTAGATGTTTAGGATTGTGAATCCAAAAAAGATGACAAAGCCGGTAGGGAAATACATATCGCCTGAGCAAGGGACTAACATTAGAGGGATGGGAGTGAGGAGGGGAAAACAACTAGGTTACGGGAGATGCAATGTTAGTCAACTAAGCTGGCGGGTAGGGGGAAGGGGAGAGAGGGGGTTCATGACGCTGAGAGAGAAAGAAGTGTGCCACCCCCTCAGGCCCTGGGGGTGGCACACCTGGGCCAAGTGTTAGCGAGGATTTAGTTAGGGAGCTTCTGGAGATTGGACATTTTCAAGTCAGCCGGTCCGGATGATCTCCTCCTCAGAGTTCTTGTTTAACAATTTCTTTGCCTCCATCTTCCTAAGTAGGGACCAGAACAGCCACCTCCCTGCTGGGCCCCCCTCGGGCCCCGGGGGTGGCACACCTGGGCCAAGGGTTAGCGAGGATTTAGTTAGGGAGTTTCTGGAGGGGCTGGACGTTTTCAAGTCAGCCGGTCCGGAAGATCTCCACCCTAGAGTTCTAAAGGAACTGGCTGAGGTCATTGCAAGTCCCCTGGCACGGCTTTACAAGCACTCGTGGTGCTCTGGAGAGGTACCGGAGGACTGGAAGAGGGCCAACGTGGTTCCCATCTTCAAAAAAGGGAGGAAGGAGGACCCAGGAAACTATAGGCCAGTTAGTCTTACCTCGATCCTAGGCAAGCTGTT
>NW_017728992.1:112619025-112641091 GCF_001723915.1 Gavialis gangeticus
AAGAGAAGGCTGAGGGGGGATCTTGTGGCCTGTTATAAACTTGTCAGGGGGGATCAGCAGGCATTGGGGGAGTCACTGTTCCCCCGAGCACTGCCAGGAGTGACCAGGAATAATGGTCACAAGCTGGCAGAGGGTAGGTTTAGGTTGGACATCAGGAGGCGCTGCTTCATGGTCAGGGCAGCTAGGGTCTGGAACCAACTTCCAAGAGAGGTGGTGCAGGCTCCTGCCCTGGGGGTTTTTAAGAGGAGGTTAGATGAACACCTTGCTGGGGTCGTTTGACCCTAGTACTCTTTCCTGCCATGGCAGGGGGTCTGACTAGATGATCTGCTCAGGTCCCTTCCAACCCTAGAAACTGTAAGATAGATGCACACAAACCCGTTACAATGGTCCGCAATGGTGGAAGAAGTGGTTTGAAGAAAGTGTCTCAGTCCATATAAAGTCTTACCGTGGGGGTCCTCTTTGCATGGAGCGGGGTTGTCCATTGCTGAAGAAACATCTCAAAGTGAAGGTCCATCTGGTGCGGGAAGGGGGGGAGGTTCAGGTGGTCCCCTCTGGCTCCAGTCCAGCGGCAGTTTGTCTGGTGGGGTTGGAGTACTGGCAGTGGCCCATGATTTGTTCCATGTAGATGTTGCAGGACCAACAGATGGTGTCAAACACCATGAGGCAGGACATCAGCTTGGCGTAGTGGATGGAGATGCGGCAGGCACGCAGGACACTCTCGTTGCTGGGGTCCCAGGCTCTGAGCATTCCCATGATGAGCGCATGGACCATCATGTTGTAGCCACAGCCCCTCAGGATGTCAGTCATGCAGCTACCAAATGGTTTAAAACCATGCAGCTACCAAATGGTTTCTCCGTGTGTCACTTCTCCCCCGTGATCTAGATATTCCCTTTTCATTCTCTGGATTAAATTAAAATAAAAACATTAAATGTGAAATGATAATATGACAATAAAAATGATGAATTCTTAAGAAATTTATGTTTTTAAGCCAAAAAGATCAGATTAAAAAAAAAGTTACCCAGAAAGACAGACCTATAGCTGGTTCATATTTGACAATTAGCTGTAGCATGTATATACATGGACAAGTTTCTTGTACTATTTTACACTAGTTTAATTGTACTGGCAACATTGGAGTTGTTTCTCACTTACACTGGAATAAGTGAGAGTGAAATCAAGTCTAAGTTTCTTAAATTGTCTAGTCAGAATTGGATCCTGTAAGGTTCTAAGACTCACAAGAGTCTTAAATCTCTCATCTGGTACTGACTTCCTACAATCCTTTGCCCTATTCTTGGCTTAACACATGCATTTTCCAGTGAAATGAGCTGCTGCTCATGATCTCTTGAATCTGGCTAATCAGTTACCTTACTTAAGCTAAAATTGTTCAGAACCTCTGGGAGAATGTAGGGGTTTTTTTCTGAGAGAATTACCTTATAAAAATAGTTTCCTGTTCTTGATTATGCACTTCACTGTCACACCATCAACCCCAGGTATTCCATTTCCTCATTGTGAATGAAACTGATCCTCAGTCAGTATTATAGTATCAGTAGCAATAGTTTTATTCATAAAGCAATATTTATTCATCAAGGCACTGTAAAACATAACCTTAACATTAAGCAGATATGAGCAAACAAAGGTATCCATTTTTTAAAGACAGGGAACAAGGGAAAAAGGGGGTTTGAAAGGCAATGTAATAACTGTAGGACAAAATTGAACATTTTAAAATCACCTTTAAAACAGAAGGGTTGATGTCATTTTTCAAAAGAAGAAAAGAAGGATATTAGCTTTAGATATTGAGACAGCAGTTTGCAACCATTCAGGTTACATTTCAAAGTCATCTTGTAAGCAGTGTAACAAATATGGATAAGTTATCAAAATGAGTCAAACTCTATCCTGAGAAAATTAATGAGTTCTAGTATCTTGTACCTGAATCAATAGCCAAGTCAATTCAAGAAATGTCATATACAAAATGAATGTAGCGCAAATTCTACCGCCTTCAGACCCCAAATGGGTTTTCCTTTCCAGCTTGACTCATAGGTCATCTGGTTTCAAAACTACTATCTTGTCAACCTGATTTTCTTAAATAAAGGTATGTTTATATAGCAAGACAGAACTTGTTCCAACTGACCTTGTGGGGTATCAGATTAGACTTTCTTTTGTCTCATGGCCTACATGAAGCCAGGACAAGAACAGTAATATTATTTAATAAAAAATAATTTCTTGTTTTGTGGGCAGCTAAAATAATTCAGCACAACAATATCTAATGACAATATCTCCTCCAGCAACAATATCCTCCAAGATATTTCCTTAAGGTAGCCTGCAGTGCCATGACAGTTGTCTGTGGGTAGGATATTCAGATCAATTCAGAGTAGTAAAAAGGAGGTTTGGGTCTAAACTTGCTTCATCATTAGCTCCAGAAATTGTATGTTGTATGAGCTGATTTGATTCCATAATAATTTGATGTGATTAAACAAAAGCTTATTTCCTTTATTTTACCTATTGAACAACATGCTTAATTTCTAACCATAAATCAAATATATTATCTATGACAGAGATAAGCCCTTGAACTCATTCAGGCTTATGATTAATTTCTTCCAACAAGCACAGAAAATATTCTGTGGTAAATAGATGACACTAGAGCCTACTTTTGTACTGCTAAACTACTCGGATTGCTCTGAGTAGTACTCTGATTGCTAGTTATGAGTTTCTCTGGTAAGTTACATCAGCAAGACCAAAACCTGGAGCGCTCTCATACTTTCTTCTGTCCCATTAAATGTAATGGGTTTTGGGTAGAATAGGGCAGCCATATTTGGCTATGTATTTGCTTTATATATTCATTACTTTACACAGCCAGCAGAAATACCAGCCTTAATCCTACATGGAGAATGAATGTTTAAATATAGAGAAATGTTAAGTAATAAAGAACTGAAATTGACACCTTACTGGAAGTCAATCTTGTAGCATAGAAGGTTTCAGCAAGAACATGAATGTCTGAAAGGCAACAGGAAGCCAAAGACAATTATTTCAAGATAAATAGCATATACAAAACACTAATTATAAGATGTAGTGCCACCCTTGTCTAGATTTACATGTGGTCTTGAAAACAATTATGTATCCAAATATTTTAGAAAAGGAAATGTTTTCAGAGAACAGTCTTTCTTATAAGCAATCTAGCGCCTCTGCCTTCAATCTAGCTGCAAAGGCTCTAAGACCAGCCTTTCTCATGGTGATTCAGTATCTGAGTGAAAATGGAATCAGAATAGCCTGAATACAACTGAGTGGATAAAGGGGGGGAGCTTCTGGTCCTTTCAGAACCTTCACTTTACTTCATTTATAAAAAATCATGAAACACATGGAAGGAAGGAGAAAGTAATTTTTTACTTTTTCTCCAGAGAGTTTCACTTATATCTTAAGGGTGAATGTTCCAAATATTTTTCTAACCAATCAGCAACATCCAAAACTAAAGGTGTTGCAATCAGAGGGCCACATTCCTCATTGTCAGTCCTGCTGTGCCAATTTAGAGTAAGTAAGGATCAGAATAGGGCTCTTGAATTACAAGTATTTAGTCTTAATGTTAAAACTGTTTCCTTCTGACAAAGTCCACTTTTCTTCATTCTTGTCTTATAATGTTTTCTATATGTCATACTATTGTCAACTGTGTCAGCATGTATAGTGTTGCCTTGGACTAGTTACAGGCTCTGTAATTCACTTTCTCTGTAGTTTCAAATCAGCAAATCTCAAAAGGTTATATCTACCAGGATCTATAACTGACATTTTAAAAACACTGACCTATATCAGTGCTCCAGGTAGCAATTAAACAGTGTCCATTAAACATTTTGGTTAACAGTTTCCAAGAATTATATATATACAGTTATTTATTTCTTTTTCTGCTTTCAACACTAAATTGATATCACTGAAGGGCTGCAATATGTTTTCTATATACTTCTGGAATTGTGCCAAATCTTTAACTGTTGGTTTTGATGTGGGCTTAGTGTTTTGAGAGGAAAACCTCATTTGCCACACAACAGTGGGTGCATCTACACAAGATGTTTACTGTGGAGTAAACTTATTAGCTCCGCAGTGAAAGTGTTGGCATCTATACCTTCAGAGCTATTAGGCTGGAATAAACTAATAAACTCCACAGCAGGGTTGCACTTGTAAGTACAAGTGCAACCCTGCTGTGGAGTTTTTTACTCCATAGCAGCGTATGTGTAGATGCTGATGTGGCTGGCTGGGGCATGAGGAGGCTTCAGTGTGCGGGGTGCCTGTAAGTTAGCCCCACACTGGAGCCCTCTTGTGCCATAGCCAGCCCCTCCACAGCATATTGAGCAGGGTCAGAACAGCCCCAGGCTGACAGCCTGACTCTCCCACTGTCCCTGTCCCCTGCCAGCTGGGGCTACTCTGACCCAGCTAGATATGCTACAGTCCGAGGTTCATGTGTAGATGTGGTGCCCAGGAGAAACAAATGTGAGTTTATTGCATCACATTAATATGCATGTGTAGATGCACCCAGAGGGATGGAAATGCAGTAAATCTTCTTTCTCAGCCTAAGAATACACTGCATGTGGCTAGGAGAGCAAATGTTAAGATTTTTACCAAACCCACTAGGAATAACTATTTCAAACATTCAGCTGTCTTGTTCAGCATGCATGGTTATAAATTACTGAAGTCTAATTTTTCAAATTGATTAGTCCCTGCCTCCAGGAGCACATCTGTAAACCCACATATTTTTCCATTCATTCCAATGAAAATCAAACAAAAACATTGTATTTCACATTGCACACAAAATATTACAGAACTTAAAATTGTGAAGGCCAATAGAATGGTATGGCTTGATTATTAAAGTCAGTCTGTAATATAATGCTGACATAAATCCTTAATTCCAGACCTGTGGAACAGATTGCAATTCTTCCCTTTTTCAAATAATCTAAGTTCCATATAAAATCATAGGAAAGTAAGGCTTTCCTATGAGGTTGATTAGAAGGGATGTCAAGGGGTCATCTAGCCCAGCTTGCTAGTCAAGGCAGGATCACACCTGACTAAATCATCCCAGCTAAGTGTTTGCCCAACCTACTCTTGAAAATTTTCAAAGATGGAGGTTCCTCAGCTTCTCTAGGTAGTCCATTCCAAAGCTTGGCCACACTTACAGTCAGAAATTCCTGCTAATATCTAACCTAAATTTCCTCTGCTTCAGCTTGAAGCCTTCACTCCTAGTCCTGCCCTCTATGGCTACAGGGAAAAGCCCATCTCCAACCTCTCAATAATTACCCTGCAGGCATTTGAAGATTGTTATCAAATCCCCACTCAATCTTCTTTCCTCCAGATTCAAGATCCCTAATTTTTTTAGACTTTCCTCACAAATCTTGCTTCCCAGGCCCCTAATAATTTTGTTGCTCTGCACTGGACTCTTTCCAATCTGTCCATATCTATCTTGAAGTATTAGGCTCAAGAACTAACACAGTACTCCAGGTGAAGCCTCCCCTGTGCTGAGTAGAGTGGAAGAAACACTTCCCTTAATTTCCAAGTTACAGTCCTTGTATACTGTTGGCCTGTTTTACAACCAAAGTACACTGTTGGCTCATACTCAGTTTATGGTCCACTGTAACCCCCAGATCCTTCTCTGCATTACTGCTGCCTAGTCAGTTATTCCCCAGTTTGTATTTGTGCATGCTATTATTATATTACAAGTGCAGAACTTTTCACTTGCCCTTGTTGAATCTTTTCTGACTGATTGCAGACCATCTTTCCAATCTATCCATGTCATTCTAGATCATAACCTTGCCCCTTGGGGTGAGTGCAACTCCACCCAAATTGAAGTAGTCAGAAAATTTGGGGAGTGTACACTAAATTCCATCATTCAAATCATTAATGAAGATGTTGAACATTACCGGACCCAGGAGATACCCTTGCAGAACTCTGCTTGATGTAACCTCACAACTAGACATTGAGCCATTGAGGACTACTCATTGGGTGTGTCTACTGCATCAAATACTAAATCAATGTGCAGTAACTGGTACCACTGCACAATAGCATGGGTACACAGGTTTTTACAGACACTAACTGTGCAGCAGCTTAATACTACTGTGCAGTAGCATATTAGTATGGGTTTTGCCCGTCACAGTACTATGCAATGTTATTAGGCTACTCCATGGTTAACGTCTCATATAGACATACCCATTAAGCAAAATGATCCAGCCAGTTGTAGATCCATCTTATAGTACTTTCATCTAGTCTGAATTTCCTTAGCTTGTTAATGAGAATATTGTGAGACACAGTGCACACATCTACATTTGCTATTAATTTGAAGTAGGCTTACTGTGCAGTAAAAATATTGTGCTGTTAGCCTACTGGGGAGAATGCTCTGTCTTGAGAGCAGATTTTCTCCCAATGGAAGTAGCCCTGTACAGGGCTGCCCTCATCCTGCTCTGCCCCCCTGCAGCAGCAGGGGGAGTGCTAGCTTGGGGTCTGGCAAAGCACATGGGGTGGTCCCAGTGGGCATAGGGCCAGGAGAGCTTTGCAAGGGGACCTGACATGCATCAGACTGGAAGAAAGCTGCCCCTGTAGCCAGCAAAACTCTCCTAGCTTTGTGCTCTGTCCAAGCAAAATTCTAGAGAGGCGCTGGCAACACATGAGTTAAGTCTGATCATGCGCAGATAACACTGGCTCATGGAAATTTCCACAGCATGCCCAGCACGTGCCCTCTGGGTGACCTGAAGCTCTGTCAATCACCGGTGACCTACTTTTCAGCCCTGTCAATCACCAGTGACTTACTTTTCAGCCCTGCGCATGCCTAGTTACAACACAGAGCTCTAACTCACACATGCTCAGTTAAAAAGAGCATGACATAATCGTACTAGAAAATTCTAACAGCCAAGCGGCCTGATTGGCTAAGGGGCTGCTATATTAGTGAGTGAACCCCCACCTCGGTGTGGGTTGTGTGGGCGTCGTTGGTGAGAGAGTGGTGAGAGACCATGCGCTATCTGTAGCAGAGGCTGCTGTCAGCAGGGACTGCGAGGCAGAGAGCAATTTGGGAGTCAATCCCCCGGTTCTCTTCACAATCTCATACAGTGAATTCATACCTTCGATTTTGTTTCCTCTCGTACTGATTATTCCGATTACCGAACTTACTGGCTTTGACCTCGACCTTGACTTCGATTACTTCTATGGCTCCGACATTGATTCCGGCTTTTACTTACCTGGCATTTGACTGACCTCAGCTTCCATTATCGACCATGATCCGGCTCATCCCTACTTCACCTCTCAGCTCTCGACCTCGGCTTTTCCTTCGACCACCCGGTGTCCATTGGACTGGCATCACGATCACTTCGTTCTTCTTGATGAGTTACAGTTGTCGTTTGTTTGTATTGTTCGTTTAACCCTTTATGAGCTGTTGACCAGCCCTAAGACTAACCAACAGGCAGCCACACCTAGCTCTGGCTAGACAGCAAGGGCTCGTTGGGGAACCTTGTGGGCCAACAGACCCCCTTTGTTTCGTTCGTTCTGTTCTGCAACTTTATCCTGTAACTGAAGCAAGCATCGCAACCTACGCCTTCAAAAGCATAAGTCAGATAAACCCACTTTGTTTGAAACTGTTACGTTTCCGTGCCTCAGAACTCCACGCCAAAAATCCTGCCTGTTCCGTGTCCAATTGCCACCGCCCAGCTGCCCAACCGTGACACCGTAAGCTTGGTTAACCAACTCTGGGACATGCTTATCCAGACGTACAGCTGCCAACAAGTTCCCCACCAGGCAGGGTTTTCCTGCCCAGCAGAGGGTTGCTGGGAGCTGTCTGGGGTGTGGGGCAGCCGTGGTCAAACCTCCTGCTTAGTCGGGGCAGGGGGCTCACCAGCAGCTGCCTTCTTTGGCATGGAGATGGCTGCTTTGGGGAGGGCAGGGCAGGGGGCAGGGAATCCATTTTTGCCTGTCCCCTGAAGCAGCCGGTTCTGTGCAGTGTGGAGCTGGCTGCTCTGGGGGATAGATTCCCAGCTTCCACTTGCTCACCAGGGCATCCAGCTCCATGCAAAAACCAGGACAGGAGATAGAGAGCTTTCCATTCCTGGTGCTAATTGTCTCTCAACTTCTGGGTGGAACCAGGGATCTGACCAGTGCCAGGACTGGGAACAGATTGCTCCCTGACCCCTTCAGTCCCCTACTGGGTAGGTTGACCTTCACCTTTACATTCTTAAACAATTCCTCACTGTTTATGAGTAGCAAGTTGAGAAGAACATTCTGTCTTGTTGGCCTGTCTACCATGTGTACCAAAAATTTATCCCCAACGCAGTCCAAAAATTCATTGGGCTGTATGTGTGCCGTTGTGTTTCCTTTTCAGCAGATGTCCTGATAATTAAAGTTCCCCATGAGAACGAGCTTCTGCAATTTGGAAGCTTCTATCAGTTGTTTAAAGAAGGCCTCACCCACTTCCTCCTCCTGGGTTGGTGGCCTGTAGCAGACACCCACAATGACATCCCCCGCTGCTCTCACCTGTGACCTTTATGTAGAGACTTTCAAGAGGCCTACTTCCCACTTTGTATTACACCTCAGAACATGTGTACATTGACTCTCTTTCTATATAGAGATATTTATATACTATGGCAGGAAGCATGGGGAACAAATAGGAAAAACTGATGTCCTAGAACAATCAAAGAATTATGTAATTGGAATTATAGAGGTGGGATGCAATAATTCACAAAACTGGAGTACAGCCATAGGTGGATATACCTTGTTCAAGGAGGATAGGAAGGGGGAAAGAGGAGGAGGCTCTACCATATATTTATATATCAGGGCCAGGTCTATGCTGGCTTCTTCCCTGTGGGGGGGCTGAGCTGGGGGTGGGTGGCAGTGGTACTGGGAGAGGAGGCTATGGGGTGGGCTATGGCCACCCCAAAATTCCTCCTAGCCACCCTTCCCAGTACCGCTGCCCACCCTGCCCCACCCTGAGTGCAGACCTGGCTCAGCCTACCCACTGGTCCTGAGCCTACAGTGAGTAGCCCAGCCTCATCCCATGCAGAAATCCAGGGGAGGCACATGACCATCATGCTTCTCCTCATGGTGTGTGCTGCAGCAGGGAGACTCCCCCCTTCCCTACCCTCCTGTGTCCCCTAGACAAGCCACCTGTTGCCCCATCCCACTCCTGCGGTTGCATTCATTGCCTTGGCTGGGCAGCATCTGCTCCTACCCCACTCCCTCCCTCAACATGGGGGCCTTGATCTCTCCCCCACACCCATTCCCCCTCCCCCCCCAGACTTACTGGCCAGACACTGCTCTCCAAGCTGCTAGGCTGCATTTCTGTAAATTGGCTATCAGATCGGTATCAGTTGATATGGCTATCAGCCAAGAAAATCTTTCATTGGTGCACCCCTAATCTATCTATTGATTGATATAAAGGAGGCACTACCATATATATAGCTATATATATATAGAGAGAGATATCTATATAGATATATCTACATATCTATCTATATCTATATATAGTCAAGTCTCTTCCTTTTTCCCGCATCCTATCCTCCTTGAACAAGCTATATCTATCCATGGCTGTGTGGCGGGCCAGTAGGGGGCGCTCCTGCGTTAAGCCACCCATGTCACTGTGCCCGACCACCTTCCAGGCTCCAAGTGCCTCCCTAGAGGTGCCTTGTGTCCAGCTGACCCCCTTCCTGGAGCACACTCGCTAACCTGAGGGTAACATAAGATACCACCACCCTGAGAAGGGACTCTCTCAGCCCTGTGTCCTTGGGGAAACACAGGCCTAATAGTCCTATGGGTATTTGACCCAGTACAGGCACTTGGGACACTTCCCCAAGTCAGGGGCCAAAAAGGAAAGTCCCTCTTAGTCTGCAGACCTAAGGGGCCTCTTAGGCATAATTTAGACCCACCCCTCAATAAGTCTCCTACACTGGTCTCAAAGGAGAACTTTATTGATTACAGGGGTAGGGTGAAAATAGGGTACAAGATTGAGCAATATCATAGAAATCCCATAGAGCAAAACAGTCTGGCTGAGGTAGCCTTTTGATCACGCATCTGAGTTACTGCCAGCTAGATACCTAACCAGATCTTGAGTAGCTTACTCACAAGCATCATCCAGAGGCTGTTGGAGATCCCCTCTGGAGGCAGGCTGTTCCTCGCTCATGAGTTATGGGGGAGAGAGCCAGTTTCAGAAGGTAAACTCCTGTCTAAGTCTGAGTCCCCTGCATGGCTGCTGTACCCTCCTCCTGGGCAGTCTTAACTTATGTAGCCCCTGTGACCTCATTCTCCTGGTCCAGTGGAGGCCAGCTCCAGTTGGCTGTCGGCCAACCAATTTGAAATACATCACTAGTTGCCGGGCAGACTCTAGCCCACCAGGTAGAAACTCCTCACCCAGGTAGCTGATACCAGTCACGTAGGCAGAGGGAGCAGGTTTCCCTCCTCCCTCAGGAATGTAGCCAGCTCAGGTCACCTAAAGAGATAGGGTAAGGGTGTGTCTCCTCTGTTGGGCCCATCCTAATCAAATTGTCACAGCACAGAGATTTTGGGGAGAAACAAAGGTGGCTTCCTGCCGCAGGCTGTACTCCAGTTGTGTGAATTTTTGCATCCCAACTCCATAATCCCAATTATATCATATTTCTTTGATTGTACTGGGCCATCCATTTTTTTCCTGTTTGTTCCTCTGCTTCCTACCATAGTATATAAACTATAAACATTTCAGGTATCTGGTTGCCCTGTCTTTTCCCTGAAAAAATTGCTAAGGCTTATGCTATTACTTTTCCTTACTAAATTTTTATCCATGTCCCCAGGCTTTTTAATTACTTCTGGGCTTTTGACCCCATCCTCTGGTGAACCTAGTTTAAAACCTTCTTTACTAAGTTAACAAGCCTATATGTTAAGACACTTTCCATGTTTTCATCAGGTATACCCCATAGCTCTTCCTAGCAATCCATCTTCTTGAAATACCACCCTATGGTTGAAGAAGCCAAAGCACTGCTAGTGATACCATCTACACAACCATGTGCTGATCTCCAGAGTGTACCTGCTCTGAGCTGGGGCTTGTTCATAACTTGGAAGGATTGATAACACCACCTGGGCCTCCATCCCCTTCATCCTTGTGCCCAGAGCCATGTAGTCACTTTTTATCTACTTGAGGTCACCCCTGGCAGTATCATTAGTGGTCACATGGATGGACAGCATGGAATAGTGGTCAGAGGGCCAGCTGAGTCTTGGCAACCTTTCCATAATGTCTTGGATGTGGGATTTTGGCAGGCAGCACATCACCTGAGCCAGCAGGTTA
Source organism: Gavialis gangeticus (assembly GCF_001723915.1). NCBI lineage: Eukaryota > Metazoa > Chordata > Crocodylia > Gavialidae > Gavialis > Gavialis gangeticus. The sequence goes on from NW_017728992.1 coordinate 112,630,280, forward strand.
TGCCAGCAGATGAATGCCTCTGTACTCTTCGGTGGGAGTCCCCAACCATGACCACTCATTACTTCCTCTTGGTAGCTTCAATTCTGAGAGACTACCTAACATCCTTCACAACTAAAAAGGGTCAGAAAACATACATTAAAAATTATATCAAACCAACCATACAGTGCTAATGTACATGAATTGATCATCTGGCTCATCATTTTAAAGTGTTTTTGTTCAAGATCCAGGCCCAGAATGACAAAAGTGTCAAAATAAAGTGCTTGTAAAGGGTTTCAGTTATATATTTTATCCAAAAAGGAATCTTTAGATATACTATAAATATTTCAGTAGATTGTGATTGAAATCCTATCAATATTGTTTGAAGAAACAACATAATTTTCATCATCCATTAGCTTCTGTTAACATATCGAAGACAGCAATCTATACTCCCTTCCTGTATTACCAATCAAACTAGATACCCAATGTCTTGACAATCCACCTATGTAAGTAAGTCTAAGTGGAAAGAGTCTGGAAAAAAGTATTTGAGAAGCATGTGATAACATGTTTGTAAAGCTCACATGCTCTTTGAAGATCTTGCTGTGATTTAGGGATGGGCTATCTAGAGCACAACATCCTTCCTGCAGTAAGGCAGTAATGTATGTTTTATATACTCAGAACACAGGGAAGCAAGTTGTAACAAATGCTATTGATATATAATTCTATAACACTACTTTTTTATAGTAAAGGGCTAATACTTAGAATTAACAGAACCATCTGCTAAATAAATTTATGGAAATGCTTCTTTAATTTCCAATTACATGCCTCTGTTTTTAGAGGCAAAGTTTGTAAGACTAAAATTGTCTCCATTTTATAGTGTGAAACTGCACGCTGTTCATTTTAATATAGAGTAATCTCTGGCAATTTGCCTTTGGGATAATTTGCCTGGATTAATGTGCCATTGTTCTGATTCCCTGGGGTATGCCCCCTGCCTTCCTCATTATCAACTCCTGATAATTGGTCACCTCTGGATAATTATTACTTTATCTGTGTTCCCTTTGGGCTGCTGAATTATCCAGGGTTCACTGTATTGCTTTTGATTACAATGGTTTAGCAGATGTGGTAGAGTTGTATAGAATGTTGAGTGCAGTAGAACAATTTTTTTATGGAGAAAACAAGAACCTGAAGTTAAAATATGGATAGTAGCAATATCTCTGGCACAATCTGTATAAATTGACTGCTTGGCCATCTGCAATCTACAGTCTCATTACCAGCTTGTCCTGAGCTTCCCAGATTGTTACATTTCTGTGGCTGCTGTAGGGCAGGATTTAAAAGCTCATGGGAGTCAATGGCTGTCTTTGCCTCAGTGGACTTTGGATAAGACCCAAAGCTAATAATCTGAGTAAAAGCTATCTTCCATTCCTCTCATTGCTTCCAAGAAAATAACAATGGATTTTTTTCCCTGTAGAAGAAAGTTTTATTTCCCACCAGACCATTTAATGGCAAGAATTTGAAATTAGTAGAGTAAATTAGTTTTTTTCCACAGCAATTTATTTTTTAATTGAAGAACGCCCTTTCCTCAACATCAACACTTTTTCCTTAAACATTATATTTGGAGGAATTATTATATTTTTGTTTTAGATTTAATAGATATTTAACTCCACATTTTTCTTTTAAAGGTAGCACATTTAAAAACACTTTTATATAATGAAAAAACAAATTGTTATATTTTAAAACAATTTTATATATTTCATTCTTTTTTTTACAATTTCTAAGAATGATTCTGCCTTGAGCCATTAGAAATAAACTTTGGACTATCCATTTTTTGGGTGGTTGGTTTCCTATGTCACTGCTGATGTGTGGATCTCAAAGCACTATACCAGTCTTTTATGAGGTACTCTACTCCTGTTCATTTTGCTGAAAAATATTATAGCATCAAATAAATATTTACTTCAGTAAATTATAAGGTTCAACCACGCATACTAATTAGTCACTGTGAGAAATTAAGTAATAACAGTAAATATAAGAAAATAAAGCATGAACTGTATAAATGGACAGACATACCTATTAAGCCTCATATATAATTGTAATAATTTCTTTTTTATTTGCAGATGTGGGGATATTTTAGACATTTGAACTCAGCTCTTGAATTCAGCATAAATGGATGTAGCTTCCAATTTAAACACTCTCTATTCAAGATTCGAGATTCTAGCTGAATTTTTTGAGATGGCCTCTACTGTTTTCTATTGAAAAAGTTATTTTGGAACAGAATGGCAGGTCTATTGTTCTACTAGTTCTTTTTTTGTTGTTGTTATTTCTAATGTAATGAAAGCAAAAGATATCAGCTGAAGGAAGTTTCATGTACAGGCAGCCTTCACCATTCATACAGTCTGTGTTCATGAATGCAGTGCCCCCAGTGGCTGGGGAGGGCCACAGCTCCAGCAGCAATGGCAGAAGTGCAGTGGTGGGAGCCTGGCCATGGCAGTGGGAGTCCAGCAGCAGCAAGCACAGAGCTCCTGAGGAGTTCCTGTAAGTGTATAAAGTGTATTTAAAATGTGGATTTGGCATTTACAAATATTTGACCATGAATGCCAAACCTGTCAATACCAAGGGTTTCCTGTACTTATATCAGGATTGAACCTGGCCCATTCTCTTTGTTGCTAAATGTTTGAGAGGAGCAAGAGATGCCCTGGCTTTTTTTTGTTGCTTCTAATGATACAAGATGAAAAGCCAAGTCCATCTATAAAAATACAACTGAATGGACCTGAATGCAATAAGTATATATAATCATGTTTTTACAGTTAAAGGAATCACATTTCTCACTTCATATTAGAGAGCTGGCAACACACAAATGTTAAAGGTCAAATCATTAGTTGTTTAAGACAAGTTGAATACCACAGACTGTGTACAAAAACAAAAAAACTTACACTTTACTTTGAAAAATCATAGAATCATAGACAAGTAGGGCTGGATGGGACCTCTGGAGGTCTTCTAGTCCAAACCCTCACTGAAGGCAGGATCATCCCTATCCAAACTGTCCCATACATGTCCTAGTCTAACCTGTTTTTAAAACTACACAATCCCTTTGCACAACTCATCATCATCAATCTTTTGCAATTGAGGATGATTGTCTTCCATGACTATTTTATCCTTGGGTCTGACGATAGCTGATGAGGCTTATCCAGTATCAACGGATTCTGTTGCAGCTTTTTTTGCAGGCATGTGTTTCTGTGTGAGGTGAGTGGCTCTGAATTCTTGATTCTTTCTGCAACATGCTGTGATCCTGCTTTTCCATCTCCTGTTATCATTGTAAGGTTTCAGAGTTCTGAGATCCTTCCAGCATATTCTTCCTTCATTTATGGTGCTGCTGGGCAATAGTCTCCCATTGGCTGATGTCAATGTTGCATTTTTTTTTCAAGATGGCCTTGGGAACATTGAAACAAAGACGCTGGGGCTCTCTGTTACTTTAAGGGAAGCAGCAGCATACCCAAGGAGCACTTCAGGCCAGGCAGGGCACCACAGCTGCAAGTCACTGGGATAACAGGTTAATGGAGGAATTAGCAGTCATCTGCCAGCAGTCTGCTGACCAGATATAGGCAGGGCCCTGGAAGTTGATAAGCCCAAGGCTGAGGTAGGCATGGGGGTTTTCTCTCTGGCAGCCATAGGGGAAGGAGCTCCTGTCCAAGAGAGCCACTCAGGAATGTTTGCCGCCTGCTTTGCTACCTGCAGGAACAGTGAAGCCCAGGACACTGTAATAGTGAGCAAAGGCCTACACTCTTAAAAGTGCAGGGGGCAATTTCCAATGTTATTTATGTTATAGCCCAGGGGCTTGTGTTTATGCTGTGCTGAGTATTGGCTACCAGAGAGGGGCACAGACACAGAGGCCAGGGGCTTGGTGCCAGAGAAGGTGCAGCCACATGGGAGCCTGGGGCCTGGCAGACAGGGTCCAGGGGCCTGGTGATGGAAAGGACAAATGAGAGCTAATGCTTCAGAGCCAAGTCTGATTTAGTGGGACCAGGTTTAGAAGGCCTAGATAGATTGAAGGGGCAGAGGCTGAGGGGACTGAAGTGCCAACAAAGGCAACAACATCCTTGTAACACCCACAAGGTATGGGGTATGGTAAAAAGGAGGGTTTGGAGCCACACACTTAGCCCTTAAGGCTTTGGGTGCCTGGCCAGGAGCAGTTGATTAGAGGCCCAGTCAAGAGCCTGGGACTATAGAGGCCCAGCCAAGGGCCTAGGGGATCAGTGAGGACCAGTAGGTTGCTGGACCCTAGCAGGAGTTCAGTGGAACCCGGGCTAAGGTCTGTGGGCAGCCTCTCTATTTTTCATTATTCCATCAACGCATGACAGGCAAGATGGGAAAGTGCCCTAGGGGATGAGTGGGGCACAGTCATTGTGGCCACCCTTGGGACCCTGACATGTTACAGACATCCTTGGAGTGCTTTCCCTGCCCTCCTCTTGAGCATATGACTTAACTGAGCTGGGAGAAAAAATCTTGCTTCAGGAGTCTGGAGTCAGACATCTGGATGATGTGGCTAGCTCAGCTAAGTTGATGTTGGGTGATCATCACCTTGATGCTTATGGTATTTTCTTGCAAGAGAACTCTAATGTTGGTCTGTCTGTCTTGCCACTGTTTTTGAAGGATCTTCTGCAGTCAGTGTTGATGGTACTCCTCTAGCGGCTTAAGATGTCTCCTGCACATTGTCTTTGACTCAGCTCTGAACATTAAGGTGTGGATCACGACAGCTTGATAAACCATGATCTTGGTTTTGGAGCTGATGTTGTGATCTTCAAACACACATTTCCTCAGGTGTCCAAAGGCTGTACTTGCACCTTTGAGATAGTGCTGGATTTCTGCATCGATGTCAGCCTTCTGTGAGAGATGGCTTCTGATGTACAAAAATCCTCAACATTGTTTACAGTCTCACCATGAATCTGAATTACCAGAGCTGGGGACTGCTCATTAAGAGCTTGTTGATGGAGGACCTTCATCTTCTGAATGTTAAACATCAGTCCCATTTTCTTTCATGCCTTGTAAAGATGTTGACATTTGCCTGAAGGTCTGCTTCTGAGTGAGTACACACTTACAGCATCATTAGCATATTAGAGCTTGGTGATTGACATCAGGGTAGTCTTGGTTTTGGTTCAAAGTCAGTGGGAATTAAACAGCTTACTGTCCATTTTATAGTTTAGCTCCACTCTGACTGGAAATGTGTTGGTGGTCAGATCACAGTAATGAATATTGAAGAGTGCTGGAGTGATAACACAGCCTTGCTTAACTTATCTTAACCTCAAAGGGATCTGTGATAGATCCATTATTGAGAACCAGTGCTCACATACCATTATGGAGCAGGCAAAAAATGGTGATCAGTGGGCATCCATACTTCAGAAGCCATACTCCACAGCATTTCTCAGTTGACAGAGTCAAAGGCTTTCATTGGGTTAAAGAAGGCCATGTAGAGAGATTTATATTGTTCCTGACATCTTTTCTGCAGCTGGCAAGCAGTGAAGATTATGTCAGTTGCACCTCTTGATGCCCTAAACCCACACTGATATTTTGGAAGCAACTATTCAGCAAGTAGAAGGATAATGTTCAGGAGGGTTTTTGCAATGACCTTCTCTGTGGTGGACAGCAAACCAATCCCTCTGTAATGACCAGACTTGTCACCTTTCTTGAAGATTGTCACAGTCATGGAGTCCCTGAGGTCATCTGGGATTTCATCATCATTCCATAGCCTTACGGTGAGTGTATGAAGGCTGTAATGCGAGCTTCTCTTGCCCCTGCTTGAAATTTTCATCAACGATTTCATCAGCTCCAGGTGCCTTATCATTCTTTATCTGCTTGATGGCTTTCCTAGCTTCATCAAGGCCTGGGGGTATTCCAAGATCATCTCTGATGGGGTGTTGTGAGATGGAGTTGAGAATATGCTTGTCAACAACAGATTCACAACTACAAGGCTTATTGCCCAAAGGCACCAAAAGCATTATACCCTGTAACAGGTAAAGCAGGAGGACAATGGCTGTCAGTGTCCAGCTGCTACAAGGTCTGTTAAATGCCCACAGCACATACCAATCTGACCATGGGGTGAAATTCCTTCCTGGTTTTAAATATTTATCAGACTAGATCATGCCTCTTTCCAGAAATTACCACAACTGAAAATTGAGAAGACGACTTTCAGAGAGGACTTGTTTCCCACAGGGCTTCTCAAAACTTGGATCCCATTGCTGTTGTGATCTACTAAGACTCCCAGATCCTTCTTTGTAGTGCTGCCATCCAACCAGATGTCATCCCTTTTGTATTTGTATCTTTGATTATTCCTTCTAAGGTATAGCACCTTGCATTTGTCAGCATTGAATTTTATCAATGCTTCTTAGCTCCAGTCCAGCTTTTCATTATTCTTGCCCAAAATTGCTGATGTGCTTGACAGGGCTTTAAACTAAAATCACCAGGGGATGGACAGACAATCACTAGTACAAGCCCTGGAAATGACAACCACAGACTCAGCAGGTCAGGTAACACAAATGAACTCACTCCTACTCCAGCCCAAGGAAGGGACTTTTCTAAGAGGACAGGGAAGCCTGGTGCTTCTGATGGCAGGCTTAGCTGCCTGTACACAAATGCCAAGAGCATGGGGAACAAATAGGAGGAACTGGCCCTTCTGCTAAGCAAAAATGAATACAATATCATATGTATAACAGGGACCTGGTGGGACTTCACCTATGACTGCCACATGTATTGATGGATATATCTTGTACAGGAGGGAACATGTGGCAAGGAAGGGCGGGGTGTAGCTCTCTATGTGAAGGATCAGTACACTTCCCTACAAGCAGGGATTGGCACCCAAGGAGGGCGACTTGAGACCCTCTGGGTTAGAATACAGGGAGAAAGTGGCAAAGGGGATATAACTGTAGGAGTCTATTATAGACCTCCTAACCAGGAGGAAGAGCTTGGCCATGAATTTACTAGGGAACTGGCCAGAGGCTGCACTCTCTTGGTGTGTGGTCATCATTAGAGACTTTAACCACCCTGACATCTCATGGGAAGAGCATTCAGCTGAATCTGGTTGGTAACAAAGCTTTCTCACTTGCATTGACAAGCTCTATTTGACTCAAGAAGTCTATGGGCTGACAAGAGGTAAGGCACTGCTGGATCTGGTACTGGCCAAAGGGGATGATCTAGTCAGAGACCTGAGGATTGAAGGGAAGCTTGGTGACAGTGACCACGAGTTGACCAGTTTCTCTATCTATCACAAAGCTGGAAAATCATTCAGCAATGCAGAAAACCTCAATTTTAAGAAAGCTGACTTTCACAAGCTCAGGAGGTTGGCTGTTTAGGCTCTGAGAGACCATGATCTGACAGAGAAGGGAGTACATGATGAGTGGTTGCTCCTTAAGGAAGTGATCCTAAAAGCACAAGGGAAGTCCATTCTGGCCCATAGGAAAGGTAGCAAAAGGGCTGGGAGACCTCCCTTGGCTCAATAGGGAAGTCATGGACCTTCTGAATCTGAAAAGAGAAGTTTATAAAGGATGGAAGCTGGGAACTACCACTAAGGAGGATTATGCAGCACCTGTAGAGAGTGGACCAGAAAAGCCAAGGCTGAAATTGAACTCAAACTGGCTACAGGAATCAAGGACAATAAAAAATCTTTCTTCAGAGTTGTGGAAGTCAGAAAAAAATAAGGGCAACATTGGACCCTTGCTGAACCAAATGGGGCAGCTGACAACTGACACACAGAAAAACGCTAATCTCCTCAATGATTACTTTGCGTCAGTTTTCCTCCAGGCCAAGGGGATCACCCTGCCTGACAGGATGCAGGACTACCAGAGTAAGGGCAATCATATGGCTATAATTGGTGAAGATGTTGTCAGGGAACAGCTTGAGAGTCTGGACTTCCACAAGTAAGCTGGCCCAGACGGGATGCACCAAAGACTGCTAAAAGAGTTGGCTAACATTATAGCACAAGCAATTGCAAGGATATTTGAGAAAATTTGAGTGGCACTTGGGAGAGGTTCCTGAAGATTAGAAGAGGGCCAATATGTTGCCTATCTTCAAGAAAGGAAGGAAGGAAAATACAGGGAACTACAGGACAATCAGTTTGACATCAATCCCTGGAAAGATCATGGAAAAGATCATCAAAGAAACCACTAACAACAGGCTAATGGAAGGCAACATTCTGAGAGAGAGCCAACATGGCTTCATCGCAGGTAGGTCTTGCCTGACCAACTTCATTTTCTTTTATGACCAGGTGATACATCACCTGGACGAAGGAGAAGAGGTTTATGTCATACATTTAGATTTCAAAAAAGCCTTTGACTTAGTCTCCCATGATATCCTCATAGTAAAATTGAGGAACTGCAGCCTCAACAATCTTATGATCTGATGGGGAACTGGCTCCATGGTCGGATCCAGAGAGTGACAGTTGGTGGAACCAAGTCAACATGGTGAATGGTGACCAATAGTGTCCCGCAGGGCTCACTACTCGGATCCATACTTTTTAATATATTCATAAATGATCTGGAGCTGGGTGCCAGAAGCAGACTGGCTAAGTTCACAGATAACACCAAATTATGGGGAAGTGTGGTCACTTTAGAGGATAGGCTGACAATTCAGTCTGACCTGGACAGGCTCACAAGGTGGGTGGATCAAAACCTGATGACATTCAACAAGGAGAAATGCAAGGTGCTCCACCTCGGGAGAAAGAACCCACATTGTACTTGTAGGCTTAGCAGTGCTACACTTACTAGCACCACGATTGAAAGAGACTTGGGGGTCTTGATCGACCACAAGATGAACATGAGTTACCAATGTGATGCCATAGCCAGCAAAGCAAATAAAACTCTGGCTTGCATCTACCAATGCATCTCAAGCAAGTCCCAAGAAGTAATCCTCCTGCTTTACTCAACCTTGGTGAGGCTGCAGCTGGAGTACTGCATCCAATTCTGGGCTCTACACTTTAGAAAGGATGTGGAGAAGCTTGAGAGAGTCCAGAGGAGAGCCATGTGCATGATTAGAGTTCAGGAAAACAGGCCTTATGAGGAAAGGCTGAGAGGCATGGGACTCTTTAGCCTGAAGTAGCGAAGGCTCAGGGGTCATTTGGTGGCAGCCTGTAAGTATATAAGGGGTGTGGATCAGGAACTGGGAGAACATCTGTTCATCAGGGCAGCACTAGGGAAGTCAAGGTCTAACAATCACAGACTGCTGGAGGACCATTTTAGACTGGACTTAAGAAAAAAATCTTTACTGTCTGAGCCTCCAGAGTCTGGAATAGACTCCCCCTCAGAAGTGGTACAAGAACTTACTCTAGATACCTTTAAAAATGCTTGGATGCTTATCTTGCTGAGGTGATGTGAACCCAGCTGACTTTCTGCCCCTTGGGCAGAGGGATGGACCCGATAATTTTGTGAGGTCCCTTTAAGCCCTAATCTCTATGAAATCTATTAAATCAATGTATTGAGATCTTTTTGAATTCCATTCCTGTCCTCCAACATGTTCACAGTTCTTCCCAGTTTTATGTCATCTGCAAATTATTGAACAGCACTGGACCCAGGACAGACTCTTTTGCAGGTATGGGCAATTATTTTGACTAGAGGGCCACTTACCCAGTTTTGGCAGGCTGTTGAGGGCTGCATGGGTAGCTGTGCCCCTTGAGAGGTGCCCCACCCCTTCACAGGTGCCCCGCCCCTTGGTCACCATCTTGGGACCAACTTCCCAATGTCTTGGGACTAATGTCCCAGGGCCAGCACCTGTGGGCCCCAAAGCAGGGTGCAGGCTGGCAGGGGTCTGTGGAGCTGGGCTGGGCTGCACCAGCAGCAGGCTCCATAGAGCCCCTGCCAGCTGCGACCCTGCGCTCCTGCCACCCTGCTCTGGGCCCCACCAGCACTGGCCCTGGGACACTGGTGTGGGCCTCATGCTCCCGCTGGCTCCCTGCCCCCTCACACCATGAGGCAGGTGAGAGGCCACTTTTCCCCACTCTCAGTACCAGCTTCTTCCCTGCTGGCAAGCAGGGGGTCGAGGCTGTACGCTGCTCCCCACCTGTACCATGGGGCTGATGCCCCACACTGCAGCCACTTGCATCCTGCCTGGGGCTGCCTGTGCCTGCTTTGGACAGCCCTGCATGGGCTGCAAGCAGCTGCAGCAGGGAGTGCCGGCCATGGGGTCGGTGAGAGGCTGCTTTTCCCTGTGCAGGGAAGGAGCCCAGGGAAAAGCTAATTGTGGTGGGGGAAGTGGCCCCTCCCCCACCCCACACCCGGTCCTCCTTGCTGCAGGTACTTCCAGCCCGCATAGGGCTGTCCGGAATGGGCACAGGCAGCCCCATGCTGGCTGTGAGCAGCTGCAGCATGGGGCACCGGGTGTGGGGGAGGGACGCTTCTCACCCATGCTCTTTCCTTGCCCAGGGTCTCCCCACCCCACTTACCTGCGCTTCCTGCATTGAAGCAGCCACGTCCTTCCAGCCCAGAAACCCTGGCTGGGGCTTTCAGCTGGGGGGTGGGTCTGGGTGGGTCCACTGGACTTCCCCTGGGTCCTACTGTCCTTGGTTCCTGTCATTTTTGACAGGACTAAGGGCAGAGAAATATTAATTTTCCAAATTTTTTTAGGGGCCCTGCAGGCCAGATAGAAGGGCCTTGCTGGCCCGATTTGGCCTGTGGGCCATATTTTGCCCACCTCTGCTCTTTTGGGACTCCACTCAAAGCTTCCTGCCAGTCTGATATAGATCTATTTATAAATAATGCTTTGTTTGTGGTTATTGAGCCACTTGTCTATCCACCTTATGGTAGTTTTGTCCAGCCTACATTTCTCCAGTTTGTTTTTTAGGATGGTCATGTGGGACCTTGT
>NW_017728992.1:112646091-112680427 GCF_001723915.1 Gavialis gangeticus
CGGCTGTGTGCCACCTGAGCCCCGGCGCCAGTGAAAGCCCGAGACAGTGCTGGCGTGTAGGCTCAGAGAGAGCCAAGGGCGTGAGTAGCGTGGGAGCAGGCTCGGAGAGAGCCAAGGGCGCGAGTAGCGCAGGAAGCGCGTGGCATAGGCCCCAGGGGGGGGCCAGCCTGCAAGAGTAGCCCGGGGAGGGCTAGTATAAGATTGGAGCGGCACCGGTTTTGTATAGACGCCCCGGGGAAGGGCGAGCGTGCAGTTAAGGGTCCCAGAGAGGGGCAGGTGTGCGAGTGAAGCCTGGAGAGGGGCAGACATACGGATCGGGGCCAGGAGGAGAAGAACGCGCAAACAGGAGCCCAGAGAGGGCAGGGGGCGTGGGTAAAGGCCCGGAGAGGGCATAGATTGGAGACACAAAAATGTCCGGAATAGCTGCGAGGCTTGGGGCGTGCTAAAGGGGAGGTAGGAGGCACGCGTAGCCCATAAGGCTGGGGTGCACCAGGTCACCCATAGAAATTAGGAGACCAAAGGCAGCCTCCCATATTAAACTATATAAGAGCAAAGATGTGGCGGGCCAGATTCTGAGGGTGCTGGGTCTCCTAATTTGGCACGGCAGGGGGCGCTAGCGGGCTCACGGCCGCTCCTAGGCCCCACCCCATGACACTTGTCTAAAGCCTTCCAGATTTTAATGGTTTTGATGTTTCACTATTCAAAATATCCTTTCTTCTGCAATTTTGCTGTTTCTTAGCCATTCCTAGTAATGTTTCTTTTCTAGTTCATAGCCTTTCAGACTGTTTTTAGCTTTAGCTAAAAATCTTAACTCAGGTGTGGTAATATTAGCTTACATGTAGAAATGACTGACACTGAAGTAGTGGAGTCACTGTCAAGACACACAGGACACACAGGTTAAATTTTGTTTTGTGAACCTGAGTGAGACATGTACATTTAACTATAATAAATCCAGGACTAATGAAAGACTGTCTCTTGACTATTTTTGCCTAGTTCATTGTATCTTTAGACTTTATGTATAATCTAGGAAATTAGTGTACATTCCAATAAATTTATATTTAGTTTTGCTTTAAATTATTAAAAAAATTAAATTTGTCATGGAAATTCTAGCTTTAACATAAAATCTGTTTTCATAAAAAATTCAAAACTTGAAACAAAACATTTTAATCAGCACTAAATATGTACTGTGTATTCTCCCACCCACAAAGCAGCAGTCCAGCTAGCTTCCTAAAGGAAAAGAACTGACTGGGAGAATGGCAGAATATTGGGATAAGGTAAGTAAATACACGGTGCTTCCTTTTGAGGGGAAAAATGGAACTGGAACAGGAATTATATCTCTGTACTACAGAATCAAAGAGAATCAATAGAGTATTAGGAGGGAAGAGATATTTTCTTCTTACATGAGAGAAATATTTTAAAGTTAACTGGTGCTATTGCTAATTGGGATGCCTTGTAATATTATACAATGGTATTGAGTTAAGGTGTTTTGCTAAGCTCTACAAATATATCTTTTATTAGGCATCGTACATTAAGGAAACTTAACTAGCCAGTCAAACATCTTGGGGAGAAATCCTGACACTATTGAAATCAATAGCAAAAATCCTATAGACTTCAATAGGGCTAGGGTTTTGCCTGTTAGACTTAAGTAGTGATCATCTAAGAAATTCCACAGTCCTTTGCCCTAGCTAAAGGGAAATTATTGTAATATATGAAAAACTTGAATATCTTGAGCCTCAGTCATGCCCTAGTGCTTTCACTGAATGCTACTACTTAATTTAAGGAGGCAGTCTCTCTTTCTTTCTCTCCCTCCCCCCCAATACAAAAAATAGCTTTGGTATTTTCTTTTTCTTATTATTTTGTACTTGAATTTCTCTATTTTTTAGATTGATTATAAACTCTGACACAGTTTATTTTTCTCACCATGGATGGTAACACATTCAACTTCTTATTTTCACTTGAATTAGAGCCAGCCCAGGACATGCTTGGCATTAATTCTGCAATCCGATGTCAATAGAAATCATGAATTCTATTAAATTGAGAGTAGTTCATGGTTGAGATTAGATTGCATCTTATTCAGTTGGCTTCATTGGTTATTTATAACTTGGCAGAGAATGAGCTGCTGTACTCGCTTGTTGACAGTAGGAGTCTTATTTAAACATAGGACCCTGTAATGGTATGAAGGCATACTCTCCGCACGTCTTTTTAAACTGCAGTTACTATTGTTGGTATCTTTTCTTTCATACTTTTATTTCCTAACAATGCCACAGTCATTCCGATTTCAAGTGCTTAGTTTAATCTATTTGCTTCCAGTCTCAATTCTTTCCTATGTGGAACTTCAGATTTCCTTGAGCAGACTTTTAAGATGTTCCCATATGTGACTCAAAGCTACACCCAAAGCTTTTTTAATTTATTTTATCTGATTTTTTTTCTCCATAAAAAGACAGTTCCTTTCTTATTCTCAGTTATTTTTGCTCCCATTGTGTCAATCTCACTGTCATTCTCAGCTGTCATAATCTTTTTCATTTTTATATAAAAATATATCTTTATAATCTCATCCAGTTATGATTTTTCTTGTCTGTTTCTTTAATTACCTTCAAGACTTCCTGCTAGTAAATCACTTCAAATAAAAATGTCTTTTGCAACTAGAAAGTGGTAGTTAGAAAAGCAAAAACTTAAATGTGTGTGCATTGAAGAGAGGGTGGCTCTTTAGCGCTAAGTACAGATAGTCAAAAACTCAGAGGCTGAATTGATTCTATCTTTTCAGGTTAGTCTAACTGCATAGATTGAACTGAGAAGCAAGTGAACACACATTCACTTCTGATTCTGGAAATCTAGCCACATGCCTGCAGTGGCTCAGGCCAGAAGCTGGGGGGCACTAGACTATGCCTCCCAGCCACTACCAAAGGGAAGGGAGGAGAGAAGCCCTTCAGGGATTTCCCCCTCTTCCTGGTTGAGCAGAGGCAGCATGCCCAGGCCTCAGAGAGGGGGATTTAAAACCCCTTCCTGCCTCAGCATGCCAACCCTAGGCTGAGGCATGGCCATGCTCTCCACTGTCTGCTTGAGTGAGGGAGAAAACCCCAGGAATGTTTGTCTTCTCCCACCCTTGAGTTGGGAGTAAGGGGTGGCAGAAGTATGGCAGAGGTTTGATCTCCAGGGCAAACCCCAGCTGGGGTCCAGAACCAGGGAGTAGGGTTTAAACCCCCAACCTGCATGGGACCCCAGCTGGGGTCTGCCTGGCAGGGGAAGAGCAGCTCCTGCCTAGCATTTTCCTTGCACCCTGCTTGATTGGAGGGGTGAGGGGCATGACCAGGTGCTGGCCAGGCCAGCAGACTGAGGCAGAGGGAAGTTTAAACCCACTCACCCCTGTCTGCCTCAGCATGCTGGGTGGGCGGCATATTGTCACACCTCCTGCCCTTGCACTCAAGCTGGGAGCATGGGAAAAGCCAGGCAGGAGCTGCTCTGCGTCTGCTAGGCAGACCCTGGCTGCAGTCCTGTGCAGGTGAGGGGGAGAGTTTAAACCCCCTCCCCCCCACCTCATTGTGCTGGCCTGGCTTGCATCTGGCCATGTCCACTCCCCCTTCACTTTAGTGGGGAGTAGTAGAAAAGCCAGGCAGGAGCTGCTTCACTCCTGCCTGGAAGGCGATCCCTTGCAGGTGGGGGAGGGGGTTTAAACCCCTCTCCCTTTCCTCCAGCTCAGCCTGCTAGCCTGGATGGTATCTGGCTATGTCCCTGACCCTTCTGCTCAAACATGGAGCAGAGGAAAAGACTGTGAGAGGCTGCTCTGCTCCAACCAGGTAGACCCTGACTGGGATTCAGAGCCAGGTTTCCCACCTCCACTCCACTCCACTCTCAGCCAGCTGTAGCAGTGATAGTGCTTTGGCTAGGGAGCAGAGGGGCAGGGCCAACCCTAGTCTGCTGGAGCAGATGGCAGAGCCCAGGGCTGCAAAGCATCTTGAGATTCTGGGGGATTTTGAATTAACTTAAACTGGGAAGGGGTCTTGGACAAAAGGTCCAAAAATTGGTTTTACCAATCAGTTCAGTCTGATATTACATTCAATCAGATTAATCTTAAACTGGTTTCAGCCATTTTTAAAATGGTTTAATTGCACTGAACTTCTGTTCTGTTACAGGTTTAAACTAGTTTCTGATCACTTAAACCGGTTTATGCATAACTTCTGTCCCTAGCCCATAAGAACTTTGAGGCCTTGAATTTTAGCAGATGAATAGGTTTTTAGCCACACTGATGATAGAAATACAGTAAATACTATGCAACCAATTCCTTTTGTTGCTCTCTCTGTCTGTAGTTGGTTCAGTAGATAAAGTACAAAGTTTGAAGTCAGGAGAGAAGTTCTAGTGTTGACATAGCCACTGACCTTGGGCAAGTCTGTAACACTCTTAGTGGTATACAAACTGGCACAACTAATACTCGGATAATTTTTTCAGCAAAATATGCATTCCTTGTAACTTATCTCTTGAGAATTGTCCATACAGAACAAGTTCTCTAAATATTTTGTTCATGTTCAAAATTATATGATGTCTGTGTTTTTTTGCAAACTTAATTGAGGTGATTGATGGCTAACAAATTAACTGCAAGTATTGAATATTCACAGTGCAAAATGTGAACTGTTTCATTGGAAAAGTAGGTCACTTGGGATGTTCTTATTACCTAATGGAAAATACAGTAAATAGCCTGCAGTCTGTTCCTGAGTTTACTTAACAGAATCGGGTTTTCAGTGCACATCCTCGCAAAAATATTGGAAACTTGTTTCTGCAATATTTGCCTAAAACAGCTATCTTTTCTAGATTATTTCCTGATGGAAAACTTGTTTCCTGCTGGCAAACTTCTGAGAGTCAGGCCACTCACAGAAAAGGAGCACAGATTACAGAAGCAAATTTCTTGGAAAAAAATGAGTAAATGTTTGGAAATAATTCTTCTCAATATTTTTGCCACCTGCCTACACAATATTTTAGTTATGAAAAGTGCAAGTATGTCTATTGAATAACAGTGTAAATAGTAATAAGTGGGGAATGTGGGGAAAAATGTGGGAATGTCTAGGAAAGATGTAACTCAGTTGTTAATTCCCATTCAGCAAATTAATTAAACATATGCTTAGTTTTTACCACAATATCTGAGTGTGCTTACCTGCTTGCTAAATAATTCTATATGTAAATATAACTCACATTCCTTGATAACTAGCACCAAAATGATCATGAGGGTCAGTTGGAAGAAACCCTCCACCTCCCTCCCTGAAAAAAAAACAAACTAAAAAACAACTATGGGATAATGGACCCATAGACAATGAAACATTAATGGATCCCTAAGCAAAGCAAAGCAGAACAAAACAGAACAAAACAAAACAAAGAAAAAAACCCCTCTATACAACCTTGGAAAAAGCTTGGTTATACTAGAGAAATCATGTTTTCTTTAGTTATTATTAAAGTAGATCACTACTATTAGTAGTGGCATTTATTATTTGTAGTACTTTAGTTCTAGTAATGGACCAGAGTCATGCTTTTAGGCCCTCACAGACCACAAAAACCTCTTCCCCAAATAATTTATAATCTATGCATTAGACAGGAGGCAGCAGGTGGATTCATAATGAGGACGGAATTACACTTGGGGTGCGTATACACATTCACAGGACTCAGTCTATGATCATACAGCTTACTTCAGGCCACGTGATTGTAGATCAGGTTTCACTTGTACAGATGTTTGCCAGTGACAGGAGCAGTGCAAGGAACCTGGTCTAATTAAGTCAGGCTGGGGGGAATGCTGGGTGGGATTGCGGGTGGGAGGTGTAAAAGTGTGAAGTAAAACTCTCCTGACATGACAGCAGAGAGGGACTCACCTGTCCCAACGGAGCCAACATCTAGGAAAGAACAACAGATGAGATGTTTTGTCAGCAGCTGCTCAATCAGGATCAGCCCTATTTGTGGCAGCGTGGGTATTTCTGGCCCACTACCAAGGCCAGGGAGGGAGTGAGACAAACATGGACAAAGGAGGAGATCTGGGAACACTGGGACACTGGAGTATAAGCCTCAGATCCTGGAGAGCCGGTGGAGCTGGTCCTCAAGAGTCCAGAGGGGCTCTGCTACTGAAGCCTGCCATGACAAAGGCTACAGGGGTGGAGACAGCAGGTGACACCAGCCAGGAGATGTGCCAAGGGAAGGAGCAATTAGGAGAGCCGGCACTGTACTGCTCTATTGAGCAAGGTTACTTTCCTTTTTTTTTTTTTGTTTCTTTTTAATGACAAACCCAGGAAACAGGACTGTCAACCTGATAAAGGGGGACAGAAAGAAGCTGATGCCAGCTGGGACATGGTGGCAGGGGATCTGGCTTTAAAGGGCCAGCTGGAGTTGACTGTAGGGAGTGGGTAGGTGAACCCATCATGCTGGGGGAAGCAGCAGATACCATGGAAGTTTTGATTCCTGGATGTTGAAACGTTCCAGGAGGAATAATAGCCCAGCTGGAGTGAAGGGGGTGGGAAGGATCACCTAGTTCTTTTCTTTTTCTCTTTATTTTCCTTTGTGAGACCACTGGCCCGTGATTAGCCCAACACTCTAGGGGTGCTTGGGGCTCGAGGCCCAGGGATGTAGCTGGTGGCAACAGCTGCTCTAGGGCATGACTTACCTGAGTTTCCTTCAAAGTGGAGTTGTCCTTTGTTTCTTCTCCATGATGCAAGCTGTGACTAAGCGACCAAAGTACTGGCTCAGTCACAGCCCTGGTAAACCAGAATCGAGGTGGACACAGTTCTGCAGAGTAATGAACAGAAGAGGAGCTCCCCTTGAGAGACCTGGAGCAACAGATGCAATAACAACTGGTGGGTGTCCCTAGGATGGGGTGCAGGGGAGGTTGGAGCCCCAAAGAAGAACTGAACCTGATTCACCTGAGATTGTACACAGCAGAAGTAGGTCACCTCCCAAACAAGTCCAACAACAAGATGTGGCAGGTGAGAATCAGGTAACTTCTGCTGACTGTATGAGCTTTGTGGGTCTGCTCCCCACAACAGTCTCACAGTGCACA
Source organism: Gavialis gangeticus (assembly GCF_001723915.1). Classification (NCBI taxonomy): domain Eukaryota; kingdom Metazoa; phylum Chordata; order Crocodylia; family Gavialidae; genus Gavialis; species Gavialis gangeticus. The sequence continues at coordinate 112,653,116 of NW_017728992.1, forward strand.
AGGCTGCTGGGCACCATGGCTTACCCTATACTGCACTGATGGAGGGTCTGTAAGATAGATAGAAAACTGGCTGGAGCACTGGAGTTAGAGAGTAGTAATCAATGGCTCGATGTCTAGCTGGCAGCCAGTATCAAGTGGAGTGCCCCAAGGATCAATACTGGGGCCGGTTTTGTTCACGGCCCCCCACTACAGAAAGAATGCGAACAAATTGGAGAGTCCAGTGGATGGCAACAAAAATGGTGAGGGGGCTGGGGAACATAACTTATGAGAAGAGGCTGAGGGAACTGGGGTTATTAGGCATTTATACACAAATCTTGTCATCCGACAATGCGCCAGAGATCTGCCACTTTTGAGCAGACTCAATTGTGCTGCACTGTGTGCAGTTCTAAAAGTGGTGAAATGCTCATCAGCACGCAGAAAATGGTGGCAGTGCGCTTTTGAACTAAAGAACCTTCTATGTGTTTTAGTTCAAAAGCACACTGGCACCATTTTCTCAGTGCTGATGTGCGTTTCACTGCATATACAACTGCAAGCAATGCAGCACCAGGTGCTTTCCAAAGTGCCCGGCGCTGGGGTGCTTACATGTGTAAAAATGTCCTTTTAGTTTAGAGAAGAGAAGATGGAGAGGGGGTATAATAGCAGCCTTCAGCTACCTAAAGGGGTGGTTCAAGAGGATGAAGCTAGACTGTTTTCAGTGGTGGCAGATGATAGAACAAGGAGCAACTGTCTGAAGTTACAACAAGGGAAGTTTAGGTTAGATATTAGGAAAAATTTTCTCATTAGGAGGATAGTAGAACATAGGAACAGGTTACCCAGAGAAGTGGTGGAAGCTCCATCCTTGGAGGTTTTAAAGACCTTGATAGACAAAACTTTGGCTGGGATGATCTAGCTGGGGATGGTCCTGCTTTGAGCAAGGGGTTGGACTAGAAGACCTTCCATCCCTAATTTTCTATGATTTTCTATGATACAATGGGATATTGTTTTTAAAATTTGTCATAATTGAAGACGACTAATAATTTCTATATTTTTGCAGGAAAAGTAGTTGGCAAACCTCAAAAAATGTTTCCCTGGAAAATAAAAGTTTTATGATATTATTCTCTGTTTTCCATATTGATTTTACTGCATGATTTTCAAGAAATTAATCTCAAAACATGAGTGTGTTCAAGGGACAACTAAACAAAGAGACATCCTAGAGAAATACATTGTTCCTGTTTTGAGCTGTTGGGGCTTCTTAAACTGATATGAAAATAAAGAAGTGGGATTTGTAATATATATCGTTCTATTATCTATTTTATAGAAAAAACCATTTCTTGATTAAATATACTTTGTGAAAAATGCAGATTGGGTGATACCAAAACATTTCACAAATTCATGTTTGTTTTAGTGAACACTTTTAGTGAACTGTTCAAGTTTATTGAACAGTTCACTAAAACATGAATTTACATATATAAATACATGCACACGCACACACATGCACACATAGATATATGTGTATATGTAGCTTATATATATAACCCCCCACACATGTGTACATATAGATATATGTGTGTGTACACACATACACAATAGTTAAAAATCCTAAATATTCAAAATATTTTATTTTAAAAAATGTAATTGGGATTTAAATGTAAATATTATTTGTTCTGATTTTTATAAGTCTACCAAATTTCAAGATTCATTTCAATGTTATTCTTATATTTTTTTTAATGCTTAACCTTTTTTTTTTTTTAATAGTGTTTTTCAGGTGAAATGAAATATCTCATAGGGTCCAAACCTTTTTTTTTTACTTTTCAATTTGCCAAAAAATTCAGTAAGGTTTTTTCTTGAGGCGACCAAACATATGTATTTATGCAACTGCTAGTGAAGTTAAAACTGAGTTTTAAACATGGTCCTACACAGGCCTGCTAGGAGGGAGCAAAAAGCTTCTTGCAGAAGTGCCCTAACTTACCATGCTTTACTCAAGTTCAGTAAGTTATAGTGGGAGCCAACTGAACATATGTTTGCCATAGCACTACCCAGCCTGGGCTGCTGCAAGAACACAGAGCCTGGAATCCGTCCCCCACAGTCTTTCCTTCTTGTCTCAGCAGTGGTGCACCACAGCTTGGTCAGGGCAGCTGCCAGGGGAGAGACCCAAGACTTCTTCCCCTGCAGCCCCCCTCCCTGGATAGGCACAAACCTAGTATAACTTCTATACCTAACCTTTGTCTTAGTGCTTTGATTTTGTTTTTCTATCACTTTGTTGCTACAACGTGGTTAAATGTGTATATATACAAATATAGTAAAAGTTCTGTTAACCAGCATCTTACAAGCCAGCATGCTCAATTAACTTGCAGGCTGGCTTGTAAGATAAAATGAAACCATAAGTGCCCACCACGGCACTTCTGGTTTCTCTGAGCCCCCATGGCCCAGGGCACAGCAGCCTGTGCTGCTGAACCCCCATGGCCCGTGGGCATAACAGGCTGTGCGGGGCCTGCCTCCCTGTCCTGCAGGGCCTACAGGGGTGGCGATGTGGTGGGAGGGGTGGTGAGGTGGTGGGAGGGGTGGAGGGAGAACCGGCAGCCTGGGCCGCTCAATTAACCGGCATGTTTTGCTATCCTGCATCCCCCTTTAAAAATACACCCTTGAGATGTGTTTTCAAGACTGTTGTTTATGCATGCGGAAAATCCTACATAAAGCCCTATAAAGGAATGATTTTATCCTCTATTTAAATCGCTTCTTTAGCTTCAACACTTCCTTAATGTATATAAAACATTATCAGTTAGTGGTAGTGAGTGAGCTGGTGACCTTTAACAATAATTTGCTCTATCTGTTATGTTTCTGCAGTCTCTTCTCATGGCTAGATTTCTTGTCATCCACAAAACGTATTTTGTCAGGATGTAGACTGAGAGTTCTCTGAGGTAGAGGCTAGTCTATGCTTTGTCACCATTGCATAGCTCTGATCTCTGATTTTTGCTTTTAATAAGATTGCAATACAAATAAGAATTAATGATGATAGAGTGTAAGTAACCTGTGTTCAGGTCATGGCCACTCAAGTCCTACCTCTAGTTTGCTAGTTCAATGTCAGTTCATCTGCTTGCATTATCACTTTAGTTCACAATAGTTTAGTGATTTAAGATTTGGTGGTTTTAGCCTCATTCTAAAACAGATAAGACTAGAATGTAAAGTGAAACATCCCTTTCTTTTGGTTCAAAATTGAACAATATCAGCTTGGAAATTTGCACAAATATTACTAATACTATCAGTTCTATAGTTATGCACTGGAATTCAGTGTCCAAGGCTGTCAATGTGATGCTTCTCTTGGCATGAAAAGCACATACAATTACAATATTTCATCTCCTTCCTCTGTCAGCAGCACACTAAACAAAATACTTTAGAATTACTATAGTTGCTTTTTTGGGGCTTTCAACTCACTGAATATCAGTGGTGCCAGATTTTAATTGCCCTATGTGACCAGACTATAAAATAAAATGTTCCACTTTACTAGTACAGAACTTCTTGGAAAAATGTTGATTATATATTTTTTTCTCCCTATGCTATTCCCATAACTACTTTTAATTCTTCTCCTAAGGGGAAGGCAGGATGGCATACAGAAGAGATATTGCAAATCTGAGTCTCCAGTTACTTCTACTAAGTGCTCTTACTGCTGTAATAGAGCTACTTTGGAAATGTTTCAAAGAAAAGATGTTCATCCCTGCTGTTTCCAGAAAAAACACATTTGTTTTTGTTTTTTTAATTGTTATTCTTTTGTTATGAATAATGGAACACATTCTGATATTAATGTACTTATATGTCATAATGCGGTTAAATGCATTAAATGACATTTCCTATATATTTCTCTAAGATTATAGCAAAAGAAATGAAAAAAATATGTACCATAGCCTAATCTATAGTGCTAGCCTAAATACAGGACAATGACCCAGAAAATAATTCCAAGTTGAATTATTTTCTCATTTCAATGTCTTTTACTCATTGAAGTACTTAGAGTAAAAGACATTGGTTTATAAGGAAGTATAAAATAATTCGGTCTTCACTGCATTAAGGTCAAAGGTTTACCTGAGACTAGATACACATCAAGCTAGGTTGTTTAAGACAAACCCAATTCTGCAGCACACAAGGAAATGATGTAGGTAGCATCATGCCTGGTTCTCTATGACTCACCAGTCCAAAGGGCCAGGGACTCATTTACAGCTGGGTTGACTAAAAGCAGTCTTTGGCATGATTAAGGGGCAAGGCTTGAATTCATGTTTCTTGATCTGCAGGATACCCATGTCAATCCTCTTCACTATGTAGTACCCAACATATTTAATTAAAGTCCCTTTCAATATTGTACCTATTAGCTTCATATTTCAAAATTAGATAGCATGCAATTTATTTTCTTTTCCCTTTGGATAGGTGAAGTTACAACTATTCTTGGTCTGTTGTGATGTTAGTCACATAATACCCCAGTCTTTCACTAAGAATCATGTGTTTGAAACCTGCCAGTATTGAACTAAACAAGGTAAATGCTTAAATGAATTCTGGTTATGGAGATGTCCCATTTCAGCCTTAAAAATAGCATAAAACCAGGGGATTCAAAAAACAGAGAAAAATGGTTGAGGAAACTATGGAGGGGGAAAGGTGAAAGTTCAAAAAGTGAAAAAAGAAATCCTCATGTTGACTTTTTATGCATTTTATATTTCCCTGCAACAGAAGGAAACTTGAAACAAAAATTGTATTACTGAATAAAAATTCGTAAGCACTTGCAATCAAAGGGGTGGGGAAGTTTCAGATGAGTTGGCAATAATATTGAATCCCAAAGACAATCCTTGGACAATATATCAGAAGAGCCTCCTGCTTTAAGGGCCCAATCTGTCAGTTCTATTTAATCATCAAACACAGATGAGAAGAGATCAGGTGTTTCCTATAAATGATTTTGAAAGCATCAGGTAAAGAAACTGTAGTACAGAGGTTTGTTTTCATGGCAGGCTCTGAAGCAGAGAGAGGTAAGCAGCCTGTTTTGGCTAGAGCACTTGTTTTGTTTTGTGTTACTTTGCAAATTATTGTGTTTGAATGAATAAGATGTATACTGAGGGAAGGGCAATTTTGGAGACAGCATTGTTTTTTCTTAGGCTGGTGAAGGAGCTTGAAGTATAGAACTTATATCCATGTAGATCAGTTTCTTTCCCCTCCCCAGCCAGGGTGCCACAAATGTTTGGTACTGTTAAATGTGCAAACATGATTCGCAAGATTAAATGCAGAGACTTCAAACAGGACTCCACAGTGTTAAAAACATTCTGACGTGCCATGCGTCTGAGTTCTTTGCAGGAACAAAAGAATAACTTTATTGTTCTTCTGTAACAAAAAACCCAGTGAAAACCAGGAGCTGGCACTTTCTGAGGGTTGCCTTGAGCTTAAAAATGTTTGGGAGACACTGATGTAAATGTTCAAAAGGGAATGGAAAGGTTGCAACACTGAGCTTTGTACCTGCAGGTGTTGGTTAGGTGTGCTTTGAGACTATCTACCAAATAGAACCCCCACCCATGTGGAATGCTTAGTTTTTTAACTTCTGTGTATACTTATGGACCAATTTGACCTGCCCATCTATGGTTTAGACTTTATTAGCAACGGATTTAAAAACAAATCTACAATTAATGCCCACTTCAGCAGATCATTTGGCAAAGTACATATACACTTTGTTTAACTAGTAATTGTTAAAGTAAATGAATTCTACAACATTTAAGAGAGTCTTTGCTATCATGAAGCTTCAATAACACTTAGCTGATAGAAATTATCATCCCCCGATATGTTTCTCTAGGAATCACTGAGTGTTAGGGACAGAGGACGTACAGTGGCATGGACACCCCCTCTTTTCAGTCAAAAGTGCCATGGGAGCAGCAGCTAGGAACTTTTTTTGGTCCCCACATTGGGTAAAAATACTACTTCCTTTCCTCCTTGCTCAGAAGCACTTCTCCCCTTCCTACCCCTGCCCACCACTGCTGCTCTCCCTGCCCGAGGGGTTGGGGGGAGGCTCCAGAGTCACTCCTGCCCACTCCAGCTGGACTCTGAGGAGAGCTAGGCTCAGCTATGAACAGTATTAAAGGCAAGGGGGTTCCTCCTGGCCTGGACCACCTAGTTGTTCTCTGCCAGTCTGGGAGCAAGTGCAGGGGAAGAGACCCCACCTGATGCCACCACCACTATCACTGCTGTCTCTAGCTGAGCCTGGATCAACATGTAGCCCAGCTGCAGATAGTGGGGACAGCAGCAGCACTGAGAATGTCAGGGAAGGAGGAGAGACATGCCATTGTACATGGAGGGGAAGGCAGAGAAGGTTCTTACCTGATTGATGAACTTAAAAAAGGCTGCTGCTGCTGCTCCTATAGGAGATCTGCCTGTCTTGGTAGGAAGGGTAGGCTGGAGTGGATGTGCAGTCACCCCTGCAGCTCCAGTCCCTGCTCTGACACTCCTTTTCAAAATCCTGGATCCACCCATGCTGACTGTGATGACTTACACACTATTACATCATGGTAGATGATCACGGTGGTCCTTCTGAACTAGCAATTATGTGGGCTATGGAAAAATGGGCTATAGAAAACTTGGCATAGAACATCAACATTTAAAAAGAATTGTACAAGAAAGGAAGTCCTAAAAGTAAAGTTTCTGTTTAATATAAAACTTGACTTAGTCTATATACAATATGTCCAAAGTAGCCTTCCAGTTCAAACCTGTCAAGGACTCCTGACTGTTTTATTTTTTGTTTAAATAATCCTAAACCTGTTCAGTGAAGCTCAAACTAGCTCAGTTAAATCTGAATCCAGACCCCAATGCCTCCTAGGTGGTGTAGATTAAATTATTATCAGTGTAATGCTAACAGTCTTTTTTATTTATTTTTTTTTAACTTGGATTTCAGGATGGGGGCATATTGTAAAATCATCTTTTATGGTAGACTTTAATGGACAATGGGAGTGTCTACACATTGCTGTACGGTGATGTTGCTATGGTGCCATGCTCTAGTACTTCCTTTTGGAAGTACTAAAGCATGGCATAGTGTGGGTAGTTACTGCACCATACACATGGTGCACAGTTAGACTTTGCTGCCACGTCGCCATAATGGCGTGCTATACCAGGGAGCACAATGATACAGAAATGTAGATGCTAATCATGTGTAGATCCATGTGATTGCTACATTGCTGTAGGGTGACGTGTAGCTGCACCCAGCAATTACTTTCCATCTTTCTGCCAGAAATACAAGAAACAAATTGTAAACAGAAAGCTTCATCTCCTTGGGGAAGGGTGAACTTGGGACTGAGTAGGGAAAAACTCATTCCAAGATGTTTCATATTTGTGAAAAACCATAGATAAAAACACTTCACAGAGCTTTTTCCCTAGACCAAAAGCAAAACTAACATTATAAAAGGAAGTTAACAATTTGGGTACTACTAATTATGATATTTCAATTTCTGCTGCCCCTGAAGCCTATGTTAGTATGCATGGTTTTTAAATTTCCAGGGCTGTTATTGAATATGAATTGACTGCAGTGCTGAAGAGTGAATAGGAACACATACTGAGCAAGGTATTGTAGATCCTTCCGAAAGTAATTATAATCCTGCTCTATAGATTTCACATAATATTGCAATTTTCTATCTTTGTTAAAGAAAATTGAGAAATTTTCATTTTGTATGACAGTTTTCCAGGGAGTATTTTCATTGGTTTTAAATGCTTTCCATCTAAACTTCAGAAATTAAAGAAAAGTGTCAGGAGGGGAGTAAGTATGTGAATAACTAGACAAAAATCTTAAGATGAGCAGGAAAAATGGCACATTCATTCTATTTATTACTTTCTGGGCACATTTACATGTGCACTTTACTGTGGAGTAAACTAATTAGCTTTGCAGTAAAGAGTCACTGTCGACAAGGGGTGTGCAAAGTGGGCCCTATTCAATTTGGATTCGACCCAAATTGGGGACAGTGATTCAATTCGTTGATTTGGATCACTGTCCCCGATTTTGATTCGGCCAAATCTGAATCTGAAGATTCAAAGCTGACTTGGAGAATCAGTGACTCGGACACAAGCACAGCTTTAAAAAGTGTGTGTTTTGTTTTGTTTTTTTTCCCTACATACCTTGAGGTAGCAGGCATGGCTTGTGAATGCTGTGATTCTGGGGTGCGGGGGGGGGGTGTCCCTCCACGTTGCTCAGTGGCAAACCTGGAAGTGGACTAGAAGTACTTCCGGTCCTCTTCCAGGGAGCATGCTAGGGGCCCCCCCTGAACCCACCTGGCTTGGCGATCAGTTGCAGGGGTACCCCAGGTGCCTCCCTAGATCCAGGAGGCACCAGTCACTGAGCTGGGGGAGGTGCAGGGGCCCCCATGCATGCTCCTGGTGGAGGAAGTGCTTCTGGCCCACTTCTGGGTTTGCTGCTGAGCACACTGGGGAGTCTCAATTGCTTCTGTGGAACACTGCAAGTGCCCCAGCATTGCAGCACTCATGAGCCCCTGCTACTTAGAGGTATGTAGAAAAAACATTTAAAGCTGCCTCTGTCAAAATCTCTGAATCTATGTGATTCAGAGAGATTAAAGTGTTCTTTGATTTGGATTTGGAGATTTGGCTGACAAATTAGGTCGAATTTCTGCCAAATGTAATTGGGGACAGAAGCCTCGGACAGTCCTACTGTCTACATGTGAGACAGTATTAGGGTACATTAAACTAAACTAATTAGTTTAGTGAAACAGTATTATCTTATGGCAAAGTACTTTTACTGCACCAAAACGTGTGTGTAGATGGAGACCAGGGCCATAAATTGTGACCGGTCAGTCCAGCCAGCCAGGAGCCTACTCTGCCCCAGCTCAAATTGGTACTGTCCCAGCTGCACATGTAGGTGCTGCACCTGACAGCAGTTGACTTCAGTTCAAACTGCCCTGGAGTTGAGTGCCACATTAATTGCACATGTAGATGTACCCACTCATTTTGTATTCATGGAAGTACATGAGAACTTTGCTATGGACTTGAGTGAAAACATGGTTCTGTAGTGTCCGCTTGAATCTGCTTCCATTAGAGTAACAGCTGAGAACTCAAACTCATAAGAGGTCTTTCTCTGCAGCCACACTGAAACACTTCTGCTATTAAAAACTAGGTATTAACTGTATTGACAGTATAACTCCAGTTTGGAGACTAGATATGAATAACTTCCTGCAGGCTTGAGTCTCATAAGGTCATAAATCTGTGATTTTTAGCAGTGGTTATTTTCTGACTGTTGTATGTGATCTTGAAATGCCATGTGGCAGTGGACAGGGGAGAGAGGGAGGGACCTTCAATTTTGGTCTATAGGGATATGATTCTATTTAGCTAGAAAGTAGTACTCCTCCTATTTTGCATAACAGGGCTGCACCTGCATGGAAAAATGATGCATTCAGGTCTCTATTTCATTACCAGAAGACTGAAAAAATGGGAGAGAATTTGGAGGAAAAACCACAAGGATTGTTGAGGAATAGAAATGTATTGACTTACAGTATTCTGTAAAGATCTTTGTTTACCTCCTCTAGAAGTATCAGAGGGCACTGTAGTTAATATAGACAAAAGAGTTCTCTGAGAAAATGACCCATTGTTTCTGGTTGACCCCCCCCTCCCCCACACACGCTCATACAAGATCCCCGGATACTGGGAACAGAACGTGCTACTAGTTTTGCAGGTAGGCAAATCCTGCTCTCCTGATGGATGGACCTGGAAAATATACTGCAGTGAGAACCTCAGAATTAGTCTCCTTCCAATCTATTCCTCCCTCTTTTTTTGAGGGAAGAGGCTACCCAAGTGAAAATGGACATACTGGGAGCTCACATCTGAGAGGTGCACACAGTAATCTAAGAGAATCACTTAGCCTCATACAAGGGAAAATAATGAAACTAGGGCTTCTGGCAAAGGTTCATTTAAAGGCACAATGGGATCTGATCTCCAATCCCCAAATCTCCTGCTATGACAAACATACATCATACCTCTTGCTATAACACATACATGGTAGGGCATGCAATTTGAGGATTGGATCTCAATCACAGCATACTTGCCAGTGTAAGGGAAGCCTAGGATCGTGATCCCTAGTTCCCCCTGTACCAGTGAGAGAAAGTCGGGTGCCTGACAATAAGCTGATTGTCAGCTTGGCCAGGGGACTACACTGGGGTCTGTAACTGACCCAGGTGTGGTCCCCACTGGGCCAGCTATCAGCTGAATATTGGTTGTGTCCAGGGACAGCACGAGGGCCTGGACCAGCCCCAGTCAAGTCCCATTGAGCTGGTAATTGGTTTCAGATCCTGATGTTGTCCCCAGGAACCACCAGCTACGGCTGTTCAGCACATGGGTTTAAAGTACCTGGCAGGGCAAGCCCTTCAAGCTTCTCCTGCTCCCATCCTTTGGCTGAGCCAACAATCAGCTGATTCTTGGTCACCAGCCACATGTTAAATTTAAGGCACCATAAAAATGTTCTATATGTGGAACATCTTTATGGTTCATTCCACCTTTTTATGATGCCTTAAATTCAATGCATATGTATCACCCTTCCTACTTATGCTGTGATTTAACACGTTAATCCCAATACAAAAATAATGTGTAGAGGGAGCCTATGAAAAGGAATATTCAGGCTGAATTGCTTCCTGATGATACAAATAATTAGGCAACTATGTATTAGTAAGTAGTGGATTCTAATTAATCACTCTGTAAATGTGATTTAAATGGAACAAAATCCTAGTAAATATCCAGAGTTGGATGGACTGAATTGTAGGGAACCATACTTTTTAGGAGGCATTAGCAAGAGTCACTTGGAATCAATTGTTGGTTGTGAAGAAACCTGTTCTAAGCTATGTTGATCAGGAAGAACTCAAGCACAGAATGAAACAGACTCCCTGGCTCTGAGTCGCTTCTGAACAATGCACAGATAACTTAAAGGATCTTCCATATCTAAATTGGAAACTTTGACTTCTTAGTTCTTTTCTCTTGTCTTAATCTCTGAACTTGTGTAACAGTCACTGGCAATTCCTCATGGGGTATAAGGAGTGGAAAGCAGATACTGCTTTACTTTTTTCTGTGCATGTTGTACACAATTCCCTGACTGCCTGCTGGAGGGGCAACTGCCATTTAGTGAATCACCTAAGATGCAGATTTTTGTAGAGTTGAGGCATTCTGTGCATATTCTTTCTGTCTCAGGGAGACCTGGAGTGAGAAACTTGTTCTTAGTCTAGTTTCTTTACACCAGGTAAAATGTCAAGAATTGTATAAACAGATTTTGTGTCTCCTGAACTGAGCCACAGGAGAATTTCTCACGCCAGCGCTAAGATAAAAACATAAGGCTACTTCCTCAGAAGTCTTAGTATAGGGAACAAACCAGAATGAAACTACTGTGCAGACTAGGTAGTATTGCAGGGCACAAGGCACCCTAAGGAAGATGTTCTGATTTAGGCCATGTATAGACATTCACTTTCTCCTGGAAGTCTCTGCTGTCCCAGGAAAAAAACACAAGTGTACAGATATTCAGGATTTTTCTGCCAGAGTGAAAATGGCTACTTAAGGAGAAAAATTAACTTGGGAACAACCAGGGTTAAATTACAGCAGCGGGGGCAGCAGCAGCTGATCCCCCTAAGGTAACTGGGCAGAGGGACCGGACACAGCTGAGCCAGATCTGGAGGGGAAGGCCCCTGGATCCCTATTAGCTGAGCCAGTAGGGAGCTGAGCTCCCAAGCCGCGCCATGTGAACAGAGTGTGCAAACAAGGGGAAGGCTAGGGGGGACTGTCCCCCCCCCCCAACCTAGGGAGCACCCCTGGGGTTAACCCTCAGGGGGCAGGCTCTGGAGGCACCGGATCCCTGCAGCGGGGGAGCGTGGACTGCTGGCAGGCACTTCTGGGAAGACCAGAGTGCCTGATTGGCTGATTGGGGCAGCAGTGGGAAATTCAAACTGCGACCTTTAGAAGCTGTGGTTTGATGGAGCCCCTGGTACTTGGGAGCCAGAAGCAGCGGGGTGGGGAGGGATCCAGGCACACGTGTGTCCCACACACGTGTGGGACCTGAGGCAGAGGTGGGTGCAGCAGCAGCGGGGGCAGCAGCAGCTGATCCCCCTAAGGTAAGTGGGCAGAGGGACCGGATGCAGCTGAGCCAGATCCGGAGGGGAAGCCCCCCGGATCCCTCTTAGCTGAGCCAGTAGGGAGCTGTGCTTCTGAGCTGCGCCATGCGAACAGCGCGCAAACAGGCGCTCTCTGTAAGTGCATCAGCATTCGCACTGGCAGGCGAGCAGGAGGGAGACTCCTACTAGGGCAGGGTGAAGGCACCGCACTAAGCTAAAAACAAGCAGCAACTCCTATGATGGTGTTGATGCAGAGTGCTGCCAGGGCTCCTGCCCAGGGGGAGCAGCTTGCCCGGGGCTTGTCTGAGGCCTCCACCCAGACAAAGCCCATGGGGGAGCTGGTGTCCCCCCATCCCCTGGCCTGTGGGGGTTGCCCAGCAAGGCCCAGGGGGGGCAGGGATTGGAGACCCCCACACCTGTCCTGCAGGCACCTGCCTTAGAGCCCTGGAGGCACATGTGAGGGAACTCGAGGAGGAGGTTAGCAGGCTGAGGGGAATCAGGGAGGTGGAGGATGAAACTGATGGCTATTTCCTTTCCCTGCAGGGCCACTCACCCAAGGAAGAAGCACCTCAGGAAGTGCCCTCCACTGCAGAGTGGCAGACAGTCATCTCCAGAACCAGGGCTGCTCGTAACACAGCAGTACCAGTTCCTCCAGTCCGGCTGGAGAACAGGTACGAGGCCCTGGCAACACTGGAGGAGAAGGAGGGAGAGGAGGCAACTCCACACTCTGAACAGGCCAAAGGAGCTAAGCAGTTCTGGAGGAGAAAGCATTGAGTGATTGTCATAGGCAACTCCATCCTGAGAGGTACAGAGGGCCCCATCTGTTGCCAGGACCCCTCAACACGTGAGGTCTACTGCCTACCCAGAGTAAAGATTCATGATGTGACGGGGATGATCCAGCCCACCGATTACTACCCCATGGTCCTAATCCATATGGGTACTAATGATGCGGCCAGGAGAAACCCTGATCACCTGATGGCAGACTACCACACTCTGGGGGGTGTGCTGAAGGAGTTGTTCAGGTGGTATTCTCTTCTGTTCTACCAGTGAGCGGACGTGGTAGACGGCATAAGACATGCTTCACAGAGACCAACTGGCAGCTTCAGGAATGCTGTCTTGAGGCGGGCTTTGGTTTCCTTGACAATGACCCACACGTCATGATGAGATGAGAGACCTGCTCGGGTGGGATGGGCTCCACCTTTCCCCTAAAGGCAAGCATGTGTTCTCTTCTAGGTTGGCAGACCTCCTCTGGCGGTTTTTAAATTAGGCTTGTTGGGGGAAGGGGAAGACGAGGGAGGAGGAAGCCTTGGACTGCTAAACCAAGCAGCACTCACAAGTACAGCCCAGCCTAGACCGACAAGCAGAACATATACACAGGTAAGCAACAGGGGCCAGGGCAATGCTGAGATTGGGGGGCCAGTGCACACATCCACAGGAGGCCTCAAATGCCTCTACACAAACACTCATAGTATGGGAAACAGGAAGGAGGAACTTACCCTCCTGCTAGCTGACACCAACCCAGACATAGTGGGGCTCACTGAAATGTGGTAGTACCCAACACATGACTTAGCGGTGAATATCAAGGGATATAGGCTGTACAGGAGGGACAGGACAGGGAGGAAAGGCAGGGGTGTGGTGTCCCCTCTGGGACCTCAGTGCTTCTCCGACTATTCTCTTCAGCTCATTGAAGTCCACCCTCCTGAAATCTAGGGCTGCTGCCTTGCTGTAGGCCTGTAGGTAGCACATACCAGCAGTGCTCCCTGCTGTGCTGCCCTAGCTGCTTCTGTAAAGCAGCATTGGAACCTGGTGTGGCAGGGCACAGTGGGGGATGCAGACAGCTGCCTGCTCCCTGGTGCCCTGCCACACTTCCTGCAGGCAGGGGCAGCAGCTAGGGGCACAACCCTGTGCTGCTGCCCATGCTGCTCCCATGCACAGAGGGGAAGTGTGGCAGGGCAGTGGGGAGCTGGGAGGAGGCAGCTTTTTCTGCCCCTGCTGTGGCCTGCCATGCCAGGTTCCAATGCTGCTTTACAGAAGTGGTGAGGGTAGCACAGCAGGGAGCATTGCTGGTATGTGCTGCTTCCCTGGAGCCTGGGGCCAGGTCTGGGAGGCAGCTGGGGCCAGAGCCAGGGCAGAGAGGCAGCAGATGTTTGCCACTGGCCTAGGTTCTGGGTAGCTGCTGACAGCCACAGAGCCTGGGCTGGGGGTAGGGGCTTTGGGTGGGGGGAAGGGTCATGAGCAGAGCTGGGACGCAGGGGCTCTGGGTGAGGGGCAAAGGTCATGAGCAGGGCAACCTGCCATGTACCTCCTGCCCTCACTTTGGTTTTTTGGCACACTGGCACTTGGGCACCTTCCAAGGTAGTCATTGTGGGGTTTTTCAACACTCCAGCCAAAAAACCTTGCCTACTCCTGTTGTAGATGTTTGAGTTTTAGTACATAATTTTTATATCTGGTTCTAAGATAGCAAACCTCGTTCCCAAAAGAAGTACTTCTGGGGGTAAGGGGAAGGAATTTGGGTGGCAAATGTCAGGGGTTAAGTGCAGGACTTCTGGTCCCAGGATGGTGACCAGGGACAGGGCACCTGTCAAAGAGTGTGGCTACCCTTGCGGCCCTTGACAGCTCACCAAAACTCCTTTAAGCAGCCCTGCAGCTGAAATAATTTCCTACCTGTTCTACATAAAGCTGGCTGGGAAACTAAATATCACTGCTCCTTGTTTACTTCCTTTGCAATATTGGGGTTTTAGAATACTTTTTAAATTGCTGATGAAAACCAAAAGTGAAATCTCAAGATTGTTTTTGGAAGGAAGCTGAAATTCTGCAATATTTTGTTTTAGAAATAATAAAGTGCTGGGGGACTGAGGCAAGCTGGTGAAAACCAGGAAGGTTTCCACTAGAAACCTTTCTATGATCTATAGAAAACTTTATTCTAATCAACATATTCCCACAGAATAAGTTGGCTGCAATGAATTGAATTGGTATATTCATTCATTCATATGCATGTATGCATTCATACATATGAATAAGATTCACTATTTCAGTCATTCTTAAGAACTAAAGTTGTGTAAGCCCAAGAGGCTCTTTTTTCAAGTAATATAACCTCTTATTGTTCTCAATTATCTACAGCTTTTTTAAAAAAAAAAAAAAGAAGAAGAAAAGAAAACATAACTGAACTTCCATATGCTTTATAATTAGAACAGTCATGGTTATTTAGAATTCCCTCTTTATTCTGCATGACTTGAAAGTATATTTTACCAAGAAAAAAACACTGAACTGAAATGTTAGTTAATGCCCATCTTGAAGAATCTTTGGAAAAATCTTCTGACATTTGTCAAAATATCCTGTTCTGATACTTTGGAGTGAAATAAATTTCTTCTATGTTTACTAGAATTTTTAAAAGATTAAAAAGTGAAACAAATTTTGACTGGATATATTTCTTTTTAAAGAGTCTTGGTTCTTGAAAATCTGAGATTTTGATGTTTTGTCCTGATTCAGGATGGAAATACCATGTTTTCTTATCTCTTGAATCATTTTTGTGATGCTTTATCTATTCTGCTCCTGTCAAAGAGCGCGCACACATTTTTCAGTACACATTTGCTAGCTTACTGTACTATTTTACTTTGCTATGAATATCATTAACAAAAAAAAATTAAATCAATTCCTTCATGCACTTTTTTATTTGCTGGGTACCTGAAGAAACATACTTGCCGATGAATGGTGTGCATATTTCCTAGAACTTAACAGTTTATCACCACCAAGATCTTGTGCCCATGTACCATGTACACAGGTATTACAATTAAACCTGTGAAGTATCAAGTTAAAGTGTGCTGTCCATGGCACAACCCAAATTTAGTTCAAGTAATTACATATTTGTTTTGCCCTCATTTAGTTTTCCAAATGAATAGATAGGTTTTGCAATGTTCATAAAGGTGAATTTGCTCAGTCTCTTTGAGACCAATGAATTAACTGAATTTCAAAACTGTAACCCTCTAGGAATATCTATCTTTTACTTTCACATCAGTCAGTGACTATGGAGCTCTTGCCAGCCAGCCCTATTTTGTACTACAGTATGATCCACTTAAGCTACTTGGGCTGTTTTAAAGATGTTATAATTTCTATAAACTCATAGCACAAAATACTGAAGCCCCTTGTTGCAGCGCAATTCCAAGATGTCCTTATCCTCTATCGCTATCAGGAATTTATGTTCATTATAACTGACACAACTTTACAATAGCCCAGCAGCTGCTAACTCATTTTTTTTTTTTTTTTTTTTTTTTTTTTTTTTTTTTTTTTTTTTGGAGCATGTGCACCTCTGAAGTTTAGCCTCTAGGGCCACATACAGGCATCACATTCTTACGAGAAGATTTGAAGCTATAAGCTCTTCTGCTAGAAACCAGAGGCTCCTATACACATGCAGGGAGCCTGCTCTGACATGCTGTAATTCCAGTGCATTGGAGCAGACTCGATTAATTGAGTGTGCTGGAGCATGAAAATTAATGCACTCCAGCAGCTTTCAGCATCACATGTTTCAGCATCCCCACACCGAAAAGTGACAGCAGGGTGCTTTAAAGCTCATTTGAGTTTTAGTTCAAAGCACCCTGCTGCCAGTGCAGTTTTCAGAGTGGGGGTGCTGATACACGTGATGCTCCAGGCACTCTTAATTAGTGCAGTGCTCATGAGTATAAAAGTGTTCCATAATTTCTTCTGGAACAAAAATGGCTATTCTGGGAGAAAAATAACCGATCTCCCATTGGGTAGAAATTGTTCCTTCTGGTTCATTAATTGTATATAACATGGTTGCCTACAGTATCAGGGAACTAGATTTGAAGAGCCAGGAGGCCACATGTTCATCACTACTTTCCTTTGCAAAGCACAGACCTGGTATAGGAAAATGCATCAAGCCTTTGGCCCCCTCCTTATGGTAAAATATAAGTCAGTGCTGCAAAATTTAAGTCTCATTTCAATAAGTCCAGCTTTAAAACTAGGGGTTTCATTTTAAATGAGAATAGCAAAATGTCTAAACTACAGATATGATCCTGTAATACTTTTCTCTATTTAGACATAAATTATTATTTGAGATTGATAGATGCTGAGTTGTAATTTACTACAAGATTTTCTTATCCAAGAGATGTTATGCTGCAGTATTATACCATGTCAAAAGAAGTTTTTATTTTTAAATAGATGAAAAAAGCATTCCCCCAATAATATTAATCAACAACTGCTTCAGTTTAAGATTATGGAACATTGCATACTGTTATCCAGGAAAGATATTAACAAACCGCAGTACAGTTGAACCGTGGTTCAGTGCACATTTGCTACAGTTTCCATTCTTCAAGAGCAATTAGAAACCGTCTATTTGTGTGGTCTCCTCTGTGGCACGTTTCTCACTACAACAATGCCTTGGAGCCCTTAAATACTCTGAATGAATTTTTCTCAGTTTTTTTTTTTTGCATTTTTGTTCAATATTTCCTAACTTCAAGGACAGAATAGAATAAATTGGTAGGCTCAGTTTGCAGGATCTAAAACACATCAGAAATGATTTTGTACCTCACAATGTATTCTGATAAGCAGTGAACTTACTACTATCTATATAGCCATCACAAAATAAACAGAAGTACAGTGAAGTATCTGGAAAGCCAAATGATTTAATAACATAGAAATACCTTAAATGTGCAATTGTACCACAAAAAAGAATAAACTTGTTCAACTGAATCAACTTTACATACATGCATTGAAAAAATAACTGACCCAAGCAAAGAAGATAGAGTAGATATTAGTGATTTTTCATTTTTAAATATTGATAATGTATTTAGTGACACTCTCACACAGATATCCAGTCCCTTCTGTATATTTGAAGAGATGCATTTCCTATTCAAAGAGGTTTTTCCTATGTATTCAGTTCCTAGTGGAAAAAGACCAACTTGAACAGCCAAAAATGGAATCCCAAATTGACACCAATGAGGGCCTTGTTACATGTTACACTGTGAGCTGCACAAATGTTGATTAGCTTAATTCTAGCTTGTAGTCGCACCATCAGCTTGAGCGGTACATCTGTGGTGAGTGGCTGGGTTATGTGGAACAGGAGCTAGGTTATGCGGATCAAGAAGGAATCCTGCCCTGGAGTGGCATAACAAATGTTTTAAGCCACTTAAAGGTGTTAATGTGTGACAATCCAGGGGTTAAGGGATCCAGGAGCCACCCAAAATTAACATGTAACAAGGCCTGTAGTCTTTCCCATAAATGGCTTTAGGGATTGATGGGATTTTTTCTGAGCATCTTGCAGCGCTGCCTTCCCTATCTGGCTGGCTCTTTTAGCCTGGGAAGATGCGTAAAAGAGACAATTCTTTTAAAATCTGTGCTTTCTCTCACAGTATGCATTCCATTCACTGTGCAGAAAAGCATAGCATATATTGCGTATTATAATATAGAATTTTTACAAGAACACATACATACATTTATACATTTTTATTTTATTTATTACATGCACACATTACATAATTATCTACATATATTACATAATTTGGATAACATTACAGAAGAATACACAGATTTTCCAGCACACCAAGGCAAAGACAAGACACTATAAAACATACCATGAAGTGTGCTGGAAAGGCAGCTGGCAAGCCTTCAGGGAAGAGCGAGCGAGGGGGTAGAGGGAGAGCTCTAAGTCCAACCCCTCCCAACTGAGATGCAGCCTCTTTGCTACAACAAGCAGGCATGAGGCTTCCATTAGTTCTACAGGCAGCAAGGAGAGGGGGCAGTGCCAGTGCCACTGCCTGTGCCTGAGTCTGCATCCAGCCATAACCTTTCCATTGCCCACTACTACCACAACAACAAGCAGCAGCACCAGCATGACAGTCTCCTCAACCCCCACTTCACTTTCCATGCTGAGCCTTCCAGTGCCAGAGGAAGAGCTGGAGCTGAGTGCCATAGCAAGGGAAAATCTGAGGAAGGAGGGAGAATCATCTGACTCTGTGTTCCACACCGCTCAAGTTTCCCCTAGAGCTAGGTCTCCTTCCCCAGAAGGCACTTTGGAAGAGGTTAAGGTAGATGGTGCGGAAGCAAGTGGGTCAGCTGAGTCCGCTCCTCCTGTTGATGTGCCTCTGCCTGCTCAGGAAGGGGAAAAGGCAGCATCTGCACATGCACCCCAGAAGTGAGCGGGTAATGTGGTTTGGGATCATTTTGAGCTGGCAGATGATCCCATATATGCTATTTGCCTGCACTGCTGAGCCAAAACTAGCTGGGGTAAGGGAACAAAACACCACAGCATGCTGTGCATCTCTGCAGGGATGCTGATGCATCTCTGAAGGCACCATCCCCTTCCCTTGCTCCTGCTCAGCCTGGCACCAGCAGGAGCATGCCCAAAGGGAAGTCCCCCTCTCATTCCAAGGCCCCCATTCCCCCAAAACAGAGGCAGGCCATCTTGGAACACTGGGGGAAAGGCAGACAGAAAGGGGAGTGTGTTGCAAAGGCAAACAAGATCACCCAGAGCAGTGGGGAGAGGCTTGCTGTGGATGGCCAGCCCTTCTCCTTAGTTGAGTGGCCAGGGTTCAGGTGGCTCATGGTGCTTCTGGCCCCATCCTACCAAGTGCCAGCAAACAACACTTTCAGCAGGACAGTGGTGCCTTCCCTGAATGAGGCATGGGGGGAGTACTTGAGGGAAGAGCTGTGCAAGGCAGGTCCACAGGCGGCTTTACACTTTATCTCCAACATCTGGAGCAACCGGGGTGGAGAACATGCATACCTTTCCCTCACAGGGCACTAGTGTGACCAGTCTGGCTGTTGGTGTACTCTCTTTCAAGGCGAGGTGATGGATAAGTCCTACACAGCGACAGAGATCATGGGGACCAGAACTGCTTGGTGCAGGGGTGGCTTGCTGGGTAGGGCGAGCTCACCTGTGGGTTCATGGTCACCAACAATGGGGCCAGTATTGTCAAGGAGGTCCGTGATGCCAACCTTGCCATCCGCTGTGTGTCACACAAGTTGCAACTCATTGTCAGGGTTGCCTTGGAGGGGGACAGGGCTGCCTGTGATGGTGCCAGCACCACAGCAAGCTCATTTCCAAATGCAGGAAGGTGGCAGGCTACTTTCACTGGAGCATCAAAGGTGACAAGATGCTGCAGGACAAACGGGCAAAGCTGAATATCTCGTAGTACAAAATCATGCAGTATGTGGAGACTTCATGGAGCACCACATACCTGATGCTCGAGAGGCTGGTGGAGCAACAGAAGGCCATCCATGAGATGGCCTAGCTTGGGGAGATTGGGATCAGCATCCCCCTCTAACAGACCTGAGTGGGATATCATGTCCCAGATCTTGGTAGTCCTCAAACCCTCCCTCAAGGCCACTGAGACCCTCAGCACTGGCGATGCCTTCCTTAGCCAGGTGATCCCCATAGTAAAGGAACTTCAGAACCAAATGGAAAAGTTCCAGGGGATCAATGTTCCTGGCTGGGTAAAGCCGCTGTCACCAGCTGTGCAGGCACTGGTGAGGTGGCTGAAGGAGGGCATCAGGAAATGGCTTGATCACTTGCAGTCCAGTATGGTCCATGTGCTAGCTGCCATGTGTGACCCAAGGGTGAAGGGGAGCATATACGGCATCCAAATCCTGGATCAGTGGATGGAGGTGCTGGTGAAGACAGTCAGGGAGGAAGAACAGTGGAGGGGGGGGACATGGAAGAGGGGGATCCACTGTCCCATGCCAGTACACTATCCACCAGCCAGTCTCCTTCTCCACTACAGGTGCTGCTAATGTGGGCCAAGGGAATGGTTTCCAGAGGCACCAGACACCACCATCAGGCAGGCAGCACTCAGGCTCTAGGGACTGCCTATGTTGTTATTTAAAGTGATGGACCAGCTGAGGCTGTAGGGGAGGAGGAGACCTCATTGGCGAATACTACTGTGTTGTGTAGAGGCCCCAACACCAGTGAGGGTGCACCTTAACACACGCACGCGTACACACACACCGCATGAGTTTTGCTTGTCAGCAGCTTGAGGTGCAGTTTCCCAGAAACCCCTGCACCTATCTCCTTGAAACCTGGCAGGCTTCATGGCTCAGCAGGAGCTACCATGCCTGCTGTTTTCACCTCTCTGTGCCTTCACACTTACAAGTGACATGAGTTTTGCTTTCAAGATTTTGAGATGGAGTTTTCCAGAAACTCCTGCACCTACCTCCTTGAAACATGACAGGCGATGTAGCTTCAGCAGGTGCTACCTGTTCTGCTGTTTTCACATGAATCAGTCAAGAAATGACAAAGTTATAGGCAGTTTTGTGATTTTTCCCCCATTATAGCCTATGGGCAAAACGTCAAAACAGTGTTAAAATAGTGAAACAACAGTTTTGATGAAACAAAATGGCAAAGTGCTTTGAAACTAAATGAAACTCAAAATGAAACACTGGCCTGTCAAAACAGTTAAACAGAAGTCGAAACAAAACGGTGTTCTCTCGTACAGCCCTACCGAATACAGTGAACATGCATTAAGATACTTAATCTCCAGTACCAGGAACTGAGGGGAGACAGTTGCTGTATGTACTGTTTGTTAGTTGATCATATCACAGTACTCTGATAGGAAAATCTGAATTTGGGTTGAAGCTGTGCTTCCAGGCTTCACCTTATATCCTTCAAAGTTTCATACTGCTGATATTTTCCCTTTTGAAATGCTTCCTCTGGGTTGCAGTATGTAGTTATCATATTTCAATGATAGTGAAACATCTATTGTTTTCATTAATAGATCAAAGACACCAAAAATCCCTTTAGGCCTCTCCAGAGAGAAATGTGATAAATTCCTGAGCTTGTTTTATTTCTACAATCTTACTTGGGATGTTAACAATAACAACAACAATAATAATAACACTAACAAATCCCCCAAAACTGAACTCTAAAAAATACTTGAAAAGAACAGGCTTTAATATACTGGCTGACTCAAAGATACTAAATGGGAAATTGGCAGCTCCCAAAACAGCTGTTCCTCCCCCCCCCCCCCAACATATTATGAACATATAGGGATAACCAAGTCAGAAGCATCAGCAGGATCACTTAAACAATAATGGTATGTTTCAAACAATGTCAATTGCCCTCCTCAAATCCACAAGGAAAGATGTCATACTGTGAATTAATTCTGTATTATAACATTCAGCATTCAGTTCTGAATCACTAGATGGTTCCTTATTGATGGAGAGGGGTACTAGGTATAGTACACAGACAAACATTTTTTAGCTGCTTTAAAAGGGCTTCACCTTTTAAAGGAGAGCTGCTGTTTGGGAGTGTGCATCTGCTGTTATAACCTAACTGTTGCATCTTCATGATATGTAGTGGTTCAAGTAACCTAAATTGCCTTACTTTGTTCCTGAAAGAAACAGAGTTTAAGTTGGAGTGATTTAGTTACACTTGTGTTGCTACAGAATCAGGCAGGTGTAAAAGCTGTATTTTAAGAGCTTGTATCAGCATCCTTTGATATCCCTACAAATGTTCTGCTCGTCTCTACCCATAAATAGTGTAGATAAATTGCATCTTTACAGTGCTGACAAACACATGAAGTCCTTGGCAATCATGAAAGGATCTGGTATCAGACGGAACCTCTATTCACCTTGTATTGCCAGATTGTGATGTCGGTTACACCAAAGCAATTCCAATTTTTAGCAGACTTATACTAAAATAAATAATTTATACCAGAATTGAGATTTTTTGTGTAAAGGAAGAGGCAGATATCGACTTATTCATTTGAGCTGTATTATAATGTTTCTAAGTGAGCTTGAAATTCTGTTTTGAAAGGTATTTTTGTCTGATGCTTTTTTGAAGGGAGAAGACCATATTTAAATGGATTGTTTGGTCCCCTGCTGTGTTGTGTTATCTTATTTGTTAAAATCTGTCAAGTTTTGCTATATGGGATAGGTCATAGCTGGTAGGGTACTTGGGCAGAAACAGGGAAAGAACCTCTCCCTCTACAGCCTTGAAACTCCAACCAAGGCCTTCAGGTTCGCATTCTGAATGGCCTAGAGCAAGAGGGCCCTGATATATAATGGTTCAGAATTTCTTATGTTTCTGTTGTTTAGTAGGTTTTTTTGTACTGTATGTAATTGTATGTGGTCAAATGAAAGTGATAGTTTGGACTCTGCAAAGTACAAGGTAGACAAGGAAATTAAAGTACAAAGTTCCCCCCTTACCTTTCTAGGTGGCTCTAGAGGAGAGCAAGAGGAGGAGGAGCAAGAAAGACAGGAAGAGAGAAACCCTCAAGTCATCTTGATGTTCCTGCCTACACTTCTAAAATACTAAAAACAATACTTCTTTTTTGCCCTTTGCTGCTCTTGTGGAATTTTTGAATACTGAGGAATTGAAAGGGAGATTGCAAATCAGTCAGCAACTCTTCAAGAAAAGTCAGAATTTAAAATTCACACTCCACACTGCTTTTCAGATCATCTTCTGAGGTTGCAAAAATAGTTTTATATTCATTTATTTTCATTCTAGCAAAACACTTTTAGAGAACATTTTTTTTTAAATTTGTCTTGTTTAACCCAGTTTCAGACTCCAAATGTTATGAAATTCACCTTTTGAAACAAATCTTGAAGTATACAAATGCAAAAAACAAAGGATGGCCTTGAGTTTGCAGAGTGACTTTTATTTGTTTGAATCAGATTCATTATTGCATGCTTTTAGTTTTACACCAATGTAACTTTCACTGAGATTTCCAGCACTTAGAACAAGAGTAATAGGGCAGTGGTTCATGTTCCCCATAGAAAGAGAAATGACCACAGAAAAATCCATTCTGTTTTTAAGAGAGAGTATGTGGTTTTTTCTGTTCTGATCACTCTGAAGTGCTCTTTAAATAGCAGTTCCATAGGCAAGTGTTGCTGAATATATTTATAGTCAAAATATTCAGTGTTTTTATTCTTCTCAATTGGCCTTATTATGAGATGAAATATTGGTACCTTCAACCATTCACACTGTGGCTAATGGATAGTGCGAAATATGTGAGCTTTGCCAAAGAAACTTATGAAGTCTTGTCTACCAGAGCTGGATTTTCCTGGCAAATGACTTGCTGAAGTTCTTGGCGCCTATCCTAGCTGAGATTCAGGCTAGAGTCTAAATTATTTTTGTCAGTTCATCGTATTTCCTTTAGCTATTTCCCAAATACTTGATTTTTTCTCCAAAAAAGGGTAAGATTTCTCCACCGCCCTTCCCCTGCCCCAGGACAGAATTAGGCCCAAAACAGTGAAAAATGTATCTTTAGGTATCAGCTGCACACAGAACAGTGTATGTCTGACCAGCAGTAGTTCAACTGATGGTAGGAGATAAAGGTAAAATTGGTGAGCCATGAATAATATCAATATTTATATATTAATTATGATACATATTTATCTTTAGGAGTATTCTGGTAATTATCTGATAAAAAAGAGCCCATATTCTTTTATAAATGACCATAATAGAAGCCATTTTGTCAAAAATAAGTAATTTTAGGCAAGATTTCCCCCCCCCAACTGAAATAATAGAATAAGGATCAAAATCTGCCCTCCGAATGCTTTGTGGACTTGTCTCTGCAGTGAAGTTGAGTAAGATTTTTTTGTAATTTTTATTATGTACAGAGATGTGCACAACCTCTGAATAGTGCCAGGAGCACTGCAGTGAAGTGCAGCATGCTGCACCCTGAAATGTATACATCAGAGTGGTGCTGAACGGGTGCCATTATTTGTAAAACCATGCTGTATTACATTATCTTGGGATGTACAGAATAGGCAAGCTGTGCTTAGCTGTGCCTCTCCCTTCTTCAGTCTTTTGACAGTGTAGGCATGTCATAAGTGCACACATGGGGAGTTAGCTTCGAGAAGTTAGTGCACTGTATATTATCTTCCTAGCTTACTTGTCCACATGCAGATAAACCCAAAGATCCCATCATAAGTATTAAAACTGTGGGGAAGCAAGACAATAACTTGTATATAAATATTTATTCCAAGCTTGCCTGGCTAGGCCCTGAAGCTGTAATAAGTTTCATGTGGGTTAGGGTCCTGTAACTGGGATCTTCTAGCCCCTGCTACTTTAAGGGAGCAGCGTAATAGGGCTGCAGTCAGTAGGCAGCTGAAGCGGAACTAGCTGCCAGAAAGCAAGCAGCTGAAGGACCGTAAAGGTAGGAGCCACAAAGCTACAGAAAACTACTTGGGAAACTGCACCTCAAGCTGCAGACAAGCAAAACTCGTGGCAGGGGTGACACTATGTGTGTTAAGGTGCAGCAGGGTGACAGCTGCAGGCCTGCTAGCCCCTGCTGTGGCCACAAAGCCTGCCAGCTGTCAAGGAGATGGGTGCAGGGCTTCTGGGTTCTGGGGCCCTGCACCTCTGGCTGCTGACAGGCAAAACTCGTGACATGGGTGAGTGACACTGTGTGTGTTCAGGTGTGCCCTTCCTGGCGCTGGGGCCTCTGCACAACATGGCAGTGTGCCCCTGTGAGGCCTCCTTCTCCCCTATAGCAGGTTGTGGTTCAGGAAGCACTGCAGGACATCAATTCATTTGTAGGAGAGATTATGGGATCTTTGCTGTAAAATAATGTAATATTGAGAACAGGAGATTGACCTGACGGTGTTATTCATTGTGTACTTACTTTAAATACCCTGAAACTGTACACAGATGTATCGAAAAAGGATGTGTGTATATACCGATATGCATATAGTGTGTGTCTATAATATACATCATCATTAACATAGTGATCCTGTTACTCTGACTCTGTCTGTATGCATGAGGATAATGATATAGATATTCGTGTATCCTCTTTGCATATAACCATATACTAGTGTCTGTAGTTAGTGTGTATATATATATATATATATATAAAATAGGTGCTGTAGTTAGTGTGTATATATATATATATATAATAGGTGCTTGCACCTATGTCACGAGTTTTGCCTGTCAGCAGCTAGGGGTGCAGGGCCCCAGAACCTCCCTGCACCTGTCTCCTTAATGGCTGGCAGGCTTCATGGCTGCAGCAGGGGTAGCAGGCCTGCAGCTTTCACCCTGGTGCACCTTAACACACACAGTGTCGCCCATGCAATGAGTTTTGCTTGTCTGCAGGATGATGTAGAGTTTCCCCCAAATCCCTGTGCCTATCTCATTGAAACTTGGCAGGCTTTGTGGCCTTAGGAGGGGCTATCATGCCTGTAATTTTGACCCCACTGTAGCTTAACACATACACGTGACATGAGTTTTGCTTTCACAACTTTGGGGTCCAGTTTTCCTGAACCCCCCTGCACCTATCTCCTTGAAACCTGACAGACTTCATGCCCTCAGAAGGGGCTACCAATATTACAAGTTTCATCTAAATCAGGCCAGAAATGACAAAGTTATAGGCTGTTTAAGTTTCACCATTATAGCATATGGGTAAAACGTCGAAACGGCGTTGAAATGGTGAAACTGTTTCGACGGAACGGAACAGGGGTTTCGAATCGAAACAGAATTTGAAACGGACGATGTTCCATCGAAACGCTGATATTTTGCACAGCCTTTGTAAAGTCCCATGGTGAGGTTTAAGGTTTGGATTACAGACTGGTTTGTTTTGTGTTTTGTGTTTATTTAAACTGGAGGCTTGGTGGTGGCTATAGGTGGGTGGGGGGCAGGTGGTGAACTGGAGGCCACAGTAGATGCCTTTGAGGCACTCAGTGATTTAGGCTCTGCAAGGGTCAGGGACCTGGGGAAGGGGGGTGGATATAGGGACTGTCACGGGGCAGGGGCCCAGGAGCGGCCGTGATCTCTCCTAGCGCCCCCTACCATGCCAAATGGGTGTCCATGCACCCTCGTTCTCACCCACCACATCTTTGATGACAAAAGTATTAAGGGAGGCTGCCTTTTGCCCCCTTGGACACGGTACCCCTGATGTATCCCAGTTTGTGTCCCGTCTTAGCGGACCCCGTGAATTAAAGCCTCAAGGGCTATGCGTGGCTCCTACAACCCCTAATACCACGCCCCAAGCCTCTCAGATGTACCGGACGTTGTCTTGTCAAAATCCCTTGCCCGCACCCTCACGGACGCTCTCTGGCCTCTCTTTTCTTACAGTTGCCCGCGCTCCCCGCGGACGCTCCCAGGCCTCTCTAGGCCGAGTCCATACTGAGCCCTTCTCACTTGCACTCGCCAGGGCCCCACTCGTGCTCGCCCGCGCCAGGGCCTTGCCCCCGATTCCCGCCCGCACTGGGGCCTGTCTCCGTGATTCCTGCAATCAAGGCTCAGGTGGCCGTAGCTGTGCCTGGCCCCCAAATTCCCCTCTTGGGG
>NW_017728992.1:112680438-112727331 GCF_001723915.1 Gavialis gangeticus
CTCAAGAACTAAGCCACCTGGCTAAACGTAAACTCTAAGCCGTCTGGCTACTCATCAATCAAATCCCCTACTCGGGCTTTCTCCTCCCAGTATCCTCGAGCCGAAGCTATACAGGCCATCAAGCTGCCTACTCCAGGAGAGCTCCTTCTCCCTTGGATGTTAGTGGTGAACTGCCTGCTTGGCCTCAGCCTAGGCTGTTTATATAGGCCAGGCCCTGCCCCCTTCCGGCCAGCTGACCATTGCGGTTGCCCCAGCAACCGGCACCTGTACTTTTTCCTAGGAGCAGGGCACTTCAGTGCCCTGTGACAGGGACCAATGAATGGAGTTGGAGGAAGACCAGTGAGGCCATGAGGGAAGCTTCAGGCCATGATTAGAACCAGTAATTCAGAGGCCAGTGGGTTTTACTTACTAAACTCAGAGTTTGGTGGCACAAGTAGAATCAGGGATGGTCCAACTAAGTGAGTGAAGTTAGGCAAGTGCAGAACCATTAGGCTTACTCTAGGACTTTGGTGACTAGCCTCTCAAAATAAGAAAAAGTTTACATCAAGGCATGGTAGGTGAAGAGTGGAGCTGGATCAGTATGGGCACCAGAGATTACCACAGCTGCTCTGGGGGACAGGTGCCTATACAGCTAAAACAAGGGAAACAAGCTTTGTAGCCCTAGTGGATTCTGGATGCTCTGTTAAATATGTGCTTTATCCTTTGTTTTGTTCTGGGAACTGAAGGGAATTGTAAGTAAATGATAGAAAAAATATTCCCTCAGCAGGGAGGTTTAGCTGTATTACAAGTAGAGCAAATTTTTGAAGAGGCCCATACTCAAAGAATTGGCATCATTTGGAAATAAGGGATATAATTATGTTTCCTGCATGATCAAGGGCAAAACTGGTGTTGATTTTAATGACAGCGGGATATTCATCTGATCATATTCAAAAGGACAACAAATGCAAGAACTTTTTAAACCCCCATGCAAATCATAGTTTTTTAACATCTACGCAAGCAGGCCCAAACTGTGTTTTAATCTAGGTGGTATCAGACTTCTGGTCTGGTCTGAATTTTGGTAGGTTTGGTATATTAATTATATGGATTCTCTAGAAGACCTCTGTCTTGCACAATGAAATCATTAGGTCCTGAATTAAGGTCCGGAGTGCTCTCAATTATCATTGAATTCAGTAGACAGGATGCTCAGCAGCATCCTGCATGAACCCCTCAAACATGTTATCAAAAGTATGCGACTCTTGTGTTTCCTAGTGTGGCAACACTTGTTCTCAAATTTTACCTTTTAAATATCTCTATATGCAGGGTAACAGAGCCAAATTTCATATGTTAATGACCATTGTTTACTAAAAAAACATTTTTACAAATGACAGGTTCATAGGTCATATTGAACAGAACTACATTAGGAAGAGACTAGAGGTATTACATCTTCCTAATGAGATGGACTTCAAGTAGAAACCAGTACTGGAGAAATACTCTAAAATATTCACAAATGGTCATTGAAAAAAACCACAAGCTCATTTGGCTATCCTAATTCAAATGCATTTTTGTCTGCAGAAAGTGTCATGAATAAACTGGAAAGAATAGAGAAACAGAAATATTCCTATCTGATATATTTGCACAATTATCTTCAGAGTTCACTATATGTATCTGAGTCAGGAAGTAGAAACAATGCCATAGGACTTAGTGGCTAGTTTCATGAGAGAGAAGCAATAGTGACAGTGAGTATTTTGAGTAACACAGCAAATGAAATAAATGTACGCAAACCATTAACAAAATTAAACTGTATAATTGAAACCTATTCATATGTAGCATATTTGCAACAAGGAAGGTTATTTTTTATCATAGTCTTAACTGAAAATAGATCTGCTCTTTCCTGTAGTAGCATTTTCTTTTTTAAATTCAAGAAACAGCAGCATGATTTGCCAAGAGGCAATATATCTAAAGCTAAAAGTCAAATTCAGAGTTTGAATTTAGAGCAAATTGATCCGTATTATTACAGTAGCTGTACCTGAGGGGGCAGAACTTCTCAAAAGATCATCTCAGCAAGAATTAATCAAAGGCTGTAGCTGAATGAAAGAGTAGCAATTTATGCTTCATGTACAGATGGCAAACTACACAGACTTCTGTAGTATATTGACACCCACCCAGCAGATCTAATGGATATATAACTATCTGCAGATGGGGTGCCCTATGTGTGACAATTGCTTGCTAGTATTGTCTATCCTTAGGCATGTACACTTTTAAAAACAATACTTAATTGGTTGAGAGAGGTTGGAGAACTATTTTTAAAAAATGAGTTTAATTATCATAAAGAAAAGAAAGGAATAAAGAAAAGCTATCCTAAGACAGGAGGGTTTTGTTTTCTACCAGTGTCAGCCAAGTATCCGGAAAGGTCACTAGTTTCATTTACTCTTAACAAAGTTGAATAAATGTTTGAGATGCCCGGAGTACGGTAATTTGGACAGCGCTCAGCATGACCAAGTTATCCCATTAGACTACAAAACTCTTTAGAGCAGATATTCTGTTACTCTTCCAATTTATTTTTCCTCAATGTATGTAATGTATTATAAGCAGACAAGGTTCTTTGGATAAATATGATATCTTTTATTAAACCAACTAAATAATTGGAAAAATTGTTCTTTGCAAGCTTTTGGGTAATGTATATATGTATATAATGTATTATAACCTATAATCTCTATCTAGATTTAATATTTTGAGACCCAATTAAATCTAGCTGTTAATTTAGACTACACTAAATAAAATGTCTCTTACACTCTTGAGTGTGTATAAAATCAGTCCATGAGGGAAGCACCTGACTGACATCCTTGGAGACTGAAATCCCTTTATTTGAGGAACTGCATGGACAGCACCTATGCAGGCTTTAACAAAAATACCCTGATAATATACTCATTCCTCCAGTGTAAGTAGAGTTAAGACACCAGCCAATCATTCCTTGGCTCATAATTGGCAGTTATAATTTAGATTCTTTTGTTCTTACCTCTGTTTTACACTTCTCATAGAGCAACTTCTTATAGTACAGTTGTTCAGTACTTTACATTTCCCCTGTAAGTCTGATCCACAGCTTTTAAAGCTGTAAGGAACAAGGCACAACAGATTCACAAAGATATATACATGCACCTCATTTCCAACACTTTTTGAGGTTTTGGACTTTATTCCTTGAATTTGAACTATGGGCACTCATGGTTTTAAGTCCGGGATTCTACAGTTCTATTTCCAGGCATGTTCAAGATGTCAGTCATTGCATAAGCAACATTACAAGGGGCAAATGATCATTCCTTATTATTTAAAGGACAAATTATAAAAATTTATGCTTTGTGGAATTTCCATCACTTTTCCAGTGTGAGTGGCATACAGTCCCTTGATCTTTTCCCCATCAGAGGTAAGAATTCCTCACAAGTGCTCTCTTCCTCTGTTCCTTCTTGCAGTGCTGCAACAACTGATACTGTTTTGCTTTAGCAAGAAAAACCCTCAAAGCAACACTGATTTTTTCCCCTCTTTTCAAAATCAGTTTTATTTGACCCCAAACAAAATGTGTGTTGCAAAGGAAATGATTAAAAAGTCTCAGTAAACTGGAAACACTCTTGAGTGGCTTGAAACAATAATCGTTCTTCTGAAGAATCAAAATTCTAACACTGTCACATGGAATCTCCAAGTAAGAGAATGCAGAAAGTGAGCAAAGGTTGGGTTCAAATGAGATGACAGTGTCTTGGAGACCTGAGACAAAACTGGATCAAGATCTTGGAGAACTTCTGAGACCATAATTTTATTCTGCTACTGGCACTGTTGCCCAGTAGATCCTGGGACAGAGTACAGATGAGGGATGAGAGAGATCCAGTTCATTTTTTTTCTTCTGCCTGATGAGATTAAAACTTCCTCTAACTTTTAAAGGGAATGTACTAAAGAGTAGGCTGTGGGGTATTCGAAGGTAAGGTGCCATCCAGTCTTTCCTATTGACATCTTTTCATTTCCTATTCCTTGTAGCCTAGTGGTTTGGACAACTACCTTAAAAGTCCTTGTTTCAGTGAATATTTAAGGGTTTGTGCAAAGCATACAAACAGGAACCATTGATAGTACCTCAGGGTACATGCATACATTACACTTAAATAAGCTCAACCCAAGTTAGATTCATCTAAGTGCTGATCTGTAAAAACATTTGGGGAGGTTAGACAGGGCAAGAAATGACAAGTTTGATCTAACTGAATTCTCCTAAGAAGGAGAACCAAGTTAGATCAGGAACTGGTTAGCCTGATCTACTGAATGCCTGCACATGTTTGGAGCACAGCCCTGACCAGCTTCTTGCCCCAGCTCCAGAGCTGCACTCTTCCAACCCCCTCTACCATAACTGGGATATTTTTAGCCCCCTGAACTCTTCTGCTCCTGGCCAGGGAACACTTTCCCCCCTGCCCACCCCTTCTCCACCATGACTTTGGTCTGGTTCCTAGAGTTTCTCCTGGTACTAGCAAACATCTGTGCAACAGGGATTTGATCATGAATCTTGAAGTAAGTTGCTTATTCATAAGGTGGATATCATGGAAGTGTGCATGTACACTCAGTTCCAAAATGCTCTCTAGCCTGGTGGTTAGGAAGTGTCCAAGGAGGGACTGTTTTCAGCCCTACTGGAATTTTTTCCCCTTTCTGTTTCTGTGGCTGAAATCCCATAAAGATGGAGGAAGGATTTTCTCCACATGCAGGAATAAAATTAACAGTGAAAAATGTTTTGTTTCTATGTTTGAGAGATAGGGGAAAGCAAGTACCTACAATATTTACTTGATTCTAAGATGAGGTTTTTTTCCCCATTGAACAAGGGGCAGGGAAAAAATCCCCTCATCTTAGAATTGTGTACATGCACGGTGGGGGGCAGGCAGGTGACTGCTGTGGCTCAGGCTCAGGGCCACAGCCACAGCTGTCGCCTGCTTCTCTACCTCTTCCTGCCACCTCTGCACCCTGCTATCTCCCTGCTGCACCCTCTTCCTCCTATCTCCCTCCCCCCAGCAAGAAGGCTCCCCTTCCTGGCCCTCTCCCTCCCACCCTTACCTTTGATCTGTGCTGTCAGACTCCATGCACACTGCAGGACTGGGCACCGAGCACAGCCCCAACCTGGCCACAGCTGTGGCACACAACCTACATAACTGCTACAAGGACTGGGCTGGGGCTGTGCTAAATATCCCAGGCTACAATGAAGAGGGAGCCTGCTGGTGCAGAGCAGAGTCTTGGGGGTGGGGGGGAGAGTGGGAGGGAGAGAGTGAGTGTGGAGGCTGGGGGGGAGCAAGAGAGTGGGAAGCATAGGGTCGGGGACAAAGGGGGAAAGCAAAGGCTAGGAGGGAGGGGGACCCAAGGCTGTGGGAGCAGGCAGGGGGCAGAGGTGGTGGGGGGCAGGCACAAGCTATTTGACCTCCCCACACCACCTCCACTGCCTGCCCCCCTTCAGTGGTGGAAAGGATGAATTAAAGATGACCCTCCAATATTTAGATTCTATACATGGAAAAGTATAAATTTGTTATGATTTTCCATGTGTAGACTTTAATTATTGGAGGGAGATGTCTTAAACTGACCCCAAACTTAGATTTGAGTAAATAATTTTCCACCTATCTTGAGTCAGAAATAAGTTTTTTGCATTTCCTTCTAAGCCCATTCAGTCCATTTGTCAAGCAGACCGACCACTTCATGTCTATAGCTGGCTAAATATCTTTATAAAGGCAAGGAAACCTATTCAGCCCAGCATACCATTCTGTAACAAACCTGGTTTAGTGCTTACAGTTATTTCCGTGACTGGGACAGGTGTTACTTTTTCCTGGGATAAATTGTGCCTGTGTTTGTTCCAGAACAGAAGAGTCTTAGCATTGACATGAATGTACATCACCCTTCCAGTCAGGGTTTAGTGGCTGAATGCACTGCCACTTTTCTGCCATTGATTCAATGATACAATCCTAGGACAACCATTCAGATAAATGGTTTTAATGTCCCAAGACAAACTGCTTGCACTTTTTATCCTGTGAATCTTTTTAGGCTTTGCCCTGGGACAACAGATATGGGCAGCTGAATGATCTCACTTTGTCCTGGGAGAAATCCCCCCCCCCCAAGACAAATGTGACATCTGTATGCACCTTAGCCCTTTAAACTGTCTGGTTTTAAAATCCCCTGGAGAGCAGTGGGCTAAGGGGAAACTGAAACATGCCTGAACAATTACTGGTGAGGTAAGACAGTTCATAACTTTCTTTGGAATAGACATCTCTTCTGTCTCTTACAATAATGGATTATCTATATGAGAGAAGGAGAGAATGTAATTCAGAGAACAGTGACTCCGTTGAACTGATTTAAAAGTAGTAGCTCTGACTCTGCACTCAGAGGGCACTGCTCCTCAAGTTAAACTGCTGATAAAATGTATTTTTGTATGAAGAAACATTGACAAATGCTAAAAATCAAATGCAGTCCACTTCTTATAATTTAGATACTGCCAGTGAATGCATTCTGCAAGGCAGAGAAATGTATAGCCCTTTTGCCAGTGGATATTAACATTCATGATAATATGCTTAGTAAGGAAGAGCTATTGAATTTTAAATAGGAGGTAGAATATCATGAGAAACTCAAGTACAATGGTTTATCTTTCATTTTGAGATGTACAAGACTGAATGACTTGCTGGCAGGGCCTAAACACAGAAATGAGCTAAGCTTATGAGAAAGCATTGCAGGCCTTAACGGAAGGATTTTAAAGAAGCTAAGCAAAGTTTCATTATGGAGCCTATAAAATCAGTGCTGTTATTCACTGCTAATGATAACCTTCCAGTTGTGTACAACAATCTGGGAATCAAAATTCACTGACCCTGATGCATGATCCAAGAAAGAACAAACAACGGAAGAAAAGGGTAGGCTCAAATGAGAAAACAATTCCTTGGATATCTGAGACAAAACTTGAAGATCTCAGAAAGCTTCTGAGACCATTATTTCATAGTAAACTGTTAAACTGACCATTAAAATTTGCTTCGCTTAAATGATGGCTGGAAAATAAATGTAGTATTTTATGTTACTAAGGCCACAGGAACAAAACTGTACAGATGAAGGAAACTGTTATGTTTCCATCTTAAAATTAAGCCCGATTAATGAACTTTAGCAATGCCCTTGGACAAGAAAAGTGCTGGTTAAGTATTATTCAGTATAATCAGTATTGTTATGATGAAGACAGTCAAAGTTAGAAAGAAAAAGACTTGTGATACAGCAAGTTATGGTATTTAAAATCCAGATGGAACTGTAGAATGTTTTCCAATTTGTATGTTTTCAGATAAAGTGTGGATTTTTTAAAATTTATTTATTTATTTTTGTTCACTTCAAATTAACCTGTCAAATTTTGGACACAAAGGCTGTGTCTACACGTGCATTTTGGCATGCCTAAATTTAATGTGTATTAGCTTAATGCACATTAACGTGCTTTAGCTCTCATCTGTATGTGCACACGTTAAAGCGTGTTAACTCCATGTGTGAGGACTGACGTGGGAGTAAAGTTAGTCCCAAGTCAGTCCATACACAGTATTAATGTGCCTTAACATGGCTTCATGTGCATTAATGTGCTTTAACCATTTGAGTAACCTAAAGTCGCCATTTTTAAGGCTCACTAAGGGCATGCACATGTAGATGTGTGCCCTTAATGTGCCTTAAATCAGGCTAGAATGGCTTAAATCAGCAAGTGTAGATGTACCCAAAATTACTCATTTTAAATATCAGTGCTGGAACTGGAGTCTTATAAATATTATATAACAAAATGGGAATGAAAATGGAAAGTGAGCTTTTATATGCTGTGCCACTGAAACTTTTGGTGCACAAATGAAAAAATAGTTTGCTGTTTTTTATTTAATTGTCCTTCTACCATTATTCCCTGCAGCCTCAGAAGCTGCCAAAGGCAAAACTGACTCCAGCACTAGTAAGTATTAGCAGCCTCCAGACTTCTTCAAGGTAGAGTGAAGGATAACAGTGCTTAAAGAGACACAGGCATGCAGTAAGATCCAGAAATGATCTTCTGCTGGCCAGGATCATCACAATGCATCATGTGCTAGACCATCCTCTGAACATGCCTATTGCTACAGAAATACTTAGGTACTAACTTAAAGTACCCTTTTTTAGAGCGAAGAAATAGGATACACCTGTACATGAAAATGGCCTGATGATTAAGCGCAGCCAGTGCGCCTAGCTGCCAGAGAAGCCAATGTGAACTTTAGGCAATTAGCAACTTTGAAAATCAAGCCACAGGTTTTTATATTTTAGTTACAAGAATGTGATATCATATATATATGGTGCATCAGCTGGTTTAGGGCACATTAAACAGCTAGTGGAAGGAGAAAATAGATGTAATTGTAGGTGGTGCATTAGCTGGTTTAGGGCACTGTGTGTGTATATATATATAGCCAGCTAATGCACCGCCTACAATTACATCTATTTTCTCCTTCCGCTAGCTGTTTAATGTTCATTCAATAAATCATGAAGTGGATGGAACTTATGCTGAACAAGGTCTTATTGAATTACCCCAAGGCAGGAAAAACTGTGTTACTTCTCATCCCAGCATCTATTTGAATACTGGAGATTGACTGGCTTGGCATATGGCCTTCAGCAGCTTTCAAATTTTTATTTCTCCCAAGTCCAAGAAATGAATGGCTGTACGTTTATGGGCTTTTTGAATGGAAACTGGAGGGTTTCTTCTAAGACAGTGTGAATCTGCAGCATTACTTCAGGCTCACGTTCAACGATCTCAGGAGAGCAAAGAGCAATAGCAACCTCTTGGATGATTAAAAGACCTCTCAATAATAAAAAATTCTGAAAGGGAATATCCTTTTGTCAAACTTCAAAGTTTTTTTTTTTTCATCGGTGGTTCTCCTCTTCTTATATTGTGTATGCTGTACACTTCGTTGGCACTTACCTACATTCCTCTATCAGTTATTGGCTGCTTGTGACTTGCTATATGCTATAGTGTTGCGAAAAGTAGTTTTTAGCCTGTCTCAAACACACCGTGTGATGTGAAATTATTTTACCTATTGGCATATAGATTTATTTCTTTCTCCCTCCCCCTTCACTCCCTCTTTTGTCATTTCAAACAATAACTCTCACTGTTTTTCATGAAATGAATGCAGGGTTTTTGAAAGGTACTAGAACGACAGCCTTGGGAAATGAAGTTCTGTGTCCACAGAATATAGAATGTTACAAGAAATGGTGTTGCGAGCTCTTCCAAATAGTATTGTTAATGAGCTTATTAAAACTGTCAGAAGAGACCACCTGTAAGGGACCAGAGAAAGTTCACTGAGGCAGGCAAGAATGACAGTAATTTAAGAGGCATAGTTTGTGATGCCAGCATCTGTTCGCTAAGGCTTAATTTGAGCCCATGGATGTATTTTGCATAGGTCAGTGAACAGTCAAAAAATGATAATGACTTAGTGAGAAGCCTGATTCAAATAATAATCCACTGTGTGTGCTTGCCTATTTAATCCTTACATTCTTGAAGAAAAAACATAAGAGATGGGAATCTGTGGATCAAAATAACTGGAAACATACCAATTGATTCAGGCTTGAATTTTGCCCATTCTATATCACCCAGTAAATGAGACTTAAGCATCACATCTCTTCTCAAAAGCATATTTCAGAAACCTTCAAAAATCTTTACGCACTGAAATGTTGCATAATGTTTGACACCTCTATGAATCCTCCTTATTACCCCTTTTTCTTTGAGTATCTCTACATTTTCTTCCCTGTTGCTTCTAAAGCCTGTAATATCCTGCCTGATTGTATGCACCAATCAGCTGCCACTTTCGTTTATAAAATCCCTCATCAACCTCCTCATCCTTGTCCTTTCCTTTTTAATGTCTTCAGTAAGGATTTGCTCCCTTATATATGTGTGCCTCTTTCTTGATGGTTGCTGTCTTTGTTTGTGTCAGACCAGTTCATCTAAAGCAGAGGTTCTCAATTTTGTCTTTACCCCATATTGCCACAGAAAAGAGTTCCAACTACTCATAAAGAAATGAATGGCAGTCATAATTTTTCAATTCAGATACATTTGTGACACATCCCAGTATGAAAAACAATGATGGCCTAGACTATAATCTTCACTATATCTTCATTCATTAATTCATTTTTATCTTACTGTAGCCAGGCTAAAACAAATACATTTTGGCATTGGGATTTGAAAAGCATGCCCTTTTCTTAGGTTCTTTGGTAGCTCTTGTCACTGTCCTCCGTCTAGTGGTCACATTCAGAAATTTTCCTAGGTTAAGGCCTTGAATCCTTGATCAGAAACCATGCCTGATGCCACATATAGACATTACACTTAGACGGGTCTAAGCAAATGTAGAATGATCTAAACCCATAACAGTACACAAATTTGGAGCACGTAGACCAGTTTAAAAATGGCACAAGCAACTTGGAATAGACTTCATCCAAGGTATACTCCCTTGAGATTGATTCAGGTTAGACCAATGTATTGAGCTTGTGTACAGTTCTCTTATAGATTCAAGTTGGATCACTGTCCTCTGGTATCCCAACCTGCTTTGTCCATCCTCCCACCCTGGATACCTCTGTTCCAGGGTGATATGCTAGCATTTGGCCCATGCTCCACTGCTGTGACTAAGCATCCAGTAGGCCTGGCCCCCAGGCTGTCCTAGCACTGAGTAAGCACAGCCCTTCTCCCTAGCCTTCATTCCAGCCACCTGTCAGCTGAAGACAGGTGGCAGTGGGAAATGAGGCTCTGTGTCCATCACATGAACCTTGGGACCTGGGCACCCATTTCCCTGAGCCATGCACTTGCACCCTCAACACCCTGTCTAAAAGCATCCCATGACATACATGCAGAACCCAACACTGAGCCCAGGAGAACCCATGTACTTGGGCATAGCCCCATGACGCCAAAACCTTGGGCATGCACACCCAGCCAGGGACCCCCATTCCCCCATACCACCATGGACCCTGACCCTAGCACCTGTACCTACAACTAAAAGTCAAGACCCAGGCACTCTGCGACATGGGCACCAGCATAGACATGACCCCTCCCAAGCAGAAGCCAATGAGGGCAGCTTTTTCTGGTGGGTTGTGGTAGGGGAGGGCAGAACACTAGGACTGGGTCTGCATAGAGGTGACCCTGTGACCCCTGTGGTTTGGCCAATGGAGGTGACAGAAGGGTTTTGTGGCCTATAGCTACAGGTTCCTGCAGTACTATGGCTAGGGGTGGGAGGGCACTGAGCATCCAAGCTAGGGCAAGCAGGCAAACACTCCTGGAAACTTCAGGAGCTGGTGAGGCACAGCCAGCCACTTTGGTGTTGCAGGTAGAGGTCACTAGAAATTTCCAGGGCATGGTGTGGGGTGTCACCAGAATCACAGGGTGTTTGCTGGAATCCCCTGGAAAGGGTTGTAGGGTGGCCTGGCTATTGGAGCCCTAGTCACTCTGGAGCATGGGTCACACCCAGCTGGTGCCACATGCTGGAACCTGCACCTACATATACCCATCATTCCATCCATCCACCTCATTGCAGTTGAATCCTCATTCACCTACAGATGCCAAGACCTTGTAGGAAGTTCTATGGACCAGTTCTGGCAGCATAGGGAGCCCATAAGACATGCTGAGATGTGTGCAGGAGTATTTCCCACCTGCAGTCCCTTCCCTTGCCCCTCCCTGCCAGCATGGGTGACTGGTGCCTCTTAAGTCGGTGGGTGGGGTTGGTGCCCCCCCAGTGACCAGTCAGCGGCCAGGGGGAGGGGGTCCTCACAGCCAATTGCACATGGCCAATCGCACTGAGCAGGTGGGGGGGGGAGGGAGATCCCCCTGCAGCTGATCTTACTCACCAAAAAGTGGTCACATTGTTTCCAGAAATGGTTGCGGCTGTTTTTGCTAGCAGCCCCACTCCCCGGCCGGCACTCATGCATCACCTGGAAACACGGCCGCTTCACCTGGTCCCATGCTCCCCAGCTGGTGCTCGCAGGTGGAGCACCAGTGCTCCTCCCCGCCCCCCCCCGCCCCTTGCCTAACCAGTGAGCGTGGCCATCAGAGGGTCACCAGTACTCTCAGGGGGGTGTATGTGTACCCCTGTGTACCCCCTATGGATCACCAGTGCTTGCCAGCAGGGATAAACATGTGTACTGCTTGCTTCTGATCTAAACTAGATCAGTCAGAGACAACCACATAACTTAGATTGATTCCTCCCCCAGCTTTTTGATGTCTGTACATGGCCTGAGTTTATTAATACTATCCTTTATGCTAGAACAGGTATACAAGGAGCAGGCATGATTTAGCAATGCATTCCTGTACCTGCTGGTTTGCCTACACTAGAGTATCACTGTAAGTCTATACGCTTATTTTTGCTTTCATTTTTTGTGCCTGAATCCTCTCCAGTGGGAAGGGTGTGTAACTTATGCTCCTCTACCAGCATGTTGTGCTGAAAGATTAACCCCAAGGAGAACAGTTTGTATTCCTACTTGCTGGAGTGTGCCACCAAGGGGAAGCAAGTTGGTTTTGTAAACAGAGCTGATCTGAAACCTTGCTTCACAGGCTGCTCAGGGGATATGCTGAACCAGCTCTGGTGGGATTACTTGTACAGCTTGTTACAGTGATGGGATACTGAATTTATAACTGCCTGGGGCCATACCTTCCCTAACTTGTCCTTGCCCTCTTCCTCTCTAAATGCACTGTACCTAAAAATTGTGAAATCTCTTTCAGTCCACAGGCCATGCAATAGTAATCCTGTTGTTATTTTGTGGATATGAAAATTACCACCCTACTGGCTCTTCAGACGTGTTGGGCGCGTCTACATGTTTATTAATGTGCTTTTGGTAACACGCATTAAATTTAGTACGTCCATTGTGAGGTACTAGAAAAAGGCACATTAGCCTATTTTAATGCACATTAGCAAAGGGTCACTTTTTTGTGATGTTTTAATACACATTAAAATAGGCTAATGTGCATTAAAGTGCACATGTAGATGTGCCTCCTGTCAGTCAGGGTAGCCATTTATAGAATTTGTTTGCAATAGGAGCTTGTCCTTAGAGAGCACTGGAATGAAAATGCTGTTTTTAAATGGTCAGATGATAACTTAAATCTGTTTACTGTATAGACTGCTTAAAATTTTGAGCCCAAATATGTTGTTTTTAGTCTCTAAACTCACTGAACAGATAATCAGATTTGTGTTTGACTTACACTAGCTGACCTGTAATTGCATAAGTAGAATTCATCGATCATGTACCCAAAGGAGAAAATATTACTTTAAAAACTAAAACAGCCCTTTCACTAAGAGTTTGGGGGAGTGGGTTAAATAGTTAGGTACAATTTTTTGGCATAATTTTTTTCAGTTTGAGTACATCAAGAACAGTAGGTTGCTCTGCTCAACAGTTTGAGCCACATGTTAGTTCAATTGAAGAAAATTTGTGTGCAAGAAGCAATAGCAAAAATAGTGCAAAATTGTATTGTACTATCTGACCTGAATGCTCTTCTTCATTTATAACTTCACCCAAAACAGAAACCAAACCCAGAACTCAACAGATTCAGAAACATTGCATAAAAGTTATTTTCCCCTGAAACTCTAAGAAACGTTTAAATGACTTCTAAACTTCCCTTTTTAAAATTAAAGAGAAAAGAATTCTTTCTCTATTATTGGGAGCTTTGAATTGATGTGTATTAAATTGTCTGTTCCATAATTATTTTGCAATATTTTGTTGTTCAGTTAGTGAATACTTTAAATTCCTAATTTTTTTTCTATCAGGTCCTTGTGCAGATTGAACTCCTATTGATTCTAGACAGAGATTGCCTGAAAAAACTTTGAAGGGCTTTCAGGGCTGGCTTTACAGGGGAAACTTGGGTGCTAAAAACTCTTTTTAATATTGGATTTCCTACTAGTAGAATTCACAATCCCAAGTGTGGTGAGAGTTAGGCACCTAAAAAGAGACCTATAGAAACTGATAATCAGAGCTGTTGGCTGTAGGCAAGTCATGGGGAGGAAGTAAACTCTGCCTCTCAAAAGTGTTTTGGTAAACAACTATGGACAAAAGGAAGGCACTTGCCTCTGCTTGGGATTGAGAACTGGGAACTCTCTCTTGGAGTTGGATCAGACTTCTTTCCTGTTCTCCCTTGTCTCCCTTTAAAAGGCAGGAGGAAAAGGTGCCCCTTTAACTCTTTTGCTGAATATCCCAATGGTTAGGGCACTTACGTGGCATGCGGAAAATCCAAGTTTAAAACTCTCCTGTGCTGGAGGGACAAGAATCTTTGTCTCTCATCTGCCAGGAACATGACCTAAATATCAACTCATGCATATTCTAAGAAGGCATACTCCAATGGTTCCCAATCTGTGGTACGTGTACTACCAGTGGTACATAGACAATCTGTCTGTAGTACGCATTAACAGCTTTATTATAATTACTTTATATGACAAAATTGCTGGTGGTACTTAAGGTTGTATTGTTTTAAATTGGCAGTGCGTACTCTGTCAGAGTTTGGGAACTACTCTGTTTCTCTCCTTGAAACCATTTCACCTCTTATTTTGCTTAAAATGGTCACTGGAGCAGGAAGTAGGATTCAGGGTCTCCCCTTTCCAGGGAGAGCCTTAACCAGAGGGCTATACAATAATTTGTCTATCTCTGATCAAATGAATATTTTATTATTGTATACTAAGTACACCACTTTCAACACTCTCATCTGAATCTTATGTATCTGGGAGGTGAGAGCGCTCAATCCAGAGATGTGGGTTAGGTCCCATCAGACAGAAAAGGAATGAAAACTCAGGTCTCCCATATGCTAGGTGAGTGTGTTGGGATAAAAGTGTGTGGAGACTTCCTTCTGCTGCCAACTTTTGTTAGATATATTATTGTTATGGTTATATGGCCTCACAGATGAGACAGGCAGGAGAATGTCTATTTTGTCAATAGTGTCAGGATGTATACAGGAGCTGCTTAGCATTAGTAGGATTTAGGCAAGTTGTACAAATTCCCAGAGACAGAAATGTAGTCAGTTAGTAGACTTTACTAGTAGAAACTTGAGCTTCAGAATACATTAGGTGCCTACAAAGGTGGGTTGGTAGGTAGGCAGGATTATTGTGATTTTATATTGTGATATTATGCCAGAGGCATCTCAGTGCTAAACGATTCCTGGTCTCCTAGGAGTTCCAAAGTTCAAATCCCTCTTGTGAATTTAACCTTAAATTGATTTTTGTATAGAGTTAACAACTGGGTGATGTTCATACTCAAGCTAACAGTTTGCTACCTTGCCAAAGAGGAGGCTGATAATTTAACAAGTTTCAAAAGAGGATTAGACAAAATCATGCAGTGAGTAAACTTTATAGTTTATTATGCAACCTACATATTAGGACTTAGGCCTCTGACTGCTGCACACTGGCTGAGTTTACGTGAGACGCTGACTGTGCAGTCATTACTGCAAATAATTTAGTACTTCTATAAACAAGTACTAAATGAGTGTGTAGCAACTGGAGTTACAGTGCAGTACCATCACTGAATGGCTTTTAGGTGATGCAGACTGGGCAGTAGCTTGTTACTGCTG
Source organism: Gavialis gangeticus (assembly GCF_001723915.1). Classification (NCBI taxonomy): domain Eukaryota; kingdom Metazoa; phylum Chordata; order Crocodylia; family Gavialidae; genus Gavialis; species Gavialis gangeticus. Next base: position 112,695,962 of record NW_017728992.1, read on the forward strand.
CACAGTGGCATCCCATCACACTTTGTGCCACATGACGCTACTACATAGTAGTAACAAGCTATTGTGCACTCAGTGTCTTGTGTATACGTGGCCGCTGTAAAGGAATAGGGGCAGGGGACAGATCAGTTTGGATAGGCTCTGCATATATATTCTCCCCCTTACATGTGTTATGTGCCACTGTGAGATACAGAATAGTGAGCTGGACAGATAGTTTTGATCTTCTTAAGTTTAAAAAGTTCCTATATATTAATGTTACGTAATAAGATTTTGAGTGTTTTGTGTTCTATTTTATTGTTCATTCATATATGTTATATCTCTATTTGGCACCTCATAGTTATGTGGTTGTAGGTGACATGCAAGTATTAAAGGAAAAAATGTTCTTTTGTGTGTGTGTGTGTGTGTGTGTGTGTATGTGTGTGTGTATATATATATAGTTACATTCAGAAAAATATTTGGCTCTCTGGAAACACTACTGGCTTTCTGTTAATGAAAAGATACGCTTTTCCAGGGTTGTATCTTCTTTAGCTTCAGTACATCAACTCTAAAAGTCAATTAGCTTTGAAGAAAATTTAGTGGCTTAATAAACTAAATAATGTATTTTACTGACTGTGTGGATAACGATTCTCTCCACAAGCAGTGGGATTGATCTCAATCTTTGTGTTTTCCATTTCCATATTATTGTCCTGTTCAGTTAGATTTAGAAACTAATTAGTTTTGTCAAGTAAGCAAGCAGCGAATTGCACAAAATTTCAAGAAGGCTCCAGCAATGGTTTAATTTAAGGGCTGAAATCCACTCCTTGAAAGCTAACAGAATATACGTATTTGAAATATTTGTTATTTTGTTTAGTCTCTTATTTTACGGTTACTGTACAAGGAGTCTTTGGTTGTTTTGTTTGGTTTGGGGGAGTGGGTTGTTTTGGGTTTTTTTGTTTTGTGTGCAAGCTGTGCAACCAAGCACTCCACTAAACACCTCTGAGAAAGCCTGACACGTGTTTCATTGACTATGGCACCGTTACAAGACTTTTCAATAGTATAGATAGACTTTGCTTCCTGGCCTAATCTAGTTAAGACTTGTACTTTCACACATTTAATGAACAAAATGTACTAAAATTGGTTAAAATAAATATCCCAAAGCACACCACATTTACTTGGATCCAAGACTGGGGTTTTTTTTTCTTATTCAGCATGGTGAGGGGTCAAAGGGGAAGCCCCTTCTCTTGATTTTACGTACAAGGTAGGGGGGCATACAGCTGCTGTGGCTCTGGATCTAAACTTGACCTAGGCTAAGCGCTGGAGTTGGAGCTATAGCTGCTTCCGCCCTCTCCCTTCCACCTCTTCTCTCCTGTCTCCCTACCACTGCCTGCTTCCTCTTCTATCTTCTGCTGCTTACCCTGAGTCATGGCTCTGGTTCTGTTCCAGTCTGAGACACATACCATAGACCACATGGTGGCTTCAGCCCCTGCCTGGCCAGCCAGCAACTGTTGTAGTGGGAGCATCTCTAGTCTCGAGCCTGGCATCTGTCTTATAATGAAAATTCAGTCTAATAAATTTTGCTTGCTTTCCCAACTGCTGTCCATTACTCTGATACTTGAATTCCAAATGTTGCCAGAAAAAACAAGAAGTTTTATGTTTAGCACCATTTTCCTCAGGAATTTGTGGTGGGGAGGGGGAGAAGGAAGTGGGAGGGGTGGAAATATCTATTACCATTGGAATATACCTATTATAAACCATTTCTTAAATCAAATTCTCTGGAGCTCCTTGGCCATCACTATTACAACTGACTGCAGCTTGCATAACCTTTCTAATACATATTTTCATAATTATTTTGTTGAGAAAATGAAGACATTTCATTTAGAGGTTGGAAGGAGAGGAATCTATGGAGTTATAAAGGTAGCACAGAAAATAAGACCTGTTTTATGCTTGTATGTGGCAGCATCAGAATATGAAATTAAATCAGAACAAAGTAATATAAACATAGGCAAGGCAGAGTAGGATCAAAATTGGCACAAGGCTCATTTGTCTGTTTTGGAATTTAAGGGATGAGTTGTATTACCTGTGCCTTTTTAATGGTTCATAAGGCCATAACATGCACAGTGGGCATGTCTACACATTCATTAATGCGAGTACCTACTGTGTATTAGATTTAGTACTCTAGAAGTATTAAATAAATGTGAAGCAGGCTGTCCTAGTGCACATTAACATGATTAAATGCTTTTTTGTGATGGTTAATATGCAGTAGACTAATACTACTGCATATTAGTGTAATAACATGTTTTTTGCTGTGTTGCTGTAATGCGCAGTCCATTATCCTACTGTGCATTGTCTCTTGTAGATGTGCCCAGCGTTCTTTATTCTACAGCCAGGTAGTGAGAATTCTGTATAGGGATTATAGCACAAAAAGGGCTAGTGCATCTGTTTTTCCCCCTCTGCACCACCAGTTAAAAATTCTCCAATCTATCTAGATTCCCTTAGCTGCAAGATCAATACTCCATCATCTGGAGCCATTCATGAGAAAAAAAGATAGAGACAATGTAAGTTGCAAAGGCCTTCTGTTGGTATCTAGCACAGCAAAATCATTTACTCTACTTCCAATTTAACATCAACATGATGTACCACTTTATTTGAAGTATAAATTACTCCTATGTGGATATCACCAAAGGATATCAGCAATATTGTACGTATTCTAAGACTGACAGAATTAGATGACATTCTGGTTATGTCACAGCTGATGACTTAATGGGTGCATCTACATGTGTGCTTATCTGCAAAGTTCCCTAACTCCATAGTAAATCATCACTGTCTAGTCTACATGTGCACCAGTATTAAAGTGCAGTGAACTAATTAACTTTGCCATAGGATAGCACTGTTGGGGACATACTATCTTATGGTGGAGTAATAAACTGTGCTGAAACACAGGGTAGATGGTGACTGGGCCAGGGCCAGACTCCTGGCTGTTGTCTAGCCATGCGGCTCTACCTGTTCGACACCCCAGTCAGCCCCTCCACCACCCAACACTATCACCCAAAGCCTGGGGATGACCCCAAAGCCTGCTACCAGTCCAGGCCAGGTCTGAGCTGGCTCAAAGTGCTGCTGTCTTGGGCATACGTATAGATGCTGTGCCTGGGAGCAGTTCACTCCACTCAGAGTACTCTGGAGTGTATCATGTTGCATTAATTGCATGTGAACATGTACCCAATATGTAGAGAAATTGAATTCAGCCTGGGAAATAAGAATACTTTAAAAGAACTGACATGAATTAAATGTTTTTTACCAATGGCCTTTAATGTAGAGAGATCTTGGGATTTTTGGTATCTGCTAGTTAAGGGAAATGAAAACTATCATTAGTGTACTCCAAATTGTGCAATGCAACTGACATTCCATGCAGCAATCAGTATACTATTAAAATTTACCTAAGCTGATAAGAAAATTTTCTTTCATGACCCCTCTAGGTAAAATCTCTTAGCAAGGCCACCTGGAAAACCTACAATAGTATGGTCTTTGGTATCTTCCCAAAACAGGAGCCAAATCTCATATAGAACTTGGACTAATATCTACCTTTAGTTTAGATATGCTGTAAATGGGTAGTGTATTTGTTTCCAGATAAAACCTTTTATTCCTGGATTCTACAGATATTTATGTCCATTGTCCTGTTTCAGATTCCTTTTTCCCTTCCTCCCCCCATACACAACATCTCGGTGCATGTATAGGTTAGCTGAGGCTCATTGAATTTAACTGTGGTTATTTCAGGTTGGATTATGGGGCTCTGTGGTTTTCCTGGCCACCTACTGGCAGAGAAGCCACACTGCAGCTTGGAAGGTCTACATATATAAAGGACTCTGCTGCTTCTGTTTTGATCAGAGTCAAAACTTAGAACAATAAGTACAGCCTCAAATTAAATGTTCTGTTTTCAGCCTTAGACACTTGTTTAGGAGTGACTGTTAAGGACTTAAGATACTTCTATTCCAATTCCTTGTTAATTTTCAAAAAAAAAAATTGTGAATGGTACATGTTTTGCTCCCTGCTGGAGCAGCAAAGTCCACAAAATGACACACTGTTCCTGTTGGGGGGAGGGTGCTAAAGGACTATGATCTCTTCTGAGAAAAGCCACAGTATGAACAGAGATTTGCTCTTCAAGAAGAAAATCCCCTGGTAAAGATTAACTCTGGTTGTTCTCAGGTTATTTTTCTCCTGGAGTGGCCATTTTTATTTCGGGAGAAAAAGCCTGAACATCTGTACACTTGTGACTTCTACTGGGAGAGCAGAAATTCTCCCAAAAGATATTTAATGTCTTTACAAGGCTCTTGTCTATTTATATTCAAATATAGTTAAGTGCAAACAACATCTTATGGGAATATGCACTAGTATGGTAATGGCAGAAGAAGCGTTTATCCTTTACATTTACATGTCAGACAAAACATTGTATGTTAAGGAGACATTGCAACAAACTTCTTTATCACCTACAAATCAAGCCTTCCCTTATCTAATACTAGTACGACTGCATATTAGTGTAATATAGGCATGGTAATGCCTTCTAGCTATAAAGAAACAAACTGTATTCTGTCTTCCCTTGACATCAGTAGAAGTTCCAAGCTTGAAAAAAGGATATGTTCATTTTCTATCTGGCTTACTCAGTGCTTTTCCCATCATTCTTTTATCTAATTTAAACACACTTTTAAAATTAGAAATGCAATGAAATTCACTTATCTCATTACAGAATTATAGCAGCATTGAAAATTTTTAAGAAAAGGGTAAAAAGACTAAGTCATGATGAACGTTCAACAGGGATTTAATACAAATCATACTTGTCTCCTCTTTTTTATAGCATGCTAAGTAATATCTAATCAAATGTTACATTGTTCATAACTTCAGAAACTATTTTGTAGGGTACTTTAATCTACAAGTAGAGGGAGCCAAGTCATTATAGCCATCTTTATTTTCTTCCTTTATGCAATAACAAGTCATCTTAAAATATTTCCACAGGGGGGTGTATGAATGTGAGCACATGCGTGTATTTGTATGCACGTGTAAGTCCCTGGAAACATAACATAGCTTTCTAAGGCCCTGATTATCAGTCTTTAATTGCTGAGAATTTGCTTACCATAACTGCAATTTTAATGGTGAAAATATGTGATCAGCTGGCTAATATTGAGACAATGCTATAGGAGCTACTGAATAAGTAGGTGCATATTAGCATAAAGTGTTACTTAATGGATTTAACATATTGCTAGCAATTATTTTTTAGGGGGAACTTTTGCTTTAGAAGCACACATGAAAAATGTTTAGGATTATCTCAGAATGATGTATGTAACTGGAAGTAAAATGTTCACTACTACACTAGACAGAAGATTGTAGTATCTGTTAGGTAGATAGCTCTGTAATAACTAATGCGGAATGATAGTGCAAGCCTTCTCATATGAAATAGGACATGATTATTCATAAGGGGGTAATGCGTTATGTAAGTTCTGGAGACATGTTTTTTAACTGCTTTGTTAATTTGACAAACATCATTAAGCTGCAGGAACTGATACAAATGTGAAATTTCTGGATTTTGTTTTTTAAAAAGTCACAAACTGACTTTTTATTCCTGTTCATAAAGTGCAAGGTACCCTGGGGGGTTGTCTCAAATGACTTGGGTTTTTTTTAATACATCTAATAATCTCTGGATCAGGTCTAATTGAGATTGGTGGATGGAGCAGTTGCCATTCATTTGGTTTCATGTTGTTTTTTTACAGAACCAAATGGTTGAAAAAATTAGCAGCCTATATGTAGGCATATTTTACCACCCAGATAGACCCATGCAAATGGCAGTGTTTGGGGGAGGGGAATATTTTGTTACCAGAAGAAGGCACATCTGAGAGCATACCTGCAGCAAAAAGTCTCTAGAAATGGAGAAGCTAACAAGTAAGCATGAGGGACGGCCGCAGATGGATTGTTTGTAAGGCTCTATGAAAAAGTTAAAAGAGCTTTTGGGCCAGTTGCTGATTGGTAAGTTAATGAAGTAATGAGTAAAGAAGTGTTATCCTGCTTTTTGATTCTTGCTGTGTTCCAGGAAATGGGACTTGATTCAATCTTATTCATTTACAAAGAATGCACAGAGACCTGATTTTGTCATCTACATGCAGATCTGGAATTTTAATGTTAACCCAGGGGTGGGCAACATTTTTTGGCTGGAGTGCCAAAAACCCCACAACGTCTACCTTGTAAGGTGCCGGAGTGCTGGCACGCCACAAAAACAAAACTGGGGTGAGGGTACATGGGAGGATGCACTGCATATTTAATACAGTTACTCATCATAAATGTTGCTTTTTTTTCTTTTTCTTTTCTTTTTTACTGTAAATACCAGGCTTTCTAAAAATTCAAAACTTGATGACAATAAATAAAACTTCATGAACTTTATTTGTCTTTTTTCTTGGTAAGCATGTTGTGATGAGAGGAGGGAGAGAGGAGCAGGGAGCAGCAGGTACCTGGGGAGTCACTGTGGGCAGGCTGGCCTGCCCAGGTCCTTGAGAAGGCTGTAGCTGGAGGAGAGCTGGGGTCAGGCAGGGAGCAGGGACTGCCCCAGGGCTCTTCAGACTTGAGCCACAGCGGGGGGGCCCAGCAGTGCCTGCCCCGGCCCCAGCCCTGTTCACCCACAACTCCCTCCAGGGGCCACCCAGATTGGAGTGCACAACCTGGGAGCAAGGGACAGGAGCAGCAGAACACAGACTGTGTCCCTGCCTGTGTTCCCCTGGCGCTGCCCCAGGGCCCACTGTAGTGCTGGGACTTGTAGCAGCTTGAAAAACAAACAAACAATTTTCTTGCATGCCTCCCCCCATGCCGGAAAAAATGTCTCCACGTGCCACTAATGGCATGCATGCCGGGGTTGCTGACCCTTGTGTTAACCCCTCACTTCTGTAACATCCTGAGAGAAGATAGTTTTGCAGCATGCTTGGAATTTTTGACAAGTTTCAGCAGATAATGTGGGAAGTGGGTTCTAAAAACTGAGGGCCTATCACAGAAAATACATTGCCGACACTTTTTTCTCATTTAAACTAACTGAGCTCAGGTGCTTCTACTGATCTCAATAATGGCAGTAAGTCACAGGGGGCTAAAGCCACTATCAGCATTTTATAAATTAAAAGGACCAGCATGACTTTGACTTGAAGCTTATTGAAAGTAAATACAGATCAGAGTGGTAGTCTAATTATGATCTGGAAAAAAAAATCTAGAGCCAAGACTTAATGAATTAATATTGATCTCAGTAAGAACTGGTTGTTTCACTGCAAGAGTCGATGTTCAATAGTTGGAAAAAACAGCCATTAAAATTGAGAGTGAATTCAAATTCCACTGAAGTAAGGGAGCCTTTCCTCTGGCTTCATTGGTCTTTAGATCAAACCGTTATACAGACAATTTTGTCTTACGTTCTCTGAGTAAGAGCAAATAACAGAGTAGACAGGTCAGTCAGGTAAACAGAATGGGAAACGTGCCTTATGCTGAAACAAAAAACTGAAACACTTACACTACAATTTATAAGTTAGAATTCAATATTATTTTTTAAAGGACATCTTTTCCCCTTTTCAGATAGCTGAATAATAAATGCAACTAGCACCTCAGATGGATGTTCAAATAACAGGTATGAATACTCTTGCCCTCATGAAGTATATCCTGCATATAGCTTCTTTGTGATATCTTAAAGGAAGTGTTATCTCAGTGGTAAACTTTAAATAAAATATCAATTAGTCACTATTGCAAGCTGAACAAAAGTGATGTTAAACTAGTTTAGTAACTTCAGATTAACAAAATCAGGCCAAACAACAATGGCTTCTAGAGTTGTTGTGTTCCTACTATATAATCAAAGCAGGCAAAGCAGGAAGTTGAGATGCTACTTCTGTTATATAATCATAGAGAAAGGAACGGGAAAATTGCTCATTCTGGTCCTACTATGTAATCATAGTGGGAGGGAAAGAGGGCAATTTTCTCTTACTGTAAGTCAGCTGCCTCCATGTTTCCTACAGAACTGTCAGTGGTTTTTTTCTACTTTCTTTTATAAAAGAAAATTTTCTTTTCCTTATTCAGGTGTGATCAATCCACAGGTTTCCTTATTGAGCTCTGAGGCAAAAACTCTATTAACATCACAGGAGCCTTAGAAAAGGCAACACTGCTTCCCTTCTGTGTAACTAAGCTCTCCCCATTTGCTGTTAATTAACCGAACGCAGTCAGCATGATTGGCACTGGAAAAACATAAACCATAATCCTTTCTCCATTAATCCTAGTCTGGTCTACAGACATATTTTAAGGGCAATGGTAATGCCCCCTCTGTTAAGGTTTTCTATCATCTTCTATTATAACCATTTTTTCTAAATGCTAATGGCACTAATTCCTATAATTTTTCAGACAATTTGTTCCATGCTTGTTCTCTTGCTTGTGGGTGACACTTTCTTTATAAGTGTCATTAAAAAAGGGCTTAGGTAGGAATCTTATCTAAAGAGTGTAATTGTGTAATTAGAACATGCATGATGTGTAAGCATAAGGGGCCAGAGCTAGAGTAGCACACTAACCTTAATTCTGACATACCTTAATTTTCAAGTGCCTGCCTTGGTAACCTTGATAGTCTTTTAGGATGTAATTCATGTTTGAGTATGGAACAAAATAGTGCAGAAATCTCATAGGGTGCATCTACACATGCAGGCATGTGCACTTGCATCACCTTAAATAGGAGCGGCACAAATTTGAGCCAGGGATTTTTGCCTCAGTGCACGTGCCTGGACATGGACTTTGGTGTGGGGCAAGTTGTGCCACTCGGGGCAAAATAACCCTGCCTAGGTCCTTCCAGATCTGCAGCCAGGGGGAGCTAGAGCCTGGACCCAGCACCTGTGCCGCCCGTGGGGATTGTGTGTCGTGCCAAGCCAGGTCCTATGTGCACAGCTCCGCATGCTGTTGGGCCAGGTGGGTTCTGTAAATGCAGGATCCACAATGATGTGATAGGTTTTCCCCATGAGAGGTGCAGGGCCCTGGGTGACAGCCTGAGTGGCCCAGAACTGCCCAAAGGTGCATGGTCCTGTGTGGTGTGGTGCCAAGCTGGGCCTCACCCATGCCGTTTGGCAGAGGCAGCGCTGGCTGCCAGATGGCTGGAGCCAAGCTGTGCTGCTTTGTGCTGCATGGGGGGCTGTGCCATGAAGCCCCAAGTGCCCCAATGGCCACTGCTGCTTCTGGTGAGCTGCATGCCATGACAGGGGGCAGGGCCCATGCAGGGGGGCATATAAGCCCTGTGGGGGGTGGAAGAAGGACCCACCCCTCCTGAGCTGCCACTCTTATGGTCCCCCTAACCCATACAGTCCCTCCCACCCCCTACTTACCTGTAATGAAGCCCAGGTCCAGGGCCCTGCAGCCTGCACTGCTGTTTGCCCTGCATGGGCAGGCAGCGTGCTTCAGCACCGGGGCAAAAGGCAGCTGTAGAGACACTCTGGCTGGCTACCAGAGCATCTCTTTGGAGGACATGAGCCTCCAGTTGCCTCAGGGTATAGTTTGGGATTGTGCCCTGCCCTGCTTTTCTCACCCATGTTTTATTTTGATACTTGAATATCCCGGTATCAAATTTTGAGCCCCCACTGCAAATATACGGGCAACATTTTTTTGTTCCCAGCATGCCTCGTGCCATGTCTCAAACTGCTTTGAGATGTGGCAAGAGGCATGTGCGGGCTCGTCTGGACCATAGAGATCATGTCTAAATATTGAGGAGAAAAAACCTGTGAAAAGGGATATGACAAATATAAAGGGGCTACTTAGTGTTTGAAAAGAGGAGGTACTGGAAGTGGCACATTCTAAGGACCAGAGTCAGACCACAATATAAAAAGAATGGGAAAAGGAAAATTTAGTGAATAGCAGACGTATCCTAGGGAAAAAAATGAGTCTTAAGATATTAGCAATATAGTAAAGCAGTTAAAACTGCTGTATTGTATTCCTTTAATCTCCTTTCCCCCAAAATACACATACCTATGTCCTTAGAGGCTTGCGTTCCAACTCTTTTATCATGTCTGTCACCCATCCTTTGAGCCATCCTTTGAGCCTTTCTTGTTTTTCTACATCCTTCTTAAAATGTGTTACCCGATATTGTACAGAGTGATCTAGCTGAAGCCTAACTAACACCAAATAGAATAGTGTTAATTGGTAATGCAACTCAAAATTGCCTTTGCTCAGTGTATTTATGACTCGTGGGATTCATCTTCTGTCATAATCCCCATATCCTTCTTAGTGCTATCCGTGTCAAGTCCGTTGTCCTCGTTCTATATTTGTGTATTGTGCCCTTATGTGCAGCACTTTTCATTTGTCTGCTAAATTTCATGTTGTGGTTTAGAGGTCAGTTTTCCAATTTATCAGTCTCCTTGGATTTTAGTCTTGCTCTCCTGTGCCTGCAGCCCTACCCATTTGTGTGTCTTCTGCAAATTTAATAAGTATACCCTTGTACCCAAGTTTATAATAATAAAAAAGACTTTAAACATCATTGGAACCAGAACCCAGACTGTTCTGTGCCACTTGAGACTTCTCACCAATCTGACATCTGTTCATTAAATTGGTTGTGATTATTCAACCATTTATGTACCCAACTAATAGTAATTCAATCTAGCCTACACTTCTATAGACCACTTATGAGAATGTCATGTGGGACTGTGTTAAAAGCCTTGCTAAAATGCAGCAAGTTATGCAGACCATATTTCCCTTACTTACCCAAATGAGTCAAAGAAGTGACTCAAGTTGGGTTGGGCTGATTTGTTTTAACAAATCTGTGCCAGCTATTAATAATCACCTCTTCTATCGGCAGATATTTACAAATTGACTATTTTATAATTTACACTAGTAATTTCCCAAATATTGAAGTGAAGCTGATGGGCCCAGAATTATAGAATAATTTTTGTAAGTGTACAATATTAAAATAGAAAACAGTTACTGTGTTGCATATAACTTTGCTGGGGTGCAATGTACCACATTCCACTCCCATGATTACCAGTCTTCAGTAACATTGCTTCCCCTCATGTTCGCTGTACAAATGCTACAGTAAATTTCCTAGCTAGATTCCATGATAATCCTATGCTGCCAGTGCACTTGGACATATTCGACTCACCAACAATCAGAACTCTTGGTAGAGACAATATTTTTTATGAAACCAACTAAATAGTTGCTTTTCTTTTTCTTTCTTTTCTTTTCTTTTTTCTTTTTCTTTTTTGCAAGCTTTCAGGCTCATGCACCCTTCCTCAGGGAGGAATGCAAAGGTTTCTCCCAGGTAGATTGAAACTTCATATGGCACAGGATAATTGAAGGCTGTTATATGTTCCCTTGGGTGGAAAAGCTCATTTTATGCAAATTGGGTTCAAATAAAAGTTGGGAGCAGTCTGTTACCTCAAAGGTGTCTGATGGCAAGCAGGATGTTGAGTTTTCTTCTTCCTTGGTAAGATGTTTTTATGTTGCACAGGAGAGTTGGTTGATGGAATGTTTCTGTTGGCTAAGGCAGTTCTTGCCCATTTTATATGTTGTCCTTGCCCATTTTATATGTACATCAGTTGACAGGTATCATGGCGCATCATTGGAGGACAAGAGGAAACCTGAGAAAACTGTCTTTTTGATTTGAATCTTGATGGACTTTATCTACCCCACAGAGAATGGTGCATTATAAATAGGCTGCATATTGGTAGTGATTATTTGGTGTGGGGGGGGGGATGTTGCTTGTTTCTGTGAAACACAGTGATCTCCTGGTCTCAAAACAATGAGCAGCACTGAAGAGGAAGAGGACAAGGAAAGGAACAGTGACTATACATAATGCATAAGTAGACTTTTTGAATGGATATCTATTTCATATTTTAATGCAATAATTTTAATTTGGATTCCTTTGCTTTTCTTCAGTGATGCAGGTGGTGTCATTATTTCTATTTTTCTATATATCTGCTGAGTAAATGGAATCCTAAAACTAGAGTAACTATGTGGCATAAAAGGTAAAGGTCCTTCTGTCCTAGGGCTTCAGTGAATTAAGTATCATTCTTTTTGACACATTTTTAAAGTTTAGAGATTTGAAATGTTAAATATGAATACCCTGGTTCCCTTGCTCTTTTTTGCACTTTTGTTTATAACTGAAAAATTGCTTGGAAGATCATTGCTGAATCATAAAAAGGAAAAGTTTACTTTGTTGAAGGACATTTTTCTGCACCCAAAACATTGTTTGTTAGCATTTAAATCCTATTTGGTAAAGAATTCACCTGTCAGGTTTTGTAATTTTAATAAATATTTTAATATTTAGGCTTAGCCCTTTTGTACTTCACATTTCTAATTTTCTGAAAATGCAAAGCTCCAGTACCTACCCCACTTGCTTGTGTATTCAGAAAGCATGGCTGACAGCTCCCATGAAACAAGTCAAAACAAGATCTGAAACCTTTCCATTATAACCTTGTTGACATTCAGAAGCTGATTTAAATGTTTAGTACTTGTCAGGCAATTGGTAGAGGGATTTAGTGACTGTTGAAGAAAAATAATTTCTGTGACACTTACAGTGAGGGAACAGATCTTTAAGACTCAATTTCATGAGCCTGCTGTAGGTCAGTTGTTAACACAGTTGAACTTTCAAGATTAGAAGATAATGTCCCTGCCTCAGATCAAGAGAGACCAAAGTATTCAACCTTTTAATATAAGTGTTATTAAAGAGTTTTCAGGATACATCATTTTTTTTGTATGCAGGGGTTTTCTTTACTAGTTTTCTTTACCAGTTTTCTTGTCTAAAGTAACTGAAGTCAAATACCTGATCTACTCATTAGATCAAGGCTATTAGTAAGACAACAATATCAAAACTCTGAATCCCTCTTAATTCATATTGAGGTTCTTGTTGGCATCAGTTCAGGGTCTCAGATCAAGATCTGTGCACTGCTTAAGCTTTTAAAGTGTGGCCAAATTTTGACCAGTGGAAGAATGTACTTTCCTTGTCTATCAAGGTAGAATTATTTATGTAAAAGTTGTTATATGAAACAGTACATCTTCTCAGCAAATTATTTTTATCGTACTAGCAGATACGTATAAGCAAAATATTGAACGTTTCTTGTATGAATTGGAACAAAGTCAAAATTTCATTAAACAAAATCCAAATATTTTCCAGATCTGGGTTTTGTTTTGGTCTTGATATTTGTTTTGTTTGGTTTTTTTACATATTTTACTTTAAATGACTATTTGAAATTTATCTACAGTGATTTTATACAAAAATTAAAATATTTTAAGAAGTTCAATTTTTCCATTTCTATAAATGAAAAATGCATCAAAACTGACCCTTTCCTGCAAATAACATAGCTTTTGGTAAATCAGCATTTTCTGTTTAAAGGCAAATTCCTAAGCAGTTCTTCCAGAAATAAAACAACTTATATGTCATATTATTTGTTGGGTTGGAATATTGTCTGAAGTCCTTTGTCTGGGAATAGAGCTATTGTCATATTCTGTATTATACACACATAATATACAGGGGGCTCAAACACCCCCCCTGCTCTGCCTTCCAGCATCAAGCCGGCTGCACTGTTCCTGTCTGCTGCAGGAGCCTCAGCATGTCTGGCACACTCCACACCAGTGTGCACCCTTGCTCTTCCCACCCCCCGGGTTCTGGAGGGCTTTTAAATCTTCCCGCGGCAGCTGGAACGGCTGCTGCTATGGGCTCAGCTTTTCCCTGCCTGGGGAACAGCTGATTAAACCACCGGCGTAACGCTGGCTCATGCAGCTGTGGCTGCGGTTCCTGCTCTGGCTCCAGCTGCAGCCCCAGAGGTAAGTTTCGCCCATGGGGTGGCTGTTTGTGGGGTATGGGGCCCATGGGGACTGCCCTCTCCCCTTTGGGATCCTGTGGGGGCATCTCGCCGCCACAGGTAGGCTTTTTTGTTCACTTCATTGCAATGTTTATATCAGCAAATGTCCCAGGTGTACAGGAAGTTCTATTAAAATGTGCTTTTGCAAGTATTGTTCATTTGATTCAGGGAACCATTATAAGTTATACCATGGAAAATACACATTTGTTGTTAAAATCTACACAACTTGGAGAAGGCTTGCTTTTCTTAACTATATTTATACTGGGAAATCTTTACCAGTGTAAACTAGACCTAAGTAACTTGCTTATCAAACTATTAATCATTCAATTCATTGTGGCCTGCAATCCACCACACATTATTTCTTCAGTGCATGTATTGATTTTTTGTTTGGCAGTGATTTTGTGTTCTAATTTTATTATACATTGAGCAATTTAATAAGGCTGATCAGAAATTTTATATATAAAAAAGATTTTTTTTCTCTTTATTTTTTGTTTGAAAATGAGCTGTAGGCAAAAGAGATCTTTTTCATAGGATATTTTTTATAAACTTCAGCTGGATTACTTATGTACTATAACTTGTAATACTATTGAAAATTGGCATTTATTATCATAAGTGGGGCTGCATACAAACATTCAAATAACCTGGGAGAATTCTTCCAGGTTTGTTATCCTGGTAGAAAAACTTACTGAGAGTCTCATTTACAGGCATTCATATGCTGAGGCCCTGAAGCGTGAAGAGTTTGCACTATGCAGCTGGATGGGGATGGGGAGGGGTCGTTATACACATATCTCAGCATGCTCTGCTGGCTTTCTTAGTCTTCCTGGTAGCAGATCACATCAGTACAACCCTGACTGGCTGACCCAGACTGCCCATGGTCAGCTTGTGTTTTTCTGAAGCACAATGTGCAGATTGTGACCAGGAAGTGTTTTGGAGCAGCAGTCTAGCAACTGACACAATCTCCCAGGGTGGGAAGGGAGAGAGGAAGGGGGAGAAACTGGAGGACCATGTTCTCTTCTGAAAGAAACCACAATATATGCAGACATTCTTTCTCCCAAGAGAAACTCTCCTGGGAGTGATTTAACCCTGGTTCTTCCCAGGTTATTTTTCTCCTGGAGTGGCCATATTTACCCTATGGAAAAAAATCTTGAACATCTGTACACTTGTGATCTCTCCTGGGAGAGTAGTAACTTTCCTAAGAGAAACTGAACGTCTGTATGAGCCCTGTGTTTGCCTCATCTGTGACATTTCCCTATGGTATTGGAAGCGAAGTGCTTCATGTCCCAATCTCTTCTTTTGTTTGGGGTGGATATTCCCAGGATACATAGTAGTCTTTCTCTGTTTCAGTTTTATCCAATCTTCAATCCACTGGTTCAATATTACACTGTTTGAATCTTATGATCATGATGCAAATGCTGAAATATTGAAATTTCCTATGGAATTAAGGGTATGGGCATGTGTCTATTTGTAGTGCTACAAAGTGCTGAGGCAGTACATAAAGCCTCAGCTTCTTGCCAGCTCATCCCCTTGAAGTGGGAGATGAACAGCAGAGGACTGTGGGATGCTGGGGTCTGAGAGACCCCTACAACACACACTGCATGTGGAGATACAAAATCTTACTTATTTATTCTCCCTAGAATGTCTATTTCAGGTATTCTATATTTTTCTATAGGTATTCTTTTTATATCTAAGGTTGGAGTAATGTGGTGACCATGATGATCCAGGAAATATGTGAGAGGCAAGGTTTCTTATAGATGATATTTTTATTTGGACCAAGTGAAGAAGAATGCACTGCATTCAAAACCTTGTCTAAGTCTATCCTAATCACACAGTTGTTCCAATAAAATATATCACCTACAAATATCCTTGTCTTTCATGTATCTAATTAAACTATTTTCTTTTATTGCACATATCTCTTGATCTTTGGTTTTATAATTTCTTCTAACAAATGTTTTAATCAAATACAGTCCTGCTGTTTCTTCTGTTGAGAAAAGGATTCTAAGTGATGCAGACCAAGTGTCACAATTACTTTTCTTACTGCATAACTACATGCTGTCAAATCTCATACTGAAAATTCCCCTGGCATTTGTTGTACTACTGTTGAACCTCATCATTGCCATATGTTTGTTTAGTGAGACAATGACATTTTGCTATTTTAGTATATTAAATGTTTTTCCTAGGACAGTTCTCTTATTCAGACATCTAATGTACAAGTATGTTTTAAAATGAAACACAGGAACTGCTAATTTGTTTAAATTGAAGCATTATAAGCAAAAATAAAACCATTACATTCTAGAAAATACTTATTCAAATAATTGTACCCTGCTGCACATTGAAATTAAAGCTGGCCAGAAACAAGCTATAGAATTGTTACACATTTTCAAGCACTAACTTTATAGCTGGATAGTTATTTTTATTATGTGATAATTAGTTTGTACCTAAACTACAATTAACCAGTTAATTGTGTGATAAGTACTTTGTGTGATAATTTACTTTGCACTTGTGTCTGGTCTTACTTTGCATATACAGGCAGTTTAAATGTATTGTGTGATTAACCAGTTAATTGCATAATATATGTAATGTGTAGCAGGGGCCATAGAAACAAATTATAATATTATGTGGGGAGAAAAACTCAATGAAAATATTTAGAGAAATTGTTCTACTGCCAGACATATCTTAGAATATGAAATATTATGCTATGTAAGTATATATGTTAAATAGAAGTAGAAGAATGTAAAATCATCTGAGTATAATTTTGGGAAGGGAAGATAAATATGAAATGATTTTGGTCAATAGTTCATTACATTTATTTTTTTCTGAAAGCTTTTGACAGTATTAAAGGTATAGCACTATGTATATCTGTAGTACAATATTTTATATATGTAGTAAATATTATTAACAGTTTTGTTGGAAAAATGGATGTAATGAACCATTGGATTGAATTCATTTAGTGTTTCTCTTCCCTTCTCAAAGATATACTCAGATGATATTTTAACTAACATCTCTAGATGTCATTAAACTTTTGGTATGATTTGTTATGGGAGTGTAATTGGAAAACATTTATTTGAAAAGGAAAACAAGTTGATTTGAAACACCCATTCTATAAAATAGTCACACATTTAACTTTGGTGATTGACACAAAAACAAATTAATGCACTAATTTTTTGAATTGCGTTAATCATGGACATCATTTTGACCAGTGGGGCAGACCAGCTCTGGATCAGCTGGAACACATGTGCACAGCCCCGATCCTACCCCACACCTGCTCCAGATGTACCTGCCCATGCTGAGCAATGGTACCAGCTGGCAGAGTTGACCCTAGGGGTGTGTGGGGCCTGAGACATATCAGGCTGTACGGGGAGGGGTGGGGAAAGGGGTGGTGAGCAGCCAGAGCTCAGAGCCAGCAGCGTGTGGTGGCCAGCAGGGCCTGTACAGCACTGTCCATGGGGCTCCCCAAAGTGCAGGGCCCAAGGCCCAGGGAAGTCACTCTGATTGCCCCCCACCCATCCAAGATGTGGCTCTGCCAGCTGGGCAGACGCTGCTATTCCACACAGGGGAAAAGTGGCGCCTCTGCCTCACCGCTGCCGGTCCCTTCTTGCTGTAGCCACCCAGAGCCCTTGCCTGGGTTGCCTTATAGCTCCTCTTCACTGGCATTACCACTTCCTTTGGGCCACCTTGGGGGGGATCAATGGTAGTGTAGAGGATTCACAGGGCAGCCCAGGCATGGGCTGTAGCAAGAAGGGTCCAGCAGCAATGGGCTGCTTTTCCTCTGTGCTGAGAAGCAGCTTCTGCCTGGCCACTGCCACTGCTCAACATGGGCAGGTGAGTCTGGAGCAGACATGGGGCAGGCCAAAGTTGAGGCTGTTTGAACAGGTTCTGGCTGGTCCACTCTGGTTGGGACACGTCTGGAGTGGGTTCAGGGCAGTCTGGGGCTGGGGCTGTGCACTATTGGTGGTGGTAGGGAGGAGCAGCAGGGTACATGGGCTTCAGGCTTTTGGGTTGCGCAGGAAGGTGCTGAGTATTGTTTAACTGTGCAATTAATATTGTGATTAATTGCACTATTTTTTAAATCTCACAATTAATTATAATTACATTTTTTAATAATTTGTCAGCCCTAATAATTTTATGTTATACAATATCAAAACGGAGGAAACAGAGTGGTATTTTACTGCACTAGGATAGCCTTCAGACAAAAACTCATTTTGGTGTTAGGGGGATATAGTTTTGATAATGTTAAGAGATTTTGTGTGAAATAGATTTTAGATGCTGTGGTTCTTAATCAAACAGCAGTTTTAAAAATTGTCAGAAGATAAATCTTAGTGTCCTGAACTGATTTCTTTCTAGGTAATTTATTGTCTTCTGTCTAAAGTTAGTTTAAATTATAAATTTCTTTTCTTTTCTAATCTGTTGTATTGCATTGCTAAGTAAACTGACCACAGAGTTCTGTCCATACACTTTCATTTTATTGGTGAGAAGTTAGACTCCTCAGTGTCTTATATATATACACCCATATCTCTATGATGACTCAAAGTATTTTTGTAGGAGAAAGGGTTTGTGGAGGGAGCTTTTAAAGTACTTTAGTTTCCTCAGGGATGAAAACTGTTATATAAATGAAAGGTAGCTTTAGAGAGTTTGAAGCACTTCAACTCCTGTAGTGAGTTTGCCCAAGAAGAGCTCTATATGATTTCTATTTAGTTATGTGCTTTAGTCAGAAGTTCTTTTTTCCTTTTGAAACACTTGTATAGCTAGGAAATTTTGAACAATAAAATATTCTTTTTTCTGCTCTCAAGGTGATATTAGTACAGAAGCCTGAATAGTGAAATGCAGAAGTCAAACAGAGGAGAGAGACTGTGCCTTATGAATGTTCAAGGTCTCTTTTTCAGAGTAAAAAAAAAAGTGGTAAAATCCTGGGGTGAAATCCTGGTGAGTGTGATAGCCATTGGAAGCTTTGCTATTGAATACAGTTGAAATGGATTTTCAACCCTGGTCTTTTTCATAGGTCAGGTTCATGGTTCAAATATATATGTATGAAATCATAAGTACAAATGTTATGAGTGCAAAAGGCTGTGACCACTGACATACAGAGACTTTTAAAACAGTTAATCACAGACCAACCAAAAAAGTTAAGATATTCTCAAGTTAAAAATATGAGGCATGTTTAAAAATACATGGCAACTATATTTCTCATCTGAAAATATCATATATATTTTAAATTATTTATATATATATATTTTTAAATATTAAGACACGCATAGTACTTGTTTCTGATTCATAAACATTGATTACACCGTTGGGATTAGAAGGTGTGAACTGGCACCTCAAAGGGGATAATGTGTGGTGTTCTCAAAAGACCAAGGAATTAAGCTTACAGAACAGTAAAGCTTGTTTATTCAGAGAGCAGTGCCTTGCCTACAGTTCTGCTGTTCCCTCCATCAAACCCCAGGCAAATGTAACAACTTATACATAACACTCTTAAAGGTATCTACACATCTTCCCCCTTTATATGTAGCATATTCCCATTTGGCAGTTTAATTCAACTCATCATTAAAGTACATTTTACCAGGTCTCTATTAGTCTTTGTGTTGGCTTTTTAGCTCTAAATGATGTTTTCATTTTCTCTGCATTTTCAGTCCTTATTGGTTCCGTTCTTGTTTGGTTTCCTTATTCAGATGGTTCTACTTCTGTGTCATTTTTAATCTCTGCTGTTTCTTGTTGCTTTGATGATAGCTCTCATTCCTTTAGTGAATCTTGTAATGCTGCCTCTTTTCTCCCCTCTACGTGCTGTAATTGTCATCTGTTCCTTCTTAACACCTTCCCTTCTGGTGTAACTACTTTATAGGATCTGGGAGTTATTTGATAGGAAACTAGTACTTTTTGTTTCCACATTTGTCCATCTGAAATAAGCACCATATTTTTGTTGTGCAATTGTGGTAACTCCCTGGAACTCTTGTCATAATACCATTGTTGCGTGAGTTTGTTGAATTTTTAAATGTTTTCACATCTTGCTTTCCCTTCTGATGAGCATCATCCACAAGATTTGGCAGTCTGGTTTTGATTTTCCCATTAAACAGCGGTACTGCTGGGGGTAATCTAGAACTCTTTAAACTCAAGACAGTTGAACTGAGGTCTGTTGTCTGTTCTCACAATTTATAGAACCCGGTGTCCATCAAAAATTTATTTGATGTGAGTTATGACATGGTTTGCTGTTGTGCTTTCACCAATGCAGTTTCAGGATAGTGAGAATAATAATTCAGCGCCAATAGATATTTTTTCCTGCATGCATGAGTAAGTCAATGACCACCTGATAACATGCGCTCCTCCATGACCATCATGGGCCCTTTTCTTTGCACTCATATGTACTTTAGGCATGTTGTACAAGCCTTTACAGCATCTTATATATAATTATTTATGTTGGGCCACTATAGAGCAACCCTTGCTCTCCTTTTGCATTTTTCAGTGCCTAGATGCCCCTTATATATTCTGTTTAATGTGTCTTTCTTTAGCACTGCTGTAACAAGAAGTCATGAGCCTTTGAACAAAATGCCATCCAGTACAGACAGCTTGTCCTTGAATGGAGAGTAAGGGCTAGGTATATGTTTTCCAGGCCAATCACAACAAATAGCTGTTATCACTTTTTGCAATGCGGTGTCCTGAGCAGTAGCTTTCTGCAATTAGTGCCCACATTTTATCTGTGACGGGAATGACTCTTTTAATTAGATTAACATGTATCATGCCTTAGTTTGGAATTCTGTCATTTTCCGTTTGCCATATGCTCTGGACAATGTGTCAGCAATAAGTAGATAAGGTTCTTTGGGTAAATCTGATATCTTTCATTAGACCAACTCAAATAGTTGGAAAATTTCTTCTTAGTAAGCTTTTGCATTTAAATACACTTTCAGGCTGAGGAAGCATCTGCAGCTGGTGTGTGCTCTTCCTAGATGGAATGAATAGTAAAGAAGCCAAAGGCTGGTATGCATGCAAGAAAGGCAATGAAGATGTAAACTGAGGAGTCAGTGTGTGAGAGACAGCTGAGGTGGAGGGAGGGAAATGAATGTAGCTGGTAAATAGTGGAGAGGTGCCTGAACAGTCAGATAGTAGGCAAGTTATAATATGTCATAAATCCAATGTCTATATTTAGTCCATGATTTTTTGTATCCAGGAAGTTGATGAAGTGAAGTTCATAGACTCATCTGTGATAGTATTTTGTAAATTCCCTTTGAGGATTAGAACTGGGAAATTGGAAAGAGAGTGGTTTTCTTGTGAGAAATGTGCCCCCACAGGTAATTGGGTATTCTTATCTTTAATAGATTTCCGGCCTGCATTCATTCTGGTGCACAATTGTTTGGTCTCTTTCACGTATTTTCCATCAGGACATTTGGTTCACTGGATAAAATATTACATTTCTGGAGGTGCAGCTGTAAGATCCAGGAATGCTGATGGTTCTGTTGTGGGGTGTAGTAATTATGGAGGTGGTGGAGATATGTTTGTAGGTTTTACGTTTCTTGGCATGGCATGGTCTTGATCCATTCAGTGTGTTTTGGACCATAGCAAGTTTGCTTCTGGTGATGAGGTTAGTGAGGTTCAGTGCTTGTTTGAAGGCTAGGATGGGTGGTTTTGGGAAGATATCTTTAAGAATTGGGTCTACCATAAGTAGATGTTTTCCTGGTGTGCACTGTATATCTAGATCATACATTTGAAGTTGAAAGAAAAGTTTCTGTAATCTGGGTGACATGTCTGATAACCTTTTCTTTGCTATAGTTACCAAAGGTATATGATCAATTTCAGCTATTGCATGCTTCCCATAGATGAATGTATGAAATTTCTTACAGCCATATACCAGAGCTAAACTTTCTTTCTCAATTTGTGCATATAGACACTCTGACTTAGAGAGTGTCCTAGATGCATATGCTACTGATCTCCAGGTATGCCCACGTTTTTGAAGCAAAGCTGCTTTGATATCTTATTTAGAAGCATCTGTTGATAATGTAATGGGTGTTTTGTGGCCATAGTATTTTAGTACCAGAGTTTTCATTATTTTTTCCTTCAAGTTTTTAAATTCAACTTCATGTTCATGTTCCAATATCCACTGAGCATTCTCTTGTAGGAGTTATTTAAGGTATTTGGTCTGCTCTGATAAGTTAGGTAGATATTTCCCTACAAAATTGATCATTCCCAGTAATCTTTGCACTCTTTCCTTATCTGTAGGAGATAGCATGTTTGTAATGGCTTTAACACTTGAAGGATAGATTTACAGTCCTTTCTCAGAATGCTTTCTTCCAAATATGTTCTTTGACCCTGAATTTGCATTTTTTGTTCAGTTTCAAATATGCTCTGA
Source organism: Gavialis gangeticus (assembly GCF_001723915.1). Classification (NCBI taxonomy): domain Eukaryota; kingdom Metazoa; phylum Chordata; order Crocodylia; family Gavialidae; genus Gavialis; species Gavialis gangeticus. The sequence goes on from NW_017728992.1 coordinate 112,718,093, forward strand.
GAGCTTTCTAGTCCCTTTCTTAGTCTCAAGTCACATTCTTCCATAGTATTTCCCCAAACTAATACATCAACATAAACCATAGTTCCATCAAGACCTTCAAAAATTTGTTGCACCTTTCTGTGAAATACTTCAGATGCAGAACACAGTCCAAAAGGAACCCAACAAAAGAAGTACCTTCTCAAGGACATATTGAAGATACATAATCTAATGCTATTCTTTTCTAGGGGAACTTGACAAAACCCAGAAAAGGCATCCAAAGTGGAGAAATATTTAGGTTCTGTCATGTTGCTAAAAGCCTCTTCCCTGGTGAGAATGGGAAAATGCTCCCTTTTGATGTACCTTTTCATTTGCTCAGGATCCAGGCACAATGTCAAGGATCCATCTTTTTTTCTCTATTATGACCAGTGAATGTGGACCCAAGCAGTTGGTTGCTCTACTTTTTCTACTATGTCCATCTTAACTAATCTAATTCCTCTTTCAGTTTCTTCCTTAGTACAAGGGGAACATTTCTTGGAGCATGTAGGGTAGGAGTATTTGGCTCTCTTAATTCTATCTTGTACTCAGTTGACAGTTCTGCTATGCCTTGAAACGCATCATAAAACTCTTCTTCTACGTTCTTGCTTTCTAGTCCCTCAATGGCATTCATTCTTTTAATCAAATATAGAGCTTTACATATTTGCAACCCAAGAATTGGCACTAGTTTTCCTGGGACTGTTACAAACTGAATTTTTACTATATCACCCTTGGGCATTTTTACATATGCATGTGTCACAGTGCTGGGCACTTTGAATAGTGTCTGGTGCTGCAGTGTGTGCAGTTGTAGAAGTGGCAAAATGTGCATCAGTGCTGAGAAAATGGCAGCAGCATGCTTTTGAACTAAAATACTTTGGAGGTGCTTTGGTTCAAAAGCGCACCGCTGCCATTTTCTACGTGCTGATGTGCATTTTACTGCTTATATAACTGCACATGGCACAGTGAAGTTCGCCTCAGATTCCATGCAGAGCAGACTCTATTCACTGAGCCTGCTCTGAAGTGGTGGATCTCCAGCACGTTATTGGAAAAAAGTATGTGTATAATATGTGTATGTGTATAAATGCACCAATCTGATATCGCAGCTGGCAAAGCAAACAGTAATCTGGCTTGCATCCATAGATGCTTCTCAATTAAATCTCAGGATGCCATCCTCCCACTGTAGTCGGCGTTGGTGAGGCTTCAGCTGGAGCAGTGCATCCAATTTTGGGCTCTGCAATTCAAGAAGGACGTTGAGAAGCTTGAGAGAGTCCAGAGGAGAGCACATGATCAGAGGGCAAGAGAGAGGCCTTATGAAGAGAGGTTGAAAGTCATGGGACTCTTCAGCCTGGAAAAGGAAAGGCTTAGGGAGGACCTGGTATAAGTATATAAGGGGTGTACATCAGGATCTGAGAGAACGTCTGTTCACCAGAGCACCACAAGGAAAAACAAGGACCAACAGTCATAAACTCCTCCAAGACCATTTTAGGCTGGACATAAGTAAACATTTCTTTACTGTCCGAGCCCCCAAGACCTGGAATAGATTCCCTCCAGAGGTGGTGCAGGCACCTACTCTGGATTCATTCAAGAAGCATTTGCATGCTTATCTTGCTAGGATCCTTTGATCCCAGCTGACTTCCTTCCCCTGGGGCAGGGGGCTGGACTTGATGGTCCCTTCCAGCCCTAACGTCTATGAAATCTATGAAATTGTGTCTAACACACAGTGCACAGACAACCTTAGTTACAATCATGTTTCCATTATACGCTCTAAGTTTCACTTTCTTATTCTCATATAGTACACAAATTTAGTTTTCATTTTTTTAATAATGTATTCTAGTATTACATTGACCTGTGCCCCTGTGTCTAATTTAAAAGTTATCATTAGTCCTTTTATGTTCAGGGTGATTGTTCAGTCCTCAGAAGAATGAACTTCTTCTTGCAGTATGCCACTGAGGACTTCTTCCTTTTCCTTGTTGCATAGAGCATGCACCTGCTGTTTCTTGTGCATTGCATTCTTTTCCTTTTCTGCAAACTGTCTTGCAAATGATTGAATCTTTTTGCATGTGTTTCAGTGCTTACCAGATGCAGGGCATTGCATAGGTTTGTGGTAACCCCCACAGCATCTGCAGCTGACCATTGTTTCTTCAAGCAATTCTCTTTGACCTCTGCTTTCCTGCTTCTTAGTGAGGTCCTTCTTTCTGTATTGTTTGTTTGTTGCCTTAGGTTTTTGCAGCCTTGTAATGTGGTCTAGTTCAGCTTGTTCTACTTTTTTTCCTCCAGCTTCTGCAGCCTGGAATTTATAATCTCAGATGCTTGTCATATTTGAACTGCCTTTTCCAAATTAAGCTCAGGATCTTCTAGCACTCTTTTCCTGAGGCTTGGATCTCTTATACACAATACTATTCAGACTCTGGTCATAGACTCTTTTAGATCTCCAAAGTTGCATGTCTGGGTCAGCAGTATGAGTGAGGTCTTTGACAAACTCCTCTGTTGTCTCACATTTTTTTCTACTGCCTCATGTGGAAATTATACAGTTCAAAGGTTTCATTTTGTTTGGGTATACAATATTCCTCAAACTTTGTTATTGCTGTGCCATTGGTTTTCTTTTCTGCTTTTGACAGTTGTAGGCTACTATAAAGAGACAGAGTTTCTGGGTCTGCTATACTTAAAAAAAAAAATAGCTACCTGGAGTGAATCTTTCTTCTCTGTAGCTCCACTGGCCATCATATATATAGTGAAGCTCTGCTTACATTTCTTCCAGTTTTCTGCTGCCTTGATAGACAGCTTTAACTCCCCTGGAATTCTGAGATGCTCCATTTTTTTTTCTTCATGCCCCACTCCTGGTACCATATGTTGTTCTCAAAACACCAAGGAGTTAAAGCATGTTTATTCAGAGAGCAGTTCATTACTTATAGTTCTACTGTTCCCTCCTGCAATCCCCAGGCAAACATGACAGCTTATACATAACACTCTTAAAGGTATCCATACAAATGTAGTAATGGGCCTGGAATTATCAATGCACACAGAAATCTTGTTTTTTACTATTCTGTAGCAACCCTCCCCCCTCCCCCCCAAACTGCTGTATATGGCCTATATGTCGTTATGTCATTATGTTTACATAATGAAATAAATTTTAGAATGTACACTTTTAGTTTACAAGAAAATAACTAGTCACTGTTAGGTGTACTGTACATCGTATAAAAAAAGTCTTACAATAGTTTGCACACAATGAACACAGTATAATCTGTTTAAGTGCATAGAGTTTTTTCAGACCCTAGGCTATTCAATTACCTAGACTCAATGTAAACAATGTTCATTAATGGCAAGAAACAGCCTGCCTAAGCTTTAAGCAGATCATTGAGGCTTGTTACTTTGCTTTTTAGGGAACCTTATTCCTCTAATAGCAGCTTTGAAATTGACAGGACCTTCAAATGTCTAGGCCCCTTTACAAGCCTTAACATTGATTGCATTTAGTCAATTTAATCAATTATGTATTTAAAGGAGTACAGTTAAATTACAAAGTAGATGATGAAACCAAAAATTCCTATGCACTTAACCAGTTTATGAATTTAACTGGCGTGGAGATAAATTATATTTGTTATATTGCTTGCATGGCAAAAATGGAGACTTGCATTATACTCTGTAGTTAAGGTGAATTATGACTACATGGAGTATATTAGACTTTTAAGTTGTAGGAAAGGATCTTTCAGAATGCCTGCAAACTCTAAAACCCTATAGAAATTAGACAGCATTTGATATTTAAGGTTGGGATCAAATTTTTAGTATTGTGTATGCAAGATTTGAATTCTCCACTATACAAAAAAAATCAGTATTTTTGATTTTTTTTCTTTCTGTTCCCACCCCTATACAGGTCACAATGTCTTAAGTCATGACTGTTTCACTGGTGGGCTACAGGCTTCATGCAGCCCACAAGTAGTAAAATTGTATCCCATAGGGACTGTTGGTGTGTCTTCTGGCATTGCTGTATGGCTCCAGAGTCCAGGGGGTGAAAATCTCTGCTTCTTACCTCATCAACCCCATGCCTATTGCTAAAGTTGGGGTCTGCTGTTTCCATGGGTGACTAAAATTTGGCAGCAGGGCAAAAGAGGGGAAAGCGGCAATGGCATTCACCCCAGGGTACTCCAGCAACTATACTGACAAATTTTTGCCTATCATTGGTGTCACAGGGGCACTCTGGTGCCCTGCTCCTATGAAGGGATACAGGTGCCGGTTGCTGGGGCAACCACAGTTGGTCAGCTGACCAGGAGGGGGCAGGGCCTGGAGAATATAAACAGCACAGGCTGAAGCCTAGCAGGCAGTTCCCTTCTGGCAGCCTGAGCACAGCAGAGCAGAGCAGAGCAGCGCAGCGCAGCCTGACCGCCTGAGCATCTGCATGATGATACGGGGTGGATAGAACCCTGACAGGGAGGTAAGAAGGAGAGCCAGGGTGGCGCAGAATTTATGTTATAGCCAGGAGGCTTATTTTGTGTTACAGCCGGTTGGCTTATGGCTTGGTATTTTCTGTTTGGTTGCTTGTGTAATACCGGAGGACCGGGTGAGGCTGTAGGGGTTGGAGGAGGCCTCAGGGGAACTCCCCAATAACGTGGGGGGTCCTGGCACCAGAGAGGGTTCCACGTTTGGGGGTTTGTACAGACCCCTGGCCCCAATGGGGCAGAGTTGTGCAGCACGAGACAGACCCCAGTGTGGGCGTGAGCACGAGTAGAGCCCTAGGGAGGGGCGTGCGAGCAAGAAGACCAGTGAGGGCATAATGTTCAGGGGGCACTGACCCCAGTCCCACGAAAGGGGTCTTGAGGGCCAGGTAAGGTGGAGGCTGCCTGAGCCCGATTGTGAGGAACGCAAGTTGGGTGCAAGACCCATAAGGAGGGTCAGGGGGCCAGGCACGGCTATGGCCACCTGAGCCCTGACTGCGGGAAGCATGGGAGATGAGGCTCCAGTGTGGGTGACGCGAGCGTGGGAGACGAAGCCCCAGTGCGGGCAAGCCGGCCGTGGGAGCATGGGAGATGAAGCCCCAGTGTGGGCAACGCAACTGTGGGGACGAAGCCCCAGTGTGGGCAATGCGAGCACAGGGAATACGAAACAGGCCCCTGTAGGGGCGAGAGCACGGGGAGCGCGGGACGGCCCCGATAGGGGCGGGTGCTCTGATGTGAGCATAGTGAGACGCCCGGTGAGGGCAAGTACAGGAATAAGAGGCCCGGTGAGGGCAAATACAAGATTAGAGAGCCCCGTGAGGGCAAGCGTACGACTAGAACCCTGTGAGGGCAAGCACAAGATTAGAGAGCCCGGTGAGGGTGAGCATATGGTCAGAGGCCTCAGAGAGGGCCACTATGGAAAGAGCATAGACAAGATAATGTCCAGAATAACTGAGAGGCTTGGGGCATGGTATCAGGGGTGGAAGGAGCCACGCGATGCCCATAGGGTTGGGGCACCAGAATCTATTTTTGTATAGAGCAGGGGCCAGAAGGGCAAGAGAACCGGGTCCAAGGGGTCAAGTAAAGGCAGCCTCCCATTAATATTAAAGGACCATCAAAGTCGGGGCAGGGGAGAACGAGGGGGCTAAACGGGCAACTTGGCACGGTAGGGGCGCCAGGAGGGATCACGGCCGGTCCTGGGTCCCTGTCCCATGACAATTGGACGTGGGAGGCCCATGTTCTGCCCTGCAGAAACCCAGCAGTTGGGATCTGGTTTGCAGGACCAAATTATTAGGGCACTCCTGGAAGTAACTGAGGCAAGTCCAGGAAAGAAATTAAGACAGCACAAGCTTTTGGACCATTTGCATAACAGACTAACATTTTGGGACACCTTTTTATATGTATATATTTTTATTCACGGTTCCTTTAAAATGAAGTTACCACATCTGGTTCTACTGCTACTTCAATTTCTGTTTCATCTATTGAACCAAATTTTGAGATGGCTTGAAAAGAACCAGGAAGCCTCAGAACGTTCAAATTTGGGGAGGTGGAATGTGCTGTTATCTGGACTCAAATTGCCTGATGGCCTTATCTCCAAAGTTGAATAAATGTGGGGCTTCAAATAAATTGAAACCCCAAATCTAAGCCATGTTTAACTGTTATGAGAGAAGAGAAAATACTTTTGACTGTAGACCAAATTTTCCATTTCTCAAGTTTATCTCTAATTAGAATACAATAACCTGAGGATGATCAGCTGCATTTTCTATTTCTTTCAAAGAACCCTTGTAAGTCATAAGGACTATACCTTTACTCTTCCCAGTCACAGAGTTCTTGAGCTTAACAAATATGAATACTCCACCTGAATTAGGCAGCTGCAGGTTCAAGTTGTTATAACACCCATCTTGTAATCTGCCACAATCTTCACTCTTCCACCTCAGGTTTTGAGCTATCTGCTTTCATATTCTTTAGGGCTTCCCCAGGCTTTGCTGTGACTGAAGATATGAAGGACCAAATACTGTTTCACTCATAAGACATCTCTGACTTAGTCTGTTTCTTCTAAGCTAATTCATGTAGTCAGAGAAAGGGATTCTGCTTCAGCTTGTGTAGACTCTTCTTTATTCCATGAGGAATGAGATATGTTTGGAGGCACTTTTAACTTTGCTCTGCAGAATCACAGGGCTCTTTTTCTTTAGTTTCAATGGGTAGCATTTAGGTGACTCCAGAGTTAGATTATAAGTTGTCATCCAGAAGTCTTGTAGCCCTCCAGTCCCCTCAACAGGGCATTTTCACTTTTTTGGCAGCCACTGGTTACTAGAGGTAAATAGTCAAGGGGCAAGAAGAAGGCAAGTGGGAGTCTAACTGTGGCCTAGGGAAGTTGGCATAACTCAGGGAGAGAAGTCTGGATTTGGCCCCTGTTCCCAAGCCTGTTTATGCATTTTAACCAATGACTATTTAATGCCAAATACATCAGTTTTGATAATATATCTGGAATCATGCCATTGAAAATACTGGCACTGTTCTGGATTACAGTTTAGTAACAACAGGAAAGATCTGGCCCAATGGACCTGGTTTTGTATCAGGGCAAGTGTAGGGAGCATCTGGCTTGCAGTATGCAGGGTATATTTTAGTGATAAATGTATCACTAATATTAAGTATTCTCACTCCATCCTTCTGTATCAGGTGAATATGTGGTAAGAGATGCAATTTCAGGAGACATTTGACAGTGGACAGAATAAGCAGAGAAGGCGGAGAAGAACACCAGATCAATGGTGGTCTGCACTGTCGACACTTAGGTAGTTCTTAATACACCCAAGGACAGACATTTAGACATATATACTAGCAGAAAATTATCTTCCTAGGAACTCTAAACAAGTAAAGGGTTATGTAACAACTGAGTAGCCTATGAGGATTTAACTTTCAGATTTAGGCTGAATTCAGGTGCTTTAATCCTTTCGCAGATCTAGTCCAGAACTTAGTGGCATCTAATACAAAACTTATACTTCACCCCTGAATTTGGCTAATACATTGTAATCTGGGGTACATAGCCTACTCACATACAGTGTAACTCTTATTAGCAGAACAGTATGTGAAACTGCACTACAGAGAAAAGTGTTAGCTCTTCATAAGAATTAAAAAGTGATTGACTATAGAAGCATGATACAAACCAAAAAAGAATGTGTTCGAGTAACCCACCCTATTGTAGAGGGTTAGGATGACCCACACTAATTAAAGCTGCACTTCTATTAAGCTGAATATGATTTTTTTTATTAGAAGAAAGGAATAGGTCATCAAAAATGTAAGAGTTTACTTTATAAAAGATCAATAATAGTGAAAGCAAAAGAAGAGTATGCTAGAAAAAGATGACCAAAGAGGTAAGCATATTGTCTAGAATGTTGCTAAGGAAATCCAGATTTTAAACAGGATATTGGGGAGGAGGAGGAATATAAGAATAGCTGTCCTTTTACAATAGAAATGATAGATGAGTGCCTGGGAAAGAACCACTACAAATCAAATAACTGATGAGTAACATGAAAGGGACAAAGTTACAGAGTCAGGAAGCAGTAACTAGATAAGAAAGTGGTTGAATGAGGAGATGTTTTTCTTCCTGCAATATAGGAGGTTTGTGATGGCTCTGGTGAAAGAAAGGAATAGAAAAGGATGCTAGTTGCTGATGAATTAAGAGATAAATGAATCATGTGCTCTCAAAGTCAGAATATCATCAGTACTTCAAAGGGAGGCATTGGTGATGTGTAGGGGGTGCACATGCACCCCCTGGAAGCACCAGCTGTGAAACCGGAAGTGCCAGTGGAAGTGCACTTATGGTTTTGCTGGTGGTGGTTCTGGGTTCAGTGACCAGCCACTGGGGGGGGACCCACGCATCAGTGATCTGGTGACCCCCCAGACTCAGGAGGCACCAGTCACCCATGAAGGGAGGACTCCGTCCGCCTTCTCCATGTGCTGGGTGGAGAAAGATGTTGGGAAGATTATGGATTCAAGCTCATAACAGAAACCCCTTGCTTAGTATTAAGTACTAGATTGAAAATAGTGCAACTCAGGAACCTAAATACCATTAGAAAACTTGCTTTAGATTTGTTTTGTCATCCTTAGCAGTTACTGACATCCAGGTCTTGCTGTGGGATCTCCAGCTCTCAGGGTATTTATAGATTTGGTAGTCCTACAACCAGTCTAATTTAGGCTCAGATTCTGGTAGTTCCATTTCAATGGCAGTGGCAATTAATGGACACACAGTTTCATAAAAACAAATATAACTTATTGGGAGCTTAATGATTACTTGAAACAATTACTTCAAAGGAAGCATATCCTCAAGTTAAACGGACTATATACACATCTAGCTTTTCTTTCAAGGTTTATTCCCTTCATTTGGGAGCCCCTTCAGACTCCCCTGTAAGTTTTCCTTTGTGAGAACACAGGCATCATCCTGGTGATTTAGCCACTTCTGCAGGAATCAAGATACTCTGAGCATAGCCCTTCATAGAGTTCATATATTTCATAGACATTTGGGCTGCAAGGGACCCTGGAGGATCATCGAGTCCAGCCCCCTGCCCCAGGAGCAGGAAGTCAGCAGGGATCATAGGATCCCAGCAAGATAAGCGTCCAAATGTATCTTGAAGGTGTTCAAAGTGGGTGCTTCAGCCACCTCTGGTGGCAGTCTATTCCAAACCTTGGGGGCTTGGACAGTAAAGAAGTTCTTCCTTATGTCCAGCCTGAATTGGTCATGGCCGAGTTTGTGACCGTTCAGTCTTGTCATCTCTTGGGGCACTTTGGTGAATAGACGTCCCC
>NW_017728992.1:112732331-112741124 GCF_001723915.1 Gavialis gangeticus
ATGAAGTTGTTAAACAGTATAGGCCCTAGGACAGAGCCTTGAGGGACCCCACTGGTGACCGTGCACCAAGATGACTGGCTTCCATCAACCACCAACCTCTGGGTCCTACCGTGGAGCCAATTCCCCAGCCAGTGGATCGTGGTGAGGTTGAGGCCACAGTTAGCCATTTTTGCCAAGAGGTCATCATGGGATACCAGATCAAAGGCTTTTTTAAAGTCAAGATATACGACATCAATCTCTTCCCCCTTGTCCAGGTGATTAGTCACCTGGTTATAAAAGGAAATGAGATTGGTCAAGCAAGACCTACCAATGCTGGGTATCCCTCAGGATATTTCCATCAGCTAGTCTGTTAAGGATGACCTCTCTGATAATCTTTTCCAAGACCTTCCCCAGGATAGAGGTCAGGCTGATGGGCCTGTAGTTTGCTGGATCTAGTTTCCTTCATTTCTTGAAGATTGGCATACATTGGCCTTCTTCCAATCTTCAGGCACTTCACCAGAGCACCAGGAGTTCTCAAAAGTCCATGCCAGGGGCTGAGCTATGATGCTTGCCAGCCCCTTGAGTACCCTTGGATGTAGACCATGAGGGCTGGCTGACTTGAAGGTATCCAGCCTGTTAAGGTGTTCCTTCACGAGGTCAGCTTTGAAGGGTAAGAAATCTCCCTCATCCAGGCCTCCCTGACCCACAGTGGGCAGGGGCATCCCATGGCACTGATGAAAAAATGACGCAAAATACTCATTTAGCAAGCTTGCTGTTTCATAGCCCTTGTCTAGTACTGACAAAAAAGTTTTAAAGTTTTCTGTAGATACTAGAAATTATATCTTTGAAGCCAATATTGCCATGCTTCTTCAGTACTTTTTCTTGTAAGTCACTGCATTACTTCCCTGTTCATTCTCTCCACAACCCTATTTTGATAGAATGGTACATTCACAAAGGAAAAGCTCACATACACAATTTTTCCCTCACTCCCCAAGACCCATTAAGAGTCGGTAAACTTGTTCCATTTCAGCATTCACAATAGTCTAAAGTATTAGTACATAAGGGTACATGCCGATGTTACACTTAGATTGACCTAACTCTAGTTAGGTTGATATGAGTTCTGATTTTTACAGAAGCTTGGGGAGGTTAGATTGGGCCAAAAAAGGCTGGCCAAATTGAGTTTAGTTCACTTGAGATTAACTAAATTAGATTGGAAACAGGTTATCCCAGCCCACTGAATATCTGCACAAGTTCAGAGTGTAACCTCAGGGATGCGAAAGCCCATCCACTCTCCCCTGTCTCAGGGCTGTACTTTTCCTACCCCCATACCCACAGGCAACTGGTGCCTCCTGAATCAGGGGTGAACTTGCCCCACCAGCAGCCAGTCAGCAACTGGGGTGGGGAGGTCCCCCCATGGCCTTCCAACTGATGTGATTGGCTGCGGGGAACCCCCCTAGTTGGCATGATCAGTCGCAGGGGGACTGCAGTGATAGCTTCTCCTGGTGCCCCTACTCCCTGGCCGGCACTCTTGGGGAGGTACTGGCACTCTTGCCTGCCACCTCTGCCCATCACCTAAGCAAGGAATGCTGCTGTCAGGGGGTGCACCAGCACTCTCAGGGGGTGCATACCCAATGCAATGCCATTGCCTGCACCTGTCAGATGACCCCTTTCCCTCACCGACCTATCAGCTGTCCCTGAACCCCTGAGAGGTACCTGCCCCCGATCTCACCCTTCTGTCTCTTCATCTCTCCACCTTGATTTACTCAGATTAGATTCTTGGCATGGGCCCTGGCATCGGTGAACATGTGCACACATTAAAATGAGCCATATGATTTTAGATTGGGTATGGTGAATGTGTGCATGTACCCTTGATAGTAAATGTGTCTGTATATTTCCAACATGGGCATCTCTTTGAAGCAGCCTCCGTAGTGTGCGTGGAGTACGTGAGGGTCATGTCTTCAAGGTTACAGCTGAAGAGACAATGAGAATTTCATAATAATTTGAAACTGTGTTTCAGTGGAGAAAGTTGCAAAGTTCAGCAACCTTAAGGACTAATGTAATAGGCATATTTAGCATTAAGAGATGGTTTATCACTTCTGACCAATATCCATTATATAGCCAAGAAAATTGAATTGGCTTCTGTGAGAGACCTCCTATGTGACTGCTGTTTTCTAAAGGGGGAAAGAATCCATAAAAATATGTAAATGAATTAAAAATAGGAAAAGAAATGAACATTTTGCAAATAAAGTAATATTAGGGGGGGAAAGCTGGTTACAACCTTTTTCTATAGATAAGCTGAGGACCTGGGATATGCTTTACTGATATGGATTTTGTCACTGGATTTATGACCCAGATACTTTGTTCCAGGTGCACCCAAACCCTCAGATCGATCATGACCTCTCCATTTGATAATAGGTTAATTTTATTGATACAAAGAGATAGCAGATAAGAATAATGCAGGCAAGGCAAATAAAATAACCCCCTGCTCCCTGATTCTATATCTACCAGGCGTAGGGCCATCACAGATGGAAGGTACATCTAGCCAGTACCTGAGCTTCACCCTGAGGTTCTTTCTTGAATGTCAGATGTTAGCAGCATGGGGGTTGAAGGCTGAAGCCCACCCCTCACAGTGGGGTGGGTGAGAAGGGCTGGTGGTGTTCCCTCTGTCCACGGTCATCTTGGGTTCTTCTCTCAGAGACTCTTTGATGCTCTGAAATTTTTCCCTTTTGCATTTTTCTCTCCACTCTGACTTTGCATTTCCAGGCACTGTAGATTGGTTTCCTTGTGGCCATCATATGTTCATGTTCTGTTCTGTCAGCATATTCCTTTGTTTCCCAAAAATCCATCACATACATACATTAGTCTGGTTATTTACTGGGCCTCCTAATTTGGTCTGTTCATGAAAACAGGAAATCCCAAGGCTTCAGTTGGGCAATGTGACCTGGCGCCAATGCTGCAGAGTCCCTTATCTGTAGTTGGGTACACAGTTCATGTTATGAAACAGTGTGGTACATGCCTTCAATTTCCCAGCCTATGTGTCTGCTGGCTTCAGACACAGTAGGTCTTGAAGGAAACTTTATCACAAACAGCCTTTTAGAAACCAATTAACTATTACCATTCTCCTGGACCATTATTCTAACGCAATATCTACTTTACTTCCAAGCCAATTCTCAAAAGCAAATCTCTAAATATCATTGATATTTAGGTGCTTCACTCAAGATGTCAGGAAGGCTCATCTATCTACTTGAGTTCCAAAGTTCTGAGGATACGTACCTAATACTCTTCTTTCAAAGGGCTCATCATGTGTTGTTGACGCCTGTCTTTTTAAAAAAATGCAATAATGATTCAAACATTGCCAGGGAAAGAAGAGACATGGAATTAATTTCCTCCTCAATTTTAGGAGATACAAAGTTGCATTTCCTACTTCCCAGGTGGTGCCAGCCTATAAGCTACTTTGGTTTGGATTGTCTCACATTCCTTGTTGAAGGTAGATCACTGTGTCAGAAAAAAAAAATCTCATTTTAGTGGCTCAGAAAGCCAATGCAAGAAGATGGTTAAGGACATTCTCATGGGAGGCATTTTATATGTGGATGAGCTAAGACTTAGGAGTAAGTTGTATCAAAAGGCATTTCTTAATATTGGGAAATTGGATGTCAAAGTAGTGAGTAAGTAGTGGATTTTATACTTACACTTTGGTCTTCTACTTCTAGTAATGTCAGAAAACTGTTAGAATCTTCACACTTCACAGCTTTCCATCTGTACACCTCAAATTATGGTTCCTCCATCATAGTCAGTCATCATTAAAAAATCTAAGATCAATGTTTCTTATGTTAATCGCATCTGATTTCTCTCTTATCTAGAAATTGAAAAAGAAACTAGGAAACTTTGATTATTGAAGATCTCAGTATTAATAAGAATTATGTTTAATTTGAAAATGTTCAAGTTACTTCAGTGTTGGAGTGATTTGGCAGCCACAGTGGACCAAGAAATATGTAGGAAGCAAGGATTTTTTATGGATGATATCTGTTATTGGATGGGTTAAATGGTTGGGGTGGACTTGGATCAGCCTTTGAATGCAGTGCATTCTCCCTCAAGTCACACTACATTCACAAACTGATCTTTCAAGTTACTCTAATTTTCTTTCCTATTCCACATCATGTGTCTATCATATTCTTTGTTGATGCATTCTCTCAGAAGGGTAGGAATTCCTTTTGCAATGCTTTATCAGTAGGAAATTCAACAGTTCTTGCTTACTTGAGTTCTTGTACTTGAAGATCTTAATTTCAAGTGAACAATTTACTATTCTGCATAGGCGTTGTTCTTGGGGTTCTTGATAAAGATACCTGACCAGTATTTTTATTAGATCTGGCTGAACAGCTGGAAAAAATATGAAAAATGTCAATATCTTGGAATGTATTTTAATTTCAGAAGATAACAGAACAAAGTAATTTAATTTTCTTCACTGGGCAGGGGGAGGGTGGGTGGAAGGGAACATGCACCCAGCTAGGCAAAGCAGATTCTCCTGGCTATTTGTCCAGCCTTCTTTGAACATTACATCCTGGACTGAGAAATGGTTGAATTCCATTTTCCAAGCAAAAAAGTTATAATCAAAAACTCCAAATAAACTTGAATTACTGTTCTAGTTCACATTATATCCTGCTATTTTAGATGTGTTCATGTTCTGCTTTCAGACAATGGAGAGAAGGAAGGATTTCAGCTAAGTAGGCCTGTGCAAATAGGGAAGTATTTGATTCAGATTCAGCTGATTTGGAGGACAGTGATTCAATTTGGAGATTCAGATCACTGTCCTGAATCAATTTACTGAATCAGCTTCGGAAGATCTGGTGTTGACCTGGTGATTCGGATCAGCCAGGGAGAGTCAGGCACAGCTGGGCACCTGCAGGTTCTCCCACATCTCTGGGGCCACGTGGTGGAGTTTCCCTGTGCAGCCCCTTCTCCCTCATCTTTCCCTCTCCCCCAGCCCTGCCCCCAATGGCTGCTCTGCCTGGCCCCAGCATCCTGGAAATTGAAAATAAATAAATAAATAAAATAAAGCCCTGAACTCACTGGCTCTGACAGTGGCAACTGGGGCCTCTAGGCATTTGTGGCAGAGGACCCCTGTACAGCACAGGGCAGTGGGGGGCAGCAGGGATGGCCCTCCAACCTGGCATCTGTGTGGCAGCTGCCTCATGGCACAGGTGCAGAGTGGCTCAGCAGGGCACCACATGTTGTCTGGGAGCTGGAGCTGCTGGGATTGAGTGCAGCCACCCTCACCAGCTCCCAGGCAGCACACAGCACCATCCTGAGCTGTGCTGCACAAGCACGATGAGACAGGTGGCAAGCAGGGGAGGGCAATCCCAACTACTCTGCAGTGCATGGAGGGGGCTCTGCCACAAGTGCCCAGAGGCCCCCAACTGTTGTTACTGGAGCTGGTAACTTTGGGGCTTTTTTAAAGTGCCAGGAGGCCGGGGCCAGATGGGGCAGCCATTGGGGCTTCTCCTGTGGCTCCTCCAGCTGTGCCTACCTCTGTCCTGGCAAGGGGAGCCATGGAGCCTATGCCCTACTGCCATTTGCCCAGCTGGCACAGGGTGGGGGACATGATGCAGGTGCAGCTCACTCTGGGCAGCAGCAGGGCCTAGCCCCCACTCCCAGTGCTGCTGTGCCTGCATCAGCACTGGGACCGGGGGCTCTGCCTTGCTGCTGCCTGCCAGCTGACACGGGAGGTGCAGAATGTGGGTGTGGCAGCACTGGGAGCAGGGGCTATGCCCTGCTGCCGCTTGCCCCCTTCCACCATGCCTGCATCCTGTGCCCCCCTGCCCTGCTCCCTGAGTAATGTGCTCCCCGCTCCAGCTGGGCAGCTTTTCCCAGTCCCAATCCTTCCCTTCCTCCCCCAGCCCCAACAGATTTACCAGCTGGAGGCAGTCTGTTTAGTTTATGGCCAAATCTCCAAATGGGCCAAATCTTTTCCAAATTGATGTGGGTGCTTCAGATAGATTCGGAGCTTTTACTTGGTTTCCTGATTCAATTCGGATTTGGAGATTCAGTTCCCAAACTGAGCCAAATCTCCTCCAAATCGAATCAGCTACCGAAGCTTCACACAGCCCTATTAAGTAGCTATTTCTTTTTTTTTGCTGAAAGTTCATTAAGTTCAAGGTTGAAGGTTGGTGAAAAATGTGGCCACTGCTGACCTAATGCATAAAGAAAAATAGCTGCCAGCCATTCAGGCTACTTTTGTTTAGAACAGTAGTTCCAAAACTTTGTAAGCTTTGTTTAGTCAATTTGTAGAACCATGCTACTTCATTGTTGTCTGTTGAACAGCAAAGAGAAGGAGCTGGATTCTTTACAACATAATGATAGATACTTATTTAAAAAAGAAACTACATTGTTATTTACAAAAGAAGCAAATTAAAACAAACTGCTTTATAACATTGTTAAAATAATCTCATTAGAAAGAGAAGCTTCATAGACATGAAAGAAAAGATGGGAAAGGGAAATTGTAGAAATGAAGACCCAAATGTATTGTGTTGTGAAACATTTTAATTTGCATGCAAATTAAATATTGAATAAAAGGGTTTTAAGAAAATTTAAGTGAGTTATTTTAGAAATAAGGGGAAACCAAATTGAAAAGGCTTAAGCATATTTTTAGTTGTTTCTTTTTCTAATCACATTGGCATATATAGATGCATTGGATATTTGATATTGCCATTTTTATTAAAGAAGTATAAAAGAAGGTAGATTTGATTTCAGAACAGACTGCAGTTCTGTAGTTGATAATGTGTCTGCAAGGCAAACATCATTACAGATACTTTGTGACTAATAAGTTCTTGATCTCTCTCTCTCTCTTGAAATAGATATAGATATAATCATTAAAGAGAAAACAAATAACTTGTAGATCCTGGCCAGTTTGGGTAAAATCTTCTTTTGAAAATATTGAAAAGTTCACTGTATAAAACTGTCATTTTATCTTCCTTTTAAACACCTCTGTAAATGGTAAAATATGAATTATTTTGCCATTGCCACTGGAAATCATACCATCAAACTGTTATGGAAGGGGGTGTCTCTAATAAAGTGATTAAGACTGGTATG
This sequence comes from Gavialis gangeticus, assembly GCF_001723915.1. Lineage (NCBI taxonomy): Eukaryota > Metazoa > Chordata > Crocodylia > Gavialidae > Gavialis > Gavialis gangeticus. The sequence goes on from NW_017728992.1 coordinate 112,739,397, forward strand.
ACAGTTTACCTGTTTTACCTGTCTGTCGTTAAATTTTTATCCATTGATGAAACTACTATTCCTGATAAATTGTTTCTTTATGCTAAACTAAGACAATTTGTTAATATAAACTGCAGCACTTCCAGAATCTTTAAAGGAAGTTCTCTCTATTAAGCTCATTTGAAGTATTTGCTTTTAATGTTAGGACAAATGATCTAATAGGAAATTTAATGAATTTTTTTCTGGAGAGATTTAGATTGTTTAACATTTCCACACAATACTGTCTATTCTTCCTTGATGGTAGACACGTTATTCCCATTAGTGTCAAGAGATACATTAAGGGAAAAACAGGCCAACATTCAAGTCACAGGAGAGCCCATTTTCCTTGGGCTCTCAGGTTGCTTGAAGTTGTATCGGGGCTGTCCAACTGGTATCTCACAGGCCACATGGATAACTCATAGCTCATAGGCTCCCACTGCCTTTATCTTCTTGGCTTCTTGTGCTTTCCCCTAACCCATCAAGGTGCCAGATGCTACTCCCCTTGGCCATCCCCACCTGCCCATCACTTGCTCCCTTTCTATTCCTTAATTTTAGATATCACAGGCTTGGCCAAGTCAGAAATGTCAGAAATTGTCATTCAGTAGAGTTTGAGCCTAGCTTGTGTGTTTTTTGGGTTTGTTGTTGTTGTTGTTGTTATTTTTATGTTGCTTCATATTTCATTTGAATTGCAAATATACCATGGCTTGTGGTTTGAGAGAAGATAATTTTTTTGTTATTTAATTTATTCCCATAAATTCATATAATCAATCAAAGGTAGCTTATTTAAATGGCAGACCTGTTTTTGTGAAGTGTGAAATTGGGCTAGTGCAAACAATAGTAATATAATAATCATAATTTATAATGCTTTTTTGATGCCTAAAGTACATTAAAAAATACATGTCTTCTATTTTTTGTAGTCTATTAAGGACCCTTTCATGTCTTCCTTTCCTCTAGATATGATCCCAGAAGACTCCAACAAAATAAGATGGGGAGTAAGACTGCCGATTGTATATGCATCGGTTACTACAGACAAAGATAAGGAGATTCATTTCTCCACTGTCATCAGGAGTTTTTATTCTCTGGGTGCATGCAAACATTACATTTAGATCAGCCTAACTACTGATTTGTTCAGACATCTGGGGGATTTAAATTAGGCCAAAATGGCAGGCCTGATTTGTCGAGCATTTTCACACATTTAGAGCACAGCCTTTGTGCGTGCTCTACACATACTCTCTGTGGCTGCTAGTTCCCTTCAAAAAAGGCTTAGATCAGTGATTTTTCAGCCATGGCATACCTGGTGTATTTTGAAATTCACTGATGGGTACTGTGGGGGGCCACACAATGTTAGCACTCTTAGGTGTGCAAACATGATTCACAAGATGAACTCAGCACTTTTAAAGGGAAACTTACAGAGTTAAAAATAATCTGACGTGGTCTTTCTGAGTTCTTTACAACAGAATTACTTTGTTATTTTTCTGTAGTAAAAAAACAAGTAAAAACTAAGAATTGGCATTTTCAGAGGGGCCTTCTTAATTTTTAATTAAGTCTTTCAGTCCGTGTTTCAAATATCTGAATATTTCCAATATTTTCCTTGTTTTGACCACTCACTATGGACACATTGTTACTCACAATACTGTACATGCATGTGCCTCCTTAAAAATGTGGATATATTTTCAGAGTTTCTAGGGTCGGAAGGGACCTGAGCAGATC
>NW_017728992.1:112741135-112742401 GCF_001723915.1 Gavialis gangeticus
GGGTCCTCCTTCCTCCCTTTTTTGAAGATGGGAACCACGATATATATTAAAACAGTAGTGTGTGTGAAGAACTAACTCAAACTGAGGCACAAAATTTACTTCCCTTATTCGCTATAAGAAAATGGTCCAACATTTTAAGTTTAAATAAATTTAATATTCAGTGAAAAAACCAACATTTTATTAATTGACATGTACCATTAGGATTTAAAATTACCCATTTTCTGAACACATCTATTAATTTTCATCAAATTTCTTGCAGGTGACTACGAATTTGGAGGTAAAGAGAACAACATTGTTTAAAAAATAAAGAACCAGGTGATATTTAGGAACTTTGTAAAACTATTACCAGAAATTTTAAAATGCCGTTTTCCCATTTTCTGTCATCTCTGTCTGCCTCGGGCTCAGATTTAACGTTCTTCTTTTTGTCACTGAACCATTCTCCATCTTAACTGCTTCTTATTTCTTCTCCCCTGAGGTGGCGTTTCCCTTGTAGATAGCAGGATTTTAAGTGTCTGTACCACTCTTAATGGCTCCTCAATTCAGTCTTTGAAACAGTCTGTCTAGATGAGTTTCATCTGTGTTGAAATCATAGGCAAGGAAAGAGAAAATCATTAATATTTAAAGAAGCTTAAAAGATGTTTACATTTGTTTCCCCTTGATGGTCTTCAATATCCCACACAGAGAAAAGAGAAGAGTGTGAATTTGATGTAGACATTACTGTACCGCATTTTACAAAAAATAACAAGGAGGATTCTGTCTTGTTTTCATATTTTTAAATGTACTCTTGCCATATTAATGTTCCATTGAAATACATTGAAGAATACTGTGGGTGTTTTTCTCCCTGCATCTGAATATTGAGAGCAGTCAAGTGCTTGAGTAACAGATTGAATGAACAATTTTGCATCTTGAAAATAAGGTAATTTTTAAAAACAAAAATAAGATTGACAGTGATAGTAATTCTATGACCTGACAAACATTGACACATGTATTTTCCTTATTTCCACTGATAACTTATTAATATACTTCACTGATAATGTGCATCTCATAGCATCTCAGGGTTTTACTTTTACATTTTACATTGTGTCTATTTTATTTTTTAAATTAGTTCTTTCAGATCATCAGCCTCCCTTTAACATTTCTATGCATCAGAAACTTTTAGTTAGATGGATGACAATCCTGTAGCCTTTTATATTCCTATATGTTTTATTGCTTCTCTCTCTTTTGTTTATTATTCTACTTCTACTGGAAGGATCCTTGAAGATGCTT
>NW_017728992.1:112747401-112749371 GCF_001723915.1 Gavialis gangeticus
AATCCTGTAGCCTTTTATATTCCTATATGTTTTATTGCTTCTCTCTCTTTTGTTTATTATTCTACTTCTACTGGAAGGATCCTTGAAGATGCTTCTTTCATGTTTTATGGCTTGCTTTAGTTCCCGGCCTCCTTATATTATCAAATAAAGAGTCATCCTTGTACAGAAGATTAGCACACATGAGCCAATTTTTTTATTGCATAACTATTCAAGGAAGGAAGGCAATTTAACTTTATAAAATAAATTGTCATGTTTCCATTATTCTTTTTTCTTTTTGATATATTTATCTAGTTGTATCCTTCATTTCTCAGCCTAAATGATCCTGAATTGCAGAGACTCTGCTGTATCAAATCATCTTTTTCTTTACCTAAGAAATGCTCATGTATTTACACTTTATAGACTGAAAAAAATTCACGGGATTTTAATAAGAGTGTATATATGTGATTTGTAAAATAATATTAGGGAGTTCAAGATATGTGGTAGATTCCCATATCTGAAATCTTTAAATTCAAATTCTGTAACTCAAAACTCAACCACAAGTTCCTGGACTCAGTGTAGGAACTACTGGATGAAGTAGCATATATTCCTTGTCTTATGCAGAAAGTCAGACTAAGATAATCAGAATGGTCTTTCTGATTTTAAAATATGTAAAGCTGCTAATTTATTCCATTCCCTTGCTAGTGCCAGTTTCTTTTCTTTCAGTTAATTTTAGAAGCAGTACCACTTTCACACTATCCTGTAATTAATTTTCTGACCAGTGCTAATACTGAGTAACATCTGCTGGTAACTATAACACCTTACTGGAGTGGTTTTGTCTGTATGTCTGTCTATGTCTGTTTGTATGTATGCTTGTGTAGGTCTGTTTGTATGACTGGTGTGTCCAAGCTTATGCATCTGCTTCTTGTAACAAATAAACACGGCATTTTGCCCTATCTCCCTTTTTAAGGTCTTGCTCTTAATTTGAGCTATTGGCAATTTTAAGTAACACGCTAACAGACTATTCATGCATGCATGCATCATTAATAGCAGTACAGAGGAATTTATTATATTTGTGTTTAGTACAGTAGTTGTATTCCTACTCAAAGCAAGTTAGTTAACTTCTCTCTCTCTCTCTCTCTCTCTCTCTCTCTCTCTCAGGGATGATCCTGTCAGGAGCCAGAGCTTGGATTAAATGACCTCATGAGATTCTTTCCAGCCCTACATTTCTATGATTCTCTGAAATAATCTATAAAATAATATGAATATACAGATGTTGTTATGTGAACTGTGTTGTAGAAAATTACCCCTTCATACCATAACCTCCATCTCACCTAGTCCATATCTCAGAAGAGCTGATTCTTTGAGATGTGGAACAAGCATCCAAGATTCCTTTACCTGAGTCTTGCCACCTCACCAGCCATGCAGATAAAAAGTCAAACTGCTTTAGCTGTTTCACTATTTCACTGTTGTTAATTGGTGAAAGTGACCCATATTCCTAAAGCAGAGCTGATAGGCCAGTGCGAAGTGGCAAGTATTTAGTCCAGATTTGGTGGGACAGTAATTTGAGATGCTGTCCCGATTTGATTCGGACGAATCAGATTTGGAGATTCGGCTGCTGAATCAGGGAATCACTAAAATACCTATAAGTTGGTAATTTTTTCTTTTGCATGTATGGTAGCCCCTTCTGAGGGCACAAAGCCTGCCAAATTTCAGTGGCTTCTGTGAAAGTGCACCTCAAACTGTTGAAAGCAAAACTTGGGTGTGTTAACTGGGTTTCTGGTTGTAGCCGTGTTGATCTAAGGAACAGACAAGCAAGGTTCTTTGAGTAGATGTGATATCTTTTATTAGAACAACTGAATACTTGGAGAAATTAAATCTTGGCAAGCTTTTGGTTTGAAAAACCCTTCATCAGGCTGAGGAAGCACCTGCAGTTGGTGAGCGTGCTGTTCCTGGATGGAAGGAATAGTAAAGAAGCCAGAGGCTGGCATGCA
>NW_017728992.1:112754371-112764853 GCF_001723915.1 Gavialis gangeticus
CCTTCGTCAGGCTGAGGAAGCACCTGCAGTTGGTGTGTGTGCTGTTCCTGGATGGAAGGAATAGTAAAGAAGCCAGAGGCTGGCATGCAATGCAAGCAAGAAAGCCAGTCAGTGAAAATGGAAATGGAGGTGTCAGGTGGTGAGAGAGGCTGGGAGGGAGAGGGGAAGAGGGATGTAGCAGGTAATATTGGAGATGTATCTTTGGAGTCAGATGTCAGGCAGGTTGTAGTGTGTCATAAATCCAATGGTTATACTGAGTCCATGAGTTTTTGTATTGAAGAGGTTGATACAGTGATGAAGTTCATGGTCTTGTCTGTAAAAAGTGTTTTGTAAATTTAAACAAACATTGAACCTCACTAACCTCATCACCAGAAGCCAAGTCCCTAGACCCCAAAACACACCATATGGATCCAGACCATGCCATGATAAGAAATGCAAAACCTGCCAACATTATTTCCAGTACCCCCACAATTACTACACCCCACAACAGAACCATCATCATTCCTGCATCTTACAGTTGCACCTCTAGAAACATTATATATCTCATCCAGTGCATCTATTGCTCTGATGGAAAATACGTAGGAGAGACCAAAGAATAACTGCACACCAGACATCTATTAAAGACAAGAACACCCAATTACCATTGGGGGCACATTTCTCACAAGAAAACCACTCTCTCTCCAGTCTCTCAGTCCTGATTCTCAAAGTGAATTTACAAAACACTTTTCACAGATAAGCCTATGAACTTAATTTCATCAGCCTCCTCGATACAAAAACTCATGGACTCAATATAGACATTGGATTTATGACACACTGTGACTGTACCTGACTCCCCAGGTACCTCTTCACTTTTACCTGCTATATCCCCCTTTCCCCCTCCCTCCCAGCCTCTCTCTCACCCCCTGACATCTCAATTTACATTTTCACTGACTGGCTTTCTTGCATGTGTACCAGACTCTGGCTACTTTACTATTCATTCCATGCAGGAAGAGCACACACCAACTGCAGACACTTCCTCAGCCTGATGAAGTGTTTTTAAACCGAAAAGCTTGCCAAGATATATTTCTCCAACTATTCAGTTCATCTATTAGCTTGACCCAAAGAATCTTGTCTGCCTTGTGTGTGTTAAGGCACAGCAGGATGAATACGGTAGGGATAGTAGCCTGTAACAGGGGGCCTTCCCAGTGCCAGTTAGATCTCGGCCTGCCTACCTATTTTGGGCCAACTGCCAACCCCTCTTTCTCCTGCCACACCTTGATGGAAAACCGATTCAGATGTTACCTGGGTAGGAGGTTTCCCATGTAGGCCCCTGGTGTCTAGGGGTGACATCCATTCTGCAGGTCTGTACTTCCCCTACACTGTGGCCCATGCCTCGCAGATTGCATCCTCCACCCACTCCTGCTGTGGTCCCCTCTCTGGGACATTTGGAATCCTGAAACTCTTGCTCTGGGTATTCCTCGCTGTGGGCTCCTGGCCCTTTGACCCTCCTTTAGGTCCTGGCCCCAGCATGGACCAGTCGAGAGTACCTCAGGTCTGAGCTGCCTGCCTGTTCTAACTGTCACCACTCCATTGCAATGAGTAAGCCTCAGGCCTCTCAAAGATCTTACAGGTCTGGGCTTTCCCCAGCCAGGACTGTGCGTGCAATGGCTGGAGGTTATCAGGCACCTCCTACCCGCCTTTCACCAGGGAGGTTCGCAGTCCTGGCATTTCCTGGAGCTGCCATGCCACTATCAGTCCCACCAGGCCTCCCTACTGGATCGCAAGTTACAGTTTTAGGTCATGCCCAGGACCTGGGGACTCCTCCTTCCCCATAGCCCCAGTCTATACCTCCAAGTTTGTCTTGGCATGGGAGCTTAACAGGGAGATCTTCTTCCCCTGCTGACTGGTGATAAACTAAACTGCTGCCTCCAGCTCTGAGAGCGGGGCATTAATGGTTGTGAAAGCAACTAACAAAGGAAATAGGTGTGGAGTGAGGAGGATGACACTCACTCCATCTGCATGTGGAGCTTGGGGAACCCCAGCAGCAGGAGGTTCACCTTGTGAAAAACCAGCTGCTCCACCAAACCAGAATCCAAGGAGATGTGTGGGGTGTCACAACATTCCCAACAATGCTGAACAACCTCTTACTTGGAACACTGGTTGGTGGACAGAACAGGTGTTCCTGGACAACTGTGGCCAGATCCTGCCACATCTGGATGTGGGTTGCCCAATAAGTTAAGGGATCACATTGCAGAGGCTTCATGTCCTCGACAAGATAGGTAGCCACTGAGGCCTCCATGCTACCTGCTGGATGGTGGTGTCTAGTGCTTCTAAACCCCAACATTGAAGCCATACCCTTGGCCCACATTGGCAGAAGCTGTGGTGGAGGAGATTGACTGGTGCCTGGAGTGCTGGCATGGGACAGTGGATCTCCCTCTTCCACGGCTCCCTGCCTCTGCCCTTCTGCCTCCCTGACTCTGTTCACCAGCACCTCTGCCCAGTTATCAAGGGTTTTGCTGATGCAGATGCTCCCCTTCACCCTCAGGTTGCACATGGCTGTGAACACATGGACTGTACTGGATCACAATGGATTGAGCTGTTTTGATGCCCTCCTTCAGCTGCTTCATCAGTGCCTGCACCTCTGGTGAAGGCGACTTGCTCCAGTCAGGAACATTGTTCCCCCGGACCTTCTCCATTTGATTCTCAAGCTCCTTCACTATGGAAATCACCTGGCTAAAGAGGGCATCGCTAGTGCTGAGGCTCTCAGTGGCCTCGAGGAATGGCTTGAGGACCACCAAGATTTGGGAGATGGTATCTCACTCAGCTCTGTTAAGGGGGCCACTGATCCCTATCTCCTCAAGCAAAACCATCTCATGGATGGCCTTCTGTTGCTCAACCAGCCTTTTGAGCATCAGGTATGTGGAGTTCCACCGAGTCTCCACATCCTGTGTGATTTTATGCTGCAGGATGCTCAGCTCTGCCTGTTTGTCCTGCAGCATCTTGCCCCCTTGATGCTCTGGTGGACGTAGGTTGCCACCTTCCTTCATTTTGAAGTGAGCTTAGCTGCGGTCATGGTAGTGATGGTGTTATCACCAGGAGCCCTGTGCCCCTCCAAGGCATACCTGATCATGAGGTGCAACTTCTGTGCCACACAGCAGATGCCAACAAAGTTGGCATCACACACTGCCTTGACCATATTGACCCTATTGTTAGTGACAATGAACCTGTGGGTGAGCTTGGCCTGCCCAAAGAGATACCCCTGAACCATGCAGTTCATGGCCACCATGATTTCTCTTGCCATGTGGAACTCATCCATTATCTCTTCTTGAAGGAGAGCCAACCAATTCCCTGACTGATTGCACAAGTGCCCTGTGAGGGAGAGGTAGGCATGATCTCCACCCTGGCTACTCCATGTGTCAAAGGTTAAGTGCGAGGCTACCTGTGGCCCTGCCTTCCACAGCTTCTCCCTCAAGTACTCTGCATGCCTCACAGGGAGGGCACCACCATCCTGCTAAAGGTGGTGCATGCGGGCACTTGGTAGGATGGGGCCATGAGTGCTATGAGCCACCTGAACCCTCAACACTCAACAAAGGAGAAGGGCTGGCCATACAGAGCAAGAATCTCCCCAGTGCTCTGAGTGACCTCACTCATCTTGGGAATGCACCCCCTTTGTCCCCACCTTTTCCCCACTCGTCCAGGGTGGCCTGCCTCTGCTTCTTGGGGACAGGGGCTTTGGAGTAAGAGGGGAATTCCTTTTTGGGCATGCTCCCACTGGTGCCAGTCTGAGGAAGAACAAGGGCAAGGAGGTGCTGCCTCCTGAGATCCAGCAGCATTGCTGTGGTGGTGAAGTGTTTCACATCCTTGCCCTGGCTGACCTGCTTTTGGCAGTACTGGCAGGTAGCATACATGGGATCATATGCCAACTCAAAATGATCCCATACTACACAACCCATCAGGTTATGGCTTGAGGCTGGGGGTCGCAGAGCTCTTAGGTGCCCTGCACCTGAACAGAGACGGCTTAAGAGAGACCCCTAGCGGTGAGAAGGGGGAGGCGCAGCTGCCAGTCACCAGGGAAGCACAGGTTCTGGTTGCTAGGGCAACCAGAGAAACCTGCTGACAGGAAGGGGCAGGGCTTAGCCCTTCTTAAGCCCAGACAGGAGGCCAGGGTGGCAGTTCCCATCTGGCAGCCAAGGAGGGGGGAGCTTAGCCAGAGTGGAGAGAGGGGCAAGGATTGACTGCATGAGCATCCCCTGGTTTGCTGCCATGGGCTGAAGCATTTTTCCCGGTAGGGGTCAAATGTTGTTTGACTGGACAGTTTAGTTTTACGTTATAGCCCAGGGGCTTTGTGCTTTGTGTTTACTGTTTTACCCGAGGACCGGGTGAGGCCATTAGGGGTTGGAGGAGGCCTCATAGGGACCCCACGGTAGCGTGGGGGTCCTGGCACCAGAGAGGGTGCATTATCTTGGGGGTGCATTGGCCCCAGCCCCAGAGTGAAGGGGGGGCCGCAAGGAGCCCCAGAGTGAAGGGGGGGCCGTGAGGAGCCCCAGAGTGAAGGGGGCAGCGAGGAGCCCCGAGCAAAGAAGGGGGTGCAGTGAGGAGCCCCAACGAGGTAAAGGGGAGGACCAAATTACAGCAAGGCCCAGGTCAAGATCTTGACGATACCATCTGCGAAGCTTGAGCTGCGGTGTAAGGGAGGAAAGGAGCTGCAGATATCTCCCCCTGTCACCGGGGCGCATAAAATGGGCAGCCTCCCATTGATTACAACAATCCATTAATCAAATAAGATCAAGGTGTGGCAGGAAAGTAAGCAGGCAGTTGGCCCATTACAGGAGGGTGGAGCCACTCCTGGAAAGGCTCCAATAGTGATAGTCCTGTCACACTGGGGAATACCTTATCCCCCTCCCCCTCCTCAGCAGGTAGGAAGAGCTGAGCCACTTGTTCCCATAACCTCCTCCAAGGTGCCTTCTGGAGAAGGAGACCTGCCTCTAGGGGAACTTTGAGGAGTGTGGAGCACAAACTCAGTTTCCCCTCCTTCCCCAGAATTTCCTTGGCTATGGCACTGAGTGCCCCTGCTTCCAGATCCAGCTCCTCCTCTGGCACTGGCAGGCTTATGCTGGAAACTGAAATTAGAATGGAGAATGTCATGCTGCTGCTGACTGTGGTTACTGGTGGTGCTGCAGGTGCAGACACAGTTCTTACCTCTTTGTTGCCACTAACAGCAGAAGACTCCTCACTGCCAGGAAAGAGGTTGTGTCTATGTTTGGGGTGGGGTGGGCGGCTTGAAGCTCTCCCTCTGCCCCCTCTCCCTCTTTCAGCAGATCTGGCACCTGCCTTTCCAGCACACTTCATGATGTTTCACCAAAGTGTGCTGCAAAATGTGTGTGTCTGTATGTAATACATGTAATATATGTTGTGCTTTGCTGCACAGTGACTGTCAGGGAAAACACAGATTTCTTTTTGCATGTGGGGAGGAATACAGGCTAGCAAGAACAAATAAGAGGATTTTGGGGGAAGAATAAGCTGAAAGGAATGGATAACTAGGGATTGTAGACAAGGGTAAACAGAAAAAGATTGGATAGAACTTGTTGGCAAGAGACTACCTATTACCAAGCCAGAGTCCTTCAGATGCTGCTCCTGCAACAGAGACAGAGAACTCACAAAAGGCATACAGATGAGTTCACACACAGCCTTATATGTTGTTTCTATGTTCCTCCCTTACAGCACTGTGATTGGAAAGGAACTCCCCTCCAATGGGGAGGAGCTTGGGAGAAGGATAAATAATCACAGCCTTCAACCCAAAGAGGCCTTCCAGCCTTGTAATTTAGCTTAGTACCTACCAATCATATGTAAGGTGCTGGAGTAAATATATGAAGTATTATGTTTATTGCTCAGCCAAATAATGATTAGAAATGGATATACTTGCTGAATCACTTTCCCCTAGTGTGTATTCTACACCTTTGTCACAAACTTACAGATGAAGTCCCATTTTCCCATCATTTATTTCCATTTTGTTCTATTATATGACCCTGTTCACAAACTCTTAAATTATTTATATGCTTTCTTTAAAGCCATTGGATAAATGTCAAATAGCCTTTATGTTGCAATCAGTCTGCTTTAAACTTCCAGAAACGTGTTGTAGCTATGATCACACCTGTCAGCTATTCTCTCTGTATTGATAAGACTTGTGAGGTGGAAGCTCATGAAGAGAATTCCACAGGCCACCCCTTTAATAGCTGAGGAGAGAAGATTGTTTTTTGTCCTTTTAAACCATTCTGGGACCAAATGAGTTTTACAGACGTTTTGACAGTGGAAAATCAAAACAGGTTTCCAGTGGGAAAGGTGAACCAGAACTAAAATGAAAGACAATTATTGGCCCATGGCATGTGAATAATTTCAAATACCACTCCTCTGTTCTGTTTGTTCGGTAGGTCAAGTGCATGTCCAGCTGCATAATGAGAATGAGAGCCCTTCATATGTTATCAACAGGCAACAGGAGACAGAGGAGAGTATGTCTGAGCCAAAATGAACAGAGCAAAGGTCAAGTAGAGTACAGTGGAGTCATATCTTATGCAGGGGTTACGTGCTGAAGTCAGCACGCAAGGCAGAAATTACGTATAGCTGAAATCACCCTTCCTGCTGCACTCCTCGCCCCTCTTGTCCTCCACTGCATCGTCCCACCAGGGCAGCCTGCTGAGCATAAGCAAGCTGCCACCTCCCAGCCATGCCTGTGCATGCAGGCGCATGCAGGCAGTACCACGCGGTGCCGCACTATGTGCCATGCCCCAGTTGGCACCCGGTGGCCAGCCCCAGCAGCTGAGCGTGTATAGCTGAATTCCCGTAAGTTAAATATGTGTAAGATGCAACTCGACTAAGTTCAAAGAGAAGATTACATTTCTATTCATATAAGTCACACAGACTAATAAAGAGCTAAAATACTATGTAGCTTTGAGACATTCCATTTGGTAAAAGTTAGAGTTCCAAATAGTTTTGCCATTTTAGTGGTATTCTGGGCTTTACCCTCGTTCTAAACCAGTAATAAGTAATGAAAAAAAATGCTTAAATGTTATGTCACCATTTTATGCCAGGGCCATCTGTTTATATAGTTTCTCTTGAACTCATTCCTACTATCATTTAATTTAAAGTATTGTAGCAGATGGTGTAGAAACCATCTCGTAAAATACATTTGTCTTCCTTTGCTTATAGGAAATCTTTAAAATTTTGCCCATAGATCATTGTTAACTAGCTTCTGTATATAAAAACAGAGAAATATGCTAAGAAGAATTAATGAGACAAATCCTTTAGCCCCTACTTTTTATTTTTTAACGCCCTCTTATTCAAGGCTAATTCTCAGCTAAACAAATGGGAGCATTACCAGAGCAAGAATTGACTACAAAGAGTGTTAAGATTTAGGAAATTGCTACAATAAAGGTAAAATATTTTCCAAACTCCATCATATGTTGGGTGTGGCTTGTATCATAGATTAACCCTTTGGAACTTTCACATTATTTCAATGGTTTGATGAGCTGTAGTTAAGGTGCCCCTGTTGCCATTTTGAAATGTAGGAGCAGTGAAGAAATGTGACATTAAGGGTGTTGGAGCATTCTAATTAAAATGCTACAGCAGATTTGATTGTAACATGTTCTAATTAGAATGCATCAGAGCAAGTGCTGGGCATGTGTATAAGTGTCCTAAGTGACTTAGAAGTCCTAAGTTCTCAGTTACTCAAATGCCTTTGAAAGTGTCACCCACAAGACCCTCATGTGTAGGGAGCATGTAAAACACTAGTATTCTAAAGCTTTAACAGTTAGACTTGAGCAAATATTATTTGCTCATATTAAAAATATAAATTGATTTCATTTTTCTAATTTTGTTTTCTTTTAACATTTTCTGTAAAAAAGAAAAAAAAAACCCATTAGTTTACTAAAAGTAATTCTTGCTGAAAGCCTTTACATGAATATTAGTGAATATTCATACTAAGTACATTTTTCAGTCTTCAGCCACAAGTCTTCAGAGTTAAGTCCATCACTCAGGTAGTAAGCAGGAATAATATTGTGAATTCCTGATAAAATCTGAAATACAGGAATGAAAAATTATAAGGTATATTGAATTCTGATAATCCAGATTCTTAGGAACTTTTCCAAACCAAGTATTATAGGTGGAAAGTATTTCTCCAATAGTGTTTAAAATATATGAATTTGAGGACAAACTAGAAATTGCTCATGCTCACTTTCCAAAACAGGAAGCTAGATTGGTCCATTTTTTTTGCCATGGATTATCAAAAGGGATCAAAAGCTAATGCACGATAAAATAATAACAGATACTGGTTTTTGCTTGTAACTCAGAATGAAACATTATTTAGGTTTGAAAAGTTAGATTAATCTTTTAAACATTTTCAGGATGGGTGTATGTAGGTCAAGGATTTTACATCTTTCTATTAGAGAGAATGAACCAACTTTTTATTAATTTCTATAACCTGGAGGTGAAACAGTAGTTTGTTATGTAAATAAGGATCTTACTCCTCAGTCAGAAAGAGTTCTGTTGTTTGATAAAAGGCTTATAAGACTAACATGCCTAGGTGTGAGCAATATCTTACAAGAAATGAAGGAGTTTGGAAATATCTTTGAGACAGCAAGAAAAACACTGTATGGAGTGATAAGGGTTAATTTTTATAGCCAAGATGGCAGTTTTGGAATTGTATTATCCAGAAAGTGGAAACCTAAAGCCAAATGTGACTAGAGTTTTCTATGTTGGAGAAAATAATAAAATATTTCCTAGACTCACTAGGATACAGCATGTTAAAAAATAATAAGCATCATAGAATTTTAGCTCTGTAATGTCTGTCTGAGAGAGGCTGTCAGTTAATCACAGTTAATTTATGTGATTAACACAAAAACACATTAATGCATTAATTTTTTAATTGCCTTAATAGCACACATCATTCTGACCAGTGGAGCAGACCAGCTCCAGAACAGCCAGAACCCACACGCACAGCCCCTACCTGGGCCTGCCCTGCACCTGCTCCAGACTCACCCATCCATACTGAGCAGTGACAGTGGCTGAGCAAAAGCTGCTACTTGGCATGGGAGAAACCCTCACCCTCACCACAGCTTGACCCTTCTTGCTGCAGTGTCCCAGAGCCTGCTTCTGGGTTGCCCTACAGCTCCTTTTCACTGCCATCACTGTTGCCTCCAGGGCACCCAGTGGAGCAGCACTGGCAGTGCAGAGGAGCTGCAGGACAGCCCAGGTTTGGGCTCCAGGGGGCTGCAGCAAGAAGGGCCCAGCAGCAGTGAGGGGGAGAGGCCACTTTTCCTCTGCAATGAGCAGTAGTTTCTGCCTGGCTGCTGCCACTGATCAGCATGGGCAGATGTATCTGGAGCAGGCATGAGGTGGGCCGGGGTCGGGGCTGTTCACATGAGTTATGGCTGGTCAGCTGTGGCTGGGGTGTGCGTGGAGCAGGCATGGGGTGGACCAGGGTCAGGGCTGGGTCTGTGCACTGTTGGTGGTGGCAGGGAGGTGCATGGGCTCTGGTTGTTGGGGCGGGGGGTGCTGACTATTGTTTAACTGTGTGATTAAAATTGCAATTAATCCCAACTTTTAAAGATCCTATAATTAATTGCAAATAATTTTTTTAATTGTTTGTCAGCCTTAACATGCGCGCGCACACACACACACATATACATACATGGGCATGCATTCCTAATGGAAAATGAAAAGTTTTTTTTCTTTTTTTCCTTTTGAGTTCTTTAGTAAAGAGGCTGATAACTTGATTGCATAATCATGATTCACAGAAGATTCTTCACCTTTGCAACTCTTTATAAACACACATGGGAATCTTTTACATGTTCAGCTTAATCAAACCAACTTTTAAAAGTATAGGCTTCAGTAAATTACATTGAAAAGGCCCATGACCCTTCTTTCATCACACTCCTTTCATCATGCATGAGATGAAATTGTTGCCACTGAAGCCATTGGGGCCAGGGTCTCAGCCACTGTTTCTATTCATGATTGAAGTACAGATGGAGAAAAGAAAACATCAGTGTGTGTTTTAAATGGTTGTAGGGATGTTTAAATCTTTTTACATCTTTCTCATAATAGCTTTATTTGCCAAATTCCTTTCTCCTTCATAGAATCATAGAAGTAGGGTTGGAAGGGACCTTATAGATCTTCAAGTCCGACCCCCTGCCAGGGCAGGAGAAAAAACTGTGCTCAAATGATCCCAGATAGGTAGGTATCAAGCTTCCTTTTAAAGACCCCCAGGGTAGCAGCCAGCACCACTTCCCTTGGAAGTTGGTTCCAGATCCTAGCCGCCCTAACTGTGAAGTAGTTCTTACGGATGTCTAATCTAAACCTACTCTCCAACAACTTGTGGCCGTTATTCCTTGTTATGCCAGAGGGTGCTAGGGGAAACAAGGTCTCTCCCAAACCCTTCTGGTCCCCCCTAGTGCGTTTATAGACAGTCACCAGGTCCCCCCTCAGCCTTCTCTTGTGAAGGCTGAACAGGTT
>NW_017728992.1:112767550-112779936 GCF_001723915.1 Gavialis gangeticus
TAAGGAACGACCACTCATCTTGGGCACTGAGTTCCCCTGTCCTTGAGGACCAGGGAAAATGAGATGTTAGGTAGTAATGTCAAATGTCTATGGGCCCTGCCTTACATTCAAATTAAAGCTGGATAGAAAACAACTCTAGAGTTGTTACACATTTTCAAGCACTCACTTTATAGTGGATTGTCTCTTTTTATAGGTGGAGAATCATTTTTCCTGTGATAATTACTTTGCATGTGTTGCTAGTCTAAATTTATTGCGTGAATAACCAGTTAATTGTGTACTATATGTAATGTATATCAGGGGCCTAAATAAAGCACTTGGGCAAAAGAAAGGTTGGGGCAAAGAAAAGCATCAGTTACAAAAACTTAGTCAGTCTGGACTTAGCTAACTTCTGAATTTGTCTTTCTGACCTTTAGAAAAATAATTTGAGCTAGTGGAGACTAATCTTCTGCATAAGAAACTTTTTCTATCAAAATGCTGGCATTTTACCTGCCAAAGTCTGACATTTATATGTGAAAATTGAGTCAAATGAATGAAATTTTGTCATTTGTTCCAGGGTAGAATTTTTTGTTTGTTTCTAGAAACAGATATTTCCCCATTAGTAAATCTGAGATAATATCTGAAGGCATCTCTCTCGTGCTTAAAATGTGTGTATCAAAAAATCCCCTTCCTGATGTTGGGTTTCTATTTTTCTTATCTTGCTCCCATGTGCTACTTTCCTTTTGCCATATCCTTGGCTTGATTGGTTTGTCATGCTGCTGCTTGTTCACTTTAATTCTTTACTTATTGCACTACCCAGGTCCAAAGACAGATGTTTAGACACTGTAATCCTTGCACAAGTAAAATTGTTATTGATAAAAATACTCCATTCTACTAATGGAGATGGGAGGAATGAATGGAACCCACATCATTGAATAGCTATTAGTATGCCTGTGTAATTTCATTTTTTGGGAACACATTCAGAAACCTTGATGGGTAGAGTGAAAGAAGCTGAATCAAATCATATTCAACTGAACAGAATCAGGCCTGTAGAACTTGGCTATGCCAGTAGGTAAGTATTTTTTTAAATATTTCAGAGCCTATGGAACTTAGTATTTAGTTTCAAATGACCTCATTAAGAATTAAAGTATTGACTTAATAAGGTAATATTAATGCATATGTCTATTTCTTTCTCTCTTATTTTGCCAGTGAAATGATAATCATTAATCTGTTAGGAGGTAGATTTTTGCCCACATTATTAATATGTTGCAGTACTTCAGGAGGTGCTTATGTTAAGTGAAATTTAATACTGATGTGATGGCTACAGTATATAAAAGAGGATGCAACTGCACTGAGACTTTGAGTACTGTCTGAGTTTTATCACTACACAATTTATCTTTTAGTAATCTTGTGACAAGGTGTCAAAAAACATGGTCTTCACATTAGTGAGAATGAGCTACAAGACAGTTTGCCCCAAAGTATACAGCTTAACCTAATTATATTACCTGTGCTGAGACAGCAGGATCTATATCATCATTAGTGAGTCATTTATGGATACTAGGACCAACAAGAAATAAGAGAAAAAGATTGTTTTCCATACTTAATAAAAGCAGGATTTATTCTAAAAAATGCCTGTCAGTGTTCACAAACAATAGAAAACAGAGTCCAAGATTTATAGGCATTTTTAAGGAGGGTACAAAAATAATTTAGAGGTTAGTTTTCTTCCTCTCATAACTCACCAGTCGATTCCTAACATACACATTCTCTTCCACGTGAAACTTCCTCCATTTTCACTCCTTCCTTCACTCTTCGATAGAATAAGAGACTTTATAGCTACAGACATTGCACACAAACCTGTGCAAATTACTGGAAACTTGTAACAGAACAAAAATTCAACACACAGAATGGTTTCAAAATCATAGAAATCAGTCTAAGATAGACTTGAATGGATGTAGTATGAGACTTAACTGGTTTAGATTACAGCAGTATATCAAATTTCTGTCCTAGATCCCAAAGAGAATTACCTTAGTTTGTTGACCTCTGAATTACCTTAGTTTGTTGTCCTTGCACCCCTCTCAGGACTGTGTGCTAGCCTCAGCTGTAATGGCTCAAGTCTGGACTGTATGGTTGGGGGCTGTGTTCCCCCATTTCTGCCACCCCCCAACCCTTCTGACAGCTGCAGCCAGGAGCCATGGGTCAGAGATGCATGCTGTCTGTGGCACTGGGAACTAAGGGTAGGGAGAGGGAATGGAGCCCTCTGTTGTGTGGTCCCAGTCCAGCACCCTCCAGCCCCAAATCAGCAATCTGGGGGAGGACATGTGGTGGGGGTCTCTGCTCCCCTTGCTCTTCCCAGTTCTAGGTGCAGTAGATAGCCATGTAGTCCTGGCCCCTGCTCTGGACCCACTAGACCTAAGCCAGCATAGTTGGGGAGGTCTTTGTGCCAGAATGCTCTGTTCCTTCCCTTGCCCCAGCTGTCACTGACAGCCAACAGCTGGTGGGGGTGGGGCTGGGGCTACACTGGCCAATTGGGCTGGCTGACTATTTGGCTCAGCTTGGCATTTTCTGCCAGCCTGGTGGAGCATCCCCCCCAACTGCTGACCTTGACCTCCATGTCCCCATAGGTAAATGTGAGTTTTGTTTGCTCCCAAACTAATCTAGGGTGCTTATAAAAAACCTGAAAAAGTTAGTGCAAATCTGCCTCAGGCTTTTTGAACCTCTATACTTAGCCAGTGACTACTGGTCCTGGCCCCAACTGTTGCTAGGATGACAACCCACTGCCATTCAGACTAACTTGGAGATTTTGATTGGTGTTCATTTTTAGTTCATAAAAGATTATGAGTGTGAAGGTGGCATCATAATTAATGCATTTATTTCTAAAAAAATATTTAAGAACTGCTTGCGGGAATTAATAATGCTATAGCTGAGGGATTGTCTTTCAGTAAGAGCGATAACCTGATCAGATACTCAAGGATACAATAATCCTTTGAATGTGAATCTAAGAATTACCAATTCTCATCAGTTGTAAATTTCAATAAATGCCTCCCCATTTTTCAGATCTAAATATATAGGAATCTGTATGATATCTAGATATAAATACATGTACATGGACAGAACAGGCTCAGTTGTTACCAGAGACCCTGTATATGAGGCAGTGCATAGCAACTCTTTCCCAGGAGAAAATCAAGTACAAAATGACAAGACTGAGTCACAATCTGGTCATTGCCTCCTACGTTAATCCATGCAAAAGTGGGGTACAGATGTTCACCACACCTGGTACTTGATCACACAATTTACTTTAAGCTGTGCAAACATTCACTGCTGCTACACTGGGAACCTGGTGTAAATAACTGAGGGTGGGGAAGGAGAGTCAGGATTGTAAGGAGTTAGTGGGTCTTCAGGAGGGGCTGGTGCATCTTGAGGAGGGGTTGATAGGATCAGCAGGGGCTGGTGGGTCTCCAAGGGTGCGGTTCTCAGAGGTGGGGGGGGTCCAGGTGTGTGGGAATTAGTGGGCTAAAAATAGCCTGGTCAGGGTCAGTGGGTAGGAACAGCACAACCCCAGGGCTGGGGTGAGCAGCTGGGCTAGGAAACATTCACTAGATGGGATAACCCATTCCCAATTTAAGTTTGTTGACCTTCTCAAGTGAACTAATTTAAATCATGCCTGCCATTTTTTTTGCCTGATTTAACCTCCCCAAAAGTCTGCCTAGATTGGCATTTAGAGTGACTTAACTCTGTAATATCTGGTTCCCCCTCCCCTCCAATCTAGTGAATATAGACCCACAGTCTATTCATGTCACAGGTTGCTTCCTCCTGGGTGCATCTACACATGAGCATTAATGCTCAGTAGACTATTTTATTGTTCATTAAAGCATCACATAAAAAATTGTGACATTATGCTAGTTCACAGTAAAATAATCTGCTGCACATTAAGAGCCACTAAAAAACTTGTAAATGTGCTACTATGCATTAGCACAATCTAATTCGCATTTAGTACTTCACATTGGAGGTACTAAGTTTAATGAATATTAGAAAAGGCACATTAATGCATGTGTAGATGCACCCCCTGTGTAGCTTGCTACTATAGTCTAAGCTCTCAGCTCCTATACCTGTGTGGGAAGGTGAATAGCAGTCCCAAGAAGGCTTTTATCCTGTCTGTACGGCAAGCCCTGCTACAGATATGAGCACAGGCTGAGGAAGGAAAGAGCAACTTTCAATTTCTAGTTTGTCTGAGTGTTACAATAATTCTCTGGTTTGAAGGAGGAGTGTACAAAATCAGTAACCTTTTTTTTTCTGATTCCTTTCCCTCTTCTTTCATAAACATTTCCACATCCTCAGATTTTCCCTTTTAAAAAATTTTCAAGGCACCAGTTATTTATGCAAATTTATGAGAGGAACGGGTTTTTTTTTGTTTTTTGTTTTTGTTTTTTGTCAATGCAGTTCTGAAATTCCAGCTGAAACAGCAGTGGCCAATTATTTGCTTGATTGCTTTTTATAGAAATCCATCCCCTCAATTAAGTCTGATGTGTATAAAGCTGGATACTTAGAGAACTCATCCACATGCATAATGTTTGCCCTCTTGTCTGAAGCCATGGATCCTGCAGGAGAAAGCAGCTGCTTAACTACTAACTTCAGCATCTATGGATATGTACAAGCATTACATTTAGATCACCCTCTCTTAAGCCCTGTGAATGCTTTCATGCTGGCTATTTAGATTGCCCTAACCAATGGTATGCCTGGTGTGCAATGCAAGCATTCACAGGACTTAGGTCACCCTAAACACAGTGTGTCTGATCTGAAGGTGAACTTCAGAGCCTCAGAGATGAACTAACTTTAGATCAACAAAGGGTTAATCTAGCAAGGGTTAACAAGATCTGTTGAAAGCTTGCACACATTCACAGCACAGCCCTGGGACTGGGAAAGCCCAGCCAACCACTTGCCATAGCCCTTTACCCTTCCCACTTGACACCGGAGCTATTTCTCCCCTCCCTCACTACCTTCTGAGAAGGCAGCCCCTACCTGTGGACCAACCAATCCTCCCACCTCCCATGGACCCATTCTGTCTAATTCCACCATTCCTGCCCTCCCCCACCTGTTTACTTACCTCTGGCTGCCTGTGCCGCAGCTAATCCACCTAAACCTGAGCAAGGTCCTACAGACTCTTTTTTTGCACCTGTTGGGCATGTCCAGACAAGCATGCACATGCCACTTGGAATGTCTCAAAGCCCTTTGAGATGCTGCAAGTGACACATGCAGGAACATAAAAACATTCACCATGTTGCAAATTTTCAGCTCTGGGGCAAAATTAGACCCCTGGATATCCAGGGGTCAAAAAATACCCTGGGCAAAAAAAGCTTCTTGGTCCTTCACAGAGACCCTCGGGTAGGCAGCCAGAGTGTCTCTATGGCTGGCCCTCACCCTGGTGCTGAAGCACACTGCCTGCTCAGGAGCTGGACCCAAGTTCTGTGCCAGTAAGTACCCAAGCTGGACCCAAGTTCTGTGCCCCGCCTGGCCCCATCCCCTGCTTGCACCCTGAGCCCTGTGATTACTGCCCTGCCTGACCTCAGCATCCTGGCAATTAAAAAAAAAAAAAAGCCTCTCGCTCACCAGCAGTAACAGCAGCTGCCGGGGGCACTGGGACTTCCTGGCTGATAAGTAGGAGGGTTGGGGAGCTGAAGGAGGGGGTAAGGGAACATAGGGAAACCCCCACAAGACCCATCCCCTGTCTGCCCCTCGAGCTTCCGCCATTGCTGCCCCACCTGGTCCCAGTATCATGGCAATAAAAAAATTAAATTAAATAAAAAAGCCCCGCAACCACCAGTAGTAGCAGCTGCTGTTGGGGCCACTTGTGCCTCATGGTAGATCCCACACACACAGCAAGCAGTGGGGGGCAGCAGGGATTGGCTCCAGCCACCTGGCACCTGCACTGCCACTGTCCCATCACATGAGTGCAACCTGGGCCTGCAGGGTGCCACATGGCTCCTTGTGCTGTTGGGCCGCTGGGTCTACTGTGGTTGTCACCCAGGGCCCAGCACTGCTCAGTTCAAGGGGGCAGAGTGCCAGTGGGGGGCTGCAGGAGCCAGCAGGGGATGGGGCCAGGCAGGACAGCAATCCAGGAGATTGGGGGAGCAAGTGGAGGTGGGGCATGTGGGCCATTTGGGGAGGTAGCCCCTGCAGGGGACATGTGGCCCTAGTTGGGAGGGCTTTAAACCCTACTGGGGGGGCTGTGGCCCCTGTGGGGGCAGTCCATGAGCTGTGCAGAGGGGCTGAACCCTGTAGGGGGGGCAGGGGACCCACCTCTCCTAAGCAGCCCCCACCACAATCCACCCACACCTACCCATGCACCCCACGGCCCCCCACATCTCCCCAGCACACACCCTGGATGCCCAGCTGCCAGGCAGGATGAGACCTGCTGGCAGGAGTTGTGGCTGCAGGGGCAGCTGTCCCCACATCCTGGTTATTGAAGGGGTCAGGAGGAGCTCTAACTGCTCTATGGTAAGAAAACCAAAGGCAAACAGCAAAACATATAGGTATTTAGAAATCATTTTATTAGGATGAAAGACACTGGTAGGCTTCCAAATTGCTTTAATACTGTAGATATATCAATAAAACATTGCCCACCTGATCGCTGTCTCTATGTCTCTCTCTCTCTCTATATATATATAGTGTTTTTTTATTTTAATTGTGGAGGAACATGGATTATTGGAGTATTTTACAGAGTGAATTTGGGATTTTTTATCTGGGATTTTTCAGTTTTCAAATAGGGAACACCAGAATTCCTGCTAGGGAGACAAGTGGCAGGACCCAGGCAGAAGAGCTTGCTCAGAGCACCCAAGACCCAGCTGGAGGTGGCTGACAGTTCAAAGCAGGCCACCACAGTGGGAACCATTTTCTGGGTGATAGCTGCCCAGATAGCCGGGCAGGGACACACATGACAGTAGTGCTACACAAAGGCTAGGTCCGTGACCACAGCCCACTGACAGCTGGCCCAGAGGGGCAGATGACTCTACTGGCTGTGCAGTCTCCATCTGGGTCTGGCAGGTGTGCAGCAGGTCACAGCCAGGCAGCAGCTTCCACTGACAGATTGCTCCAGTGGGTACAGGGTGCGGAGAATTATCAGGGCTGTTTCAGGAGTCCAGCTGGCACAAGGGGTAGTGTCCCCAGGTACCAATTGCCTGGGCTGCAAAAGCTCCTGAGTGTGACTAACCCTGAGCTACTTGCCAGGGCAGATTTTTGTACTGATGGGGCCAGGAATGGCAGCTTTTTATACTGCTGGGGACAGCACAGATGCGGGCCCCAGGCTCTAGCTCCCCTGGGCTGCAGATCTGGGAGGAGCCAGGCAGGGTTATTTTGCCTCTAGTGGCACAACTTGCACCACACCAAAGTGCATGTCTGGGCATGTGTGCTGAGGCAAAAGACCTGGTTCAAATTGGTACTGCTTCTATTTGAGCTGCTGCAAGCACATGTGCCTCCATGTGTGGATATGCCCTATGTCATCTTGTGAAACAAAAGGGATCATGATGTTTTCTAGAAACTGTGTTCCCACCTGGTGTCATCTTGATGTATCTGTTGTGGGAGTGGCAAGCTTAAAAAATGTCAGGACCAAGTACATTCTTAGAGGGCATTGCTACACATTAATTTTAGGCAGCTTCTAGAGCTCTTAACCCGTAGATGGTCCACACATTAACACTTGAAACTAGTTTTAAGCACACTTTAGGTGGCTTAAAGTTACATCACTCCAGGGCAGCTTTATGTCTGATCCATGTTACCCAGTTTGTGTTCCATTAATGTATGTCCACTCCCCACAAATGAGCTGCCCACATTAGTCCTTCAGCATCCCAGGATGCAGTGTCTCCTCCCCCATCTATTTGCTCTGTGAGGACAAACTTTCCACCCCCTGAGCTCTACTGCCTGGGGGGTGGTTCTGGCACCAAGTCAGCTCCCCCTCCCATCCCCTGGGGTGTGACCTTCCCAACCCTAGGGATGCAACCCTATGTAAACAGCCTGCAAAGCACATGCCACCTACCCAGGTTGCATGGCACTGATGGGTCCAGAAGTGGGATCCAGGGGAGGTAAGGGAGAACAGGGTAACAGGGTTAGGGCCAGATCAGGTCCCCATGAGCTGGGGTTTCCTTCCTGGGGCAGGAACAGTAGCTCCCCCAAAAGTGTCTTCCCTCAGTGCCCCCACCTCCCAGCCACCTCAGGAAGCATGGCCAGGACCTCCCAGCCCAATCCCAAATCCCAAAATATTAAAACATGAGACCTTCTTTTATTTACTTCCACTTTACTTCTTTTAAAATTATTTTGCTTTTGCTTCCTATTTTATCCTTCAGTGGCTGACATGCTTTATTTCACTACCCTTCCCTCACCCCCATTTTCTGTCCACCTCCTGTTTCACTACCCACTGCCAGTCCATTAACCCTCTACATCCCAGCTTCATGTTCCTGCCCCCCCCCCCAACAACTTCCCTTGCACACATCCCAGTCTACAGCAGGAATAGAAGCCTGTCCTAGCTCACCAGCCCTGTAGTGGGCAGCAGTCAGAGAAGGTTTTAGCTTTAAGATGTGATTGCTCCAAACTCAAACTAGCAGTAACACCAATCAACATTTGAGCAGCAAAAAGTGCAATGTGTAACAAGGCCCTCAGAAAAGGCAGTTCTATTTGAACCTTTATTTTAATGCTGATAATTGAATATGGGTGTTCAAATCAGATCATTAAAATAAATGGATTTATATCCATGGTTCTTTTAGCAAACCCTAGTCTTGGACAAAAACTCTGCAGTTGCAAAACGCACCCATAATCAGGGAAGTAACAAAGAATTAATGCTGTAGATTAAAATAGATATGCGAAAAGAACAGAAGAGTGCAGTCTCATAAATATAGGCCCCATTAACCTGAACAGCAACAGCTCACATTTAATGCCTGGTCACATGGGGCCTACTATTTATCCATACAGGAAGAGAATAAATGCAGTGTCAAATTTGGAGTGAACTAAGTATGTGGGCATCATGTGTTGAGATACTACTGCTGAGGTAACTATAAAGCGCAGTTAGCTGTAATTTTGAATGATGAAATTGAAAGGATATATTACACAGTTGTAAAAGTTTCTCAGGAATGTTACAAAGATCTTGACAAAACACAATATTTTACATTTGATCAGATGGATCCCCCCCTCCAAAGATTCATTCATAGTATAGAATCATAGAAAATTATGGTTAGAAGGGACCTCAGGAGCATATCTCATCCAACCCCCTGCTTAAAGCAAGATCATCCCCAATTATATCATCCCAGTCAAGCTTTGTCAAACCAGGTCTTAAAAACCTCCAAGGATGGAGATTCTACAACCTCTCTGAGTAACCTCTTAATGAGAGTTTGTTTTCTAATATCTAGTCTAAATTCCCTTTGCTGCAACTTCAGACCATTGCTCCATTGTTCTGTCACCTGCCACCACTGAGAAGAGTCTCATTCCATCCTCCTCAGGTAGTTGAAAAACGCAATTAAATCCCATCTCAGTCTTCTCTTTTCCAGACTAAGTAAAGCCAGTGCTTTCAGCCTCTCCTTAGAAGTTTTCTGTCCCAGTCCCCTAACCATTTTTGTTGCCCTCCACTGGACTGTCTCCAATTTGTCTACATACTTTCTATAGTGTGTGTGGGTAGGGGGGGCAAAACTGGACACAGTACTCCAGATATGGCTTCACCAGCAATGAATAGAGAGATTGTCTGATGCTAAGTGAAGAACTTTTCACTTGTCCTTTTTGAACCTCATGAGGTTTCTTTTAGTCCAATCCTCTGATTTGTCAAGGTCTCTCTGAATCCTATCGCTGTTTTCCAGTGTATCTACTACTCCCCCCAGCTTGGTGTCATCTGCAGATTTGGTGAGGGTACACTCCATCCCATCTTTGAGGTTGTTGTTGAAGATATTGAAAAAAAATGGGCACAGTATCTACCCTTGAGAAACTCTACTTTGTATCAGCTACCCAATACACATCAAGCCATTGATTATTACTAGGTCTGTGTGGATAGGCAACTATTCGATTTGGATTCAGATTTGGCTGATTCAGATTTGTCCAATTTGATTTAGAGATCTGAATCACTCTTCTGATTTGATTCAGCTGAATCAACTCGGGAAAGATTTGGCGATTTGGAGATTTGACAATTTGGAGATTTGGCCATAGGGTATAATGGGGAATCAATGAAATATCTATAACTTTTGTGTTTTTTGGCTGACTCAGATAAAAATTGCAAGAGTGGTAGCCACTGCTGAGGGCATGAAGTTTCAAAGTGATAGGTGCAGAGGTTTCTGGGAAACTGCACCTCAAACTGCTGACAAGCAAAACTCATGACATAGGTGACACTGTGTATGTCAAGACACAGGGGGGTGAAAACTGCAGAGGGAGTCTGGGTTCTGAGGCCCTGCACCTCTGGTCACAGGCAGGCAAAACTTGGACATCTGACTCTGCAGGTACCTCTGCACTTTTACCTGCCCTGCTACATCCCCCTTCCCCACCCCAGCCCGTGCCTCACCCCATGATGCCTCCATTTCCGTTTTCACTGACTGGCTTTCTTTCCTGTATTGTGTGCCAGGCCAGCCTATGGCTTCTTTACTAGCTCCTTCTATCCAGGACCAGGAGACACACCAACAGCAGGTACTTCCTCAGCCTGACAGAAGGTTTTTCAGGCTTAGCTTGGCAGGCATTGTGGCCTGAGCAAGAGCTACCACCCCTGCAGGTTTCACCCGACTGTGGCTTAACACACACGTGTGACATGAATTTTGCTTGTCAGCAGCTTGAGGTGCAGTTTCCCAGAAACATCTGCACCTATCACCTTGAAACTTGGCAGACTTCATGCCCTCAGCAGTGGCTACCAGCCCTGCCAGTTTTATCTGAATCAGCCAAAAAAAAATGCAGTTAGAGATACTTCATTGATTCCCCATTATACCCTATGGCTGAATCTCTGAATCACCAAATCTTTTCTCAATCAATTTGGAAGCTCCAAATCAATTTGGAAAGCCTAAAGCCTCCAAATTGTCCAAATCATCTCTATATCTGAATCGCGATCTGAAGCTTTGCACAGCCCTAATTATTACCCTCCGAACCTGACAATCCAACCAGTTTTCTGTCTACCTTATAGTCCATTTATCCAACCCATACTCCCTTAGCTTGCTTGTGAAAATGTTGTGAGCGACCATATCAAAAGCCTTGCTAAAGTCAAGGTATATCACATCTAGTGCACTTCAAGTGATTAAATTTCAATGATATATTGTAAATAACTTTACTTAATGATACTGCATGTGATAGGTTGACAGATTTTTTTTTGCAGTGGGGGGAAGAGGACAAATTTTTTATGAACTGAAGTTTGCTAAATCATTCTTTTTTTTGTTTTATCCTACAATTTACCTTGCCATAGAGGACAAATGAAGTCATGTTGATTACAGCTATTGGTGGTCTTATTATTTTATTCATTTTTATTAAATATTTGGATGAGGTTACAAGTGCTGTCTTTTTTGTGGTCTTTGAGAAGGCAGTGTCTTGGTATCATTTGTATTAATATTTTTTATCCACAGTTTTTTCTTTCATTTTGTTTTTTATTGCATGAAAACCATATTTCCAATAAAATATAGTGTTGTTTTTATTTGATTATGTAAGATAGTATAGAGGGCATTTTTAGCTGACTCTTATTTTGCCAAGGGTCATGACATGTTTGTTGATTCACTTAGATGTCCAGTTAGGTTGCTCCCATTTTCCTTTCATTTTGGGATAAGAATGTTTGGAGTGTTTAAGGTAGAACTAAGTTTGTGGTGTACTCTTCTGCAAAGAAAGCCCTAAGGATAACCATTCTCAAGAGACTACTTTAAAACAAGCCTTGTATTTCTCTTTGTTTTGCCTGTTAAGATGAGCCAGCTGCTAGCAGCATGATCTTTTGTTGTCAGTTTAGAGTCTTGTTCCCAGTCTTCAAAGTCATCATCGCTTGACTACATCAGCGACCATGCCAAGAGCAATGACTTCAATATATAGCTCTGTCTTTCTAAAGTAATGTATCTTATAAGGCTGTATAATATTCATAATGCTTCACTATAGCATAATATTACAATGCACAAAGGCTTACTCCCAATGGAAAGGAGGGGTCATCACGAAGGAGGACTATTCAGCAGTTGCTTGGGGATGTAGGGAGATGGTTAGGAAGGCCAAGGCAGAGATGGAACAAGGACTGGCTTCCCGGATTAAGGACAACAAGAAGTCCTTTTTTAAGTACATAGGGAGAAGAAAGAAGGCCCCAGGAAATGTGGGACCCTTGCAGGACAAGACAGGGAATCTGGTTGTCACGCCAGACGACAAAGCCAACATATTTAATAACTTCTTTGCCTCTGTCTTCCTCAGTAAGGACCAGAACTGCCACCTCCCTGCTGGGCCCCCTT